>NC_083404.1:131148012-131449674 GCF_020745735.1 Hemiscyllium ocellatum
GGTGATGGGATTGGCAGTGGTTGGATTTACAGGGCGGTTACGGGATTGGCAGGGCTGAATTGACAGAGAGGTGATGGGATTGGCAGGGGTTGGATTGACAGTGAGGTGCCGGGATTGTCAGGGGTTGGATTGACAGGGAGGTGACAGGATTGGCAGGGGTTGGATTGGCAGGGAGGTGATGGGATTGTCAGGGGCTGGATTGACAGGGAGGTGATGGGATTGGCAGGGGCTGGATTGGTAGGGAGGTGATGGGATTGGCAGGGGTTGAATTGACAGGGAGGTGATGGGATTGGCAGGGGTTGGATTGACAGGGAGGTGAAGTGATTGTCGGGGGCTGGATTGACAGGGAGGTGATGGGATTGGCAGTGGTTGGATTTACAGGGCGGTTACGGGATTGGCAGGGCTGAATTGACAGAGAGGTGATGGGATTGGCAGGCATTGGATTGACAGTGAGGTGCCGGGATTGTCAGGGGTTGGATTGACAGGGAGGTGACAGGATTGGCAGGGGTTGGATTGACAGGGAGGTGATGGGATTGGCAGCGGTTGGATTGACAGGGAGGTGACAGGATTGACTGGGATTGGGCAGACGAGTGGTAATGGTATTGGAGGGGTTGGAGTGATGTGGGAGATGAGGGGATTGACAGCAGCCACCAATCATTGTAGAAGCAACTGGACAGTGTTGTGCTCCTTTCAGCTCCACATAAAAAAAGTTTTTTCAAGAATTTGCAACCTACTGTCAGCAGCTTCCTCTGCTCCTTTTAGAACCTTCTCCAAAATGCCTGATGAAACTTGGGCTAAATAATCTGTGCTCAGAGCTTCTGTGTCAGTCAGGCACCTGGCTAGCCTAAAACAAAAGGGCCCTGACTATTTTACAGGTGCTGATGCCTGTACTGATCACATCTGACCTCTGACCTGACAAATTAGTCAACATTGAGTCTCTTTCTTAAGCATAGCAATGTTAAACTTCAATCCTGTTGTGTAGGGCTTTCACATCCTGGAACAACTCTGCATCGATGTGACAACTGCTCCTCACTGGGCATAAATAATAGCGTAAAGCATGCCTGAAAGTGTGTACCATGGAAAGGTTTGACAGTGGAGGGACCGTACAGGTTATCCATGGTCAGAAACACTCTAGCTTCAATGGAGGAGCAGAGAATGACCACTGTATGCTCAAATGATATATCAGGGTAGGAAAATGGCGATGGGTCGGGTGATGACGTGGGGTGGTGCGCATCCTGTGGGATTAACAGGCTGGGGTACCAGGAAGGGGATGTGGAGTGCAGCACCTACCCTGGTGGAGAGGAGATGGTCATTGACCTGAGTTCTACACAGCGGGCCAATCCTCTTTACCCCAGAGATGGCACTGACCTGGGTGTTGACCCCCCAGACCAGGTTGGCATAGCCTCCACTGGCAGGCCTTTCAAGAAGAGACCTGTTCATTGGAGCACCCTCTCGAGCAGGAGCCCCAGGGCCCTATCAGAGAATCATGGAGCCATCTTCCAACATGTTCACATTCTTTTGTCCACCAGCCGGGCGTCGTCAGAATGCCAGTCCTCCTCCAGGTGAACTGTGGGTATTTAAAGAGGTATAATGGAGGCCGGTCATCAGGCAGATGGCCCCTGAGCAATAAGTTGATCTGGGAATGTGTGAAAAGTTGTGAGAGACACCATGGGTGTGGCACATTATTAACAAATCACATTTGGTGAGATCAGGCAAGAAAATCCATAAGCTAACGGTGAAAAACCCTCCAACTGGCGTGATGTAATTCAGACTGAGTCAAAGAACGGCAAAGTCCAGTCCAGTATTACTCTTCAGTTCCAGATAACTTGTGTTCACATCTTTGCATTCAAGTCAAACCAGCCCAGTAAATCTAGCTCCCGCTTACTTACTTACAGTGTGGAAACAGACCCTTCGGCCCAACAAATCCACACTGACCCGCCGAAGCTCAACCCACCCAGACCCATTCTCCTACATTTACCCCTTCACCTAACACTACAGGCAATTTAACATGGCTAATTCACCTGGCCTGCACATCTTTGGACTGTGGGAGGAAACTGGAGCACCCAGAGGAAACCCACACAGACACAGGGAGAATGTGCAAGCTCCACACAGACAGTTGCCTGAGGCAGGAAATGAACCCGGATCTCTAGCGCTGTGAGGCAGCAGTGCTAACCACTGTGCCGCCCATTACTATTACAACCAACCTTTTCCTGTAAACTGCTTTTTCCAAACCTGCTGAAGAGGTGATCAACTTTCTGTGCAGGTCAGAGCAGGGCAAAGAACCCAAAGTCTAAAGAAAACATCAAGATATTTCTCCCTCCTCATCTCTCTCTCTTTCTCTCTCTCCCTCCCTTTTTTCTCTCTCCATCTCTCCCTCTGTTTCTTTGTCTCTTTTTTCTCCCCTCCCTCACTTCATCTCTCTTTAAATGTCTCTCTTTCTCTGTCCCTCTCTCTATCTCTCTCTCCCGCTCTCTCTCTCTTCATCTATCTCCCTCTCCTGTGCTCTCTAACTCTCCCTGTCTCTCTTTCTCTCCTACTCATGCTTTATCTCTCTCTCTTTCCCCAACTCTCCTTCTCTACCCTCCCTTTCTGTCACTCCCTCCATCTCTCTCTTTATCTCATTTATTCTCTCCCTCCCTCCCCCCCCCTGTTTTTCTCCCTGCCTCTCCCTCTCCATCCCTTTCTCTCTGTCTATCCTATGTGTCAAAAGCCCTAACATAGTATTCACCAGCTTTCAAATCCCCCACCACAACCCCCTCACTTTATCCCAGGTTCAGCCCTCCCTGTGCCCAACCCCATCCCCTTGACCTGACCGAACCTGTCCATCTCCCTTCCCACCTATCCACACCACCCTTCCCACTGACCAATCTCATACACCTCTTTGCTGCATCAATGCATTGCCTTCCCACCCATCTTTACCTCACCCCCTCCCTCTATTTATTTCGCAGCCCCCCTCCCCTGCCCCACGAAAGGTTCCGACCTGAAACGTTGACTCCCCTTCTCTGCTGAAGCTGTGCTTTTTCCAGCTTGACATTTTATTGACTATGAAAAGTACCAGTAAACCTTGTTCCAGCTTGCTGTCCAATCTGTATTTTCCAATAATCCGCTTTACCCGTACCCTGCCAAAGAAAGGGAAAACAAAGCCTTCCAAGATATTTTGTGGAACCATTCACAACCAGTAACCAAAAGGCTGAACGTCTGTGCAAAGAACCTCCAGCCACCAACAAAGAACTGAAGAGGTATTGATGAACTGGAAGGTAACGAGCTAGAGCCACTCACCGAATCATGTACTCCAGATTAACACGATTGAACTGCATTACCCCTGCTTTTATCCCCCCCCCTTATAATGTGTCTCTGTCTTTCTGGATAGTTTAGAAAGAATAGAGTCAGAGAAATTGAAATTGGTTAACTTGTTCACAATAGTTTTCTTCGGGTGAATTATACAAACTTTGCGATGTATAATCTATTGACCAGAGTTTACGAGTCAGGTAAATTGAATAGTTTCATTAAACCTTTTCACATTTGTTCTGACTTTGGGAATAGTTTGATTTCCAACAACAGTTCAAAATGCCTCCCTATGTTAGACCCAGTGCACCTTCGGTTTCTTATTCATGTACCGTACAATGTCTACTATTCAAACCTGACACTTTCTAACTTTCAAAATAATAATTCAAATATTAATTACGCCTGTCTAAAATTTGATGATTGTTTTGTTAAGCAAAGCCATTAAGGGAGTTGGGCCAAAGGCAGATATATGGAGTTAGGCCATGGATCAGCCATGATCTCAATGAATAGCAGAACAGGCTCAAGGGGTTGAATGGTCTCCTCCTGTTACTATATTCCATGCAACCCTGGATGAAGCTGCGTTGTGGCTGATTTCATTTTGTGCACAATTTGAGCATTCTTGTTTAAATCAAATGTACTCAGGCATATAGAATGGACAAAATTAAACTTTCGACTTTTCGACTCAAAACAAAGTGTTTAAGCTTGTCCCACATTCCCCAGTGTAGTGGGACACTGTAAAGGAAATGACCGATTTAATGAAAAGAAGTAAAGTGTCTATTGAATGGAAGTAAAATGTACAGTATGCAACATCTGAATAGGTGCCAATAAACTACTGAGAAAACATTGTGGAAAAGTTGGAAAACAGCCAAATACCTGTAAGATAAATCAATTGAACCATAATCATTTGTAAAAGTGACAGTTTAATCAAAGTGACAAGTGATAAGATTACACGTTATTGTGGACATAAAATGAACAATGGAAGTTTCTCTCTCTGTCTCTCTGTCTCTCTCTCTCTCCCTCTATGTTTCCTTCTGCCTCAGAGACAGATAATAGGTTTTGAAAAGCAATGCACACAAAGAATCAGATTAGCCAATGTAGGAGAAGGGTCGAGTTTATCACTAACTGCATTTCAAAAGTTGAGATTAAATATTGTATAGGACTCTGGATTGTGGGTATTATTTCCTTTATCTTATTTGTTTAAATATCTAAAAAGATTTTTAAGGTTGACTTAATCATTGAGTCTAAATTTAAATGCAAGCAACATATTATAACTGTCTGTGATTGACTGTATAGCACTCGATATTAAATAGAATAGTCATCTTCTAACTGTATATGATTTGAGTACATAACTACCACTCAGTATTAAATATAATAATCATGTTATAGCTGTTATGATTGAATATATAACTATCACTAAATATTAAGGCATTGGATGTTAACTTTCCTTTGTATACTCGCTGTTTGTATAAATGAAGTGGCTACTTTAGGTATTCTATGATTCATTATTCATTCCTACAATGTAACTTTGAACTGATTCTTACAATAAATATTTAAAAGCTAGTATTTAAAATGTTGTAGCATCACGTTTATACTCTCATGAGCCAATTTTTTTGTTTAATCATTCGTGGGATGTGTCTCGACATCAATATCTGGGAGTTCTTAAACCTGGATTCTAACAGCTGATTAATGTAAATGCAATAAAGTAGTTCTTTCGGTTATAATATAGCTGTAGAGGTATTTTACTCTGAGAGAAGCTCCCAGGGTTTGGAAGTGGAGAGGGATGTTGGTAGAGAAAATGCTTTCTTAACTAAGTTTTGTTAATGATCTAAAATTTATCTCAGTTGAGCTTTTACACTGACAATCTGTTTGACTGGGTAGGTTTACTTTTCTCGAAATTAAAGATAGCAGAGCCACTAACAGGAGCAGATTAATCTTGTACCTTGTACAGTCGGTTCTGATATAATGTGATAGTTGTGTTCTCGTGCAGTCCCGCGTTATAAGAAAACAATGCAATAATGGCACTATTTAAGCTAACGAGCCCATAATTGCATTATAGCAATACGGGTAAGGAAAGTTTGCATTCTACAAATAATAGTCTAAATTCTTCAATCGCATTACAGCCAATTTATATTGAAGAAACACACATTACAGCAGAGCCAATTGTACCATGGCTGCTCATTTTAGCAAGCCCATTAGTGATTGGCACACAGTTAGACGTGGCAATGGATGAGATTATTGGATTTGAATGCTCCATGAACATACTTACATCCATAGACAGCCTTAATTAAAGTTCCAAATGAATGGCTTAAGGCGGAAGATATCCTGGTAAATCTTTGGAAGTAATATGGAATGGAAGTTAAGGGAGGAAAAGATGAGCAAAAGTCAGCCTTGATACCAAGGTTGGGACTTACACAGAGTGGATGTCTCCACAGACTGGTGCTAAAATGTGTATTCCTCTTAATTACACAATGGCCATGTTTCAGAACAGCAGCCATGTTGGTCAAATTCAGAGTTGGGAATGAACTAGAATGGATTAGAGTGATGCTGGAAAGCACAGCAGGTCAGGCAGCATCCAAGGAGCAGGAAAATCGACGTTTCAGGCAAAAACCCTTCATCAGGAAACCTGAAACATCGATTCTACCTGGCCTGCTGTGCTTTTCCAGCACCACTCTCATCTTGACTCTAATCTCCAGCATTTGCAGTCCTCACTTTTGGCTAATAAACTAGAATGGACAGTCAATTCTATTGATGTCATCTACAAATCATAGAAAGTTCTGATCATGTAGGTTGACAAAGGAACAACAATTGAAATTCAGTTCAAATAATCTCAAATCTTGCAATCGCACACAAACTTAATGAACACTTTTAAAGCTAACTAACGGAGTGTCTGTGGTGGGTTATGGAATTGCAGCAGATTCCTGTTGACATTTCGAAGAAGTACGGGGACTCACCTGGCCAATAGATGGGCTTGGTGACCGAGTCAGTTATCCCCGTCATCGAGAAGAGCAAGTTTTAGGAAATGTCTTTGCAAATGCCTGAGATGGTCAAGAAGCTCTGCGCCATCATGGTTACCAATAGTGCATCACTCAAAACAGTTGCACAACTTCCTTTCATCTTCTCTGCCCCTCCATCAGCACTCCAAATATCAGCTCGCAATGTGCCCGATTAAAAAAAAATTGTTCATTTCTTAGTTGGCTCTGGGCATTGTTGGATGGACAGCATTTATTGCCCATCCCTAGTTGCCCCTTGAGAAGGTGGTGGGTGAGCTGCCTTCTTGAACCGCTGCAGTCCACCTGCTGTGGGTTGACCCTCAATGCCCTTAGGGAGGGAATTCCAAGATTTTGACCCAACAACATTGAAGGAACAGTGATATATTTCCAAGGCTGGATGGTGAGTGGCTCGGAGGGGAACTTGCAGGTGGTGGTGTTCCCATGCACCTGCTGCCCTTGCCCTTCTACCTGGAAGTGGTTGTAGATCAGAAGGTGCTGTCTGAGGATCTTTGGTGAATTACTGCAGTGCATCTTGTAGATAGTACACGCTGCCGCTACTGAGGGTCAGTGGCGGAGAGAATAGATGCTGGTGGATGCAGTGCCAATCAAGTGGGTTGCATTGTTCTGGATGGTATCAAACTTCTTGAGTTTTGTTGAAGCTGCACTCAATCAGGCAAGTGGGGAGTATTGCATCACAATCCTGACTTGTGAATTGTAGATGGTGGTCAAAGTTTGGGGACTGAGGATGTGAGTTACTCGCTGCAGTGTTCCTAGCCTTTGACCTGAGCTTATGTGTCCTGGGCACCTCAATGACAATTGAGAGTATGGTGCTGGAAAAGCACAGCCAGTCAGGCAGTATCTGAGGAGTAGAAAAATCGACCTATTGGGGGCAATAGCCTTTCATCAAGAATGAGGCTTGTGGGCCAGGAGGGCTGAGAGATAAATGGAAGGGAGCTATATCATCAAATGATCATAGAATCCTTCCAGTGTGGAAACAGGCCCTTCAACCCAACAAGTCCACACTGACCCTCCAAGGAGTATCCCACGCATACCCATTCCCCATTAATGTATATTTACCCCTGACTATTGCACTACATATCCCTGAACTCCCTGGGCAATTTAGCATGGCCAAGTCTGCACATGCTAAATTGGACATCTTTGGATTGTGGGAGGAGACCGGAGTACCTGGAGGAAACCCACGCAGACACAGGGAGAATGTGCAAACTCCACACAGACAGTTGCCCGAGGCTGGAATCGAACCTGGGTCCCTGGTGCTATGAGGCAGCAGTGCTAACCACTGAGCCACCATGCCGCCCCAAAAATGTCCAAACTTACAATAAATGATGCTAAAAATGTATATACTTCATATAGTCGACAACATATAAGTCACTCAATCCAACAACAATTAGAGCTAGGCAACAAAGTCTGCTTTCCACAGTGATGCTTACATACCATCGCAAATTAAAGGAATAAATTAATACTCCATGAGAAAAGGGTGCTGACTTTTCAGTAAGTCAGCTCTGATTGTCTGAGATATTGTCATTGAGGTAGGAGAAAGTGAGGACTGTAGATGCTGGAGATCAGAGTTGAGAGAGTGGTGATGGGGTTGGGGGGAAGGTAGCTGAGAATGCAATAGGTAGATGAAGGTGTTTCCTGATGAAGGGATTTTGCCCGAAATATCGATTTTCCTGCTCCTCGGATGCTGCCTGACCTGCTGTGCTTTTCCAGCACCACTCTAATCTAAACAAAGATGATTCCTGATGAAGGGCTTATGCTCGAAACGTCGAATTCTCTATTCCTGAGATGCTGCCTGGCCTGCTGTGCTTTGACCAGCAACACATTTGCAGCTGTGATCTCCAGCATCTGCAGACCTCATTTTTTACTCAAAGATGATTTCAACCCTACTACAAAGTCTCCTCCAAGGATGCCTACCTTGAAGAAGTTCTCCTCTCCCCACAAGGATCGCAGTGAGTCCTTCTCTTACTGCACCCCCCCCCTCCACGTTATCTACATTGTCCTGAAGTTCTTCAGCCATGTCCTGAAGCAGACTCGTCACCCTCCTCTCCGACTTTCCACCTTCTCCCCTAGATTCATCTACCTATTGCGTTCTTAGTTACCTTCCCCCCAGCCCCAACCCCTCCCAATTATCTCGCAGCACCCCCCCCTCCCCACCCCCAGCCCACAAGCCTTGCTCCTGATGAAGGGCTTAAGCCCAAAACATCGGTTCTCTTGCTCCTCGGATGCTGCCTGACCGGCTGTGCTTTTCTAGCACCACACTCATGGCTCTGATCTCCAGAGTTGACCTACTGAAAAGTCAGCACCCTTTTCTCATGGAGTATTAATTTATTCCTTTAATTTGCCATGGTATATAGGCATCACTGGGGAAACCAGCCTTTGTTACCCAGCTCTAATTGTTGTTGGACTGAGTGGCTTGTATGATGTAGACTATGTGAAATATATACATTTTTAGCATTAGTTATTGTAAGTTTGGACCTTTTTGGTTTTGAGTTAATAATATTTGGATTCTTTGTGCATCTAAAGTAAACAATTAATGTACTCGTATTTTTGTAGCCATGGTGATTTCCATTAATACAGTTTCTGAGGCGGACCTTTAGAATGAATGGGCTTTGTGTGCATTGACACCAAATGAAGAAAACAAGCTCAGTTTAGTCAGTCAGGAAGTTTTCTTTAAGCTTATTCATGCATAGCTTAAAGAGAGTTATTTTCAGCTTTAATTTGCATTTTTGAGAAGTCGTGCAAACTTTTTGATGAAAACATTTGTATCAGCCAGGACTTATGGGAAAAGGACATAACAAAATTAGATTCCATAAAATAAAAGGTTAACGCTAGTCCTAGACCTGATGTGTTGGCATAAAACCCTGAAGAGGTTACTTGAAGCTGAGTATGTTTAAACTTGGGAATATGACTAACTCCAGAGAAGAAGCTTCTACGCTTCCAGTCTATGAGTGAAAGTGGCAAATGACTTAAAGCTGAAATGTTTAGAGACCGGGAGCTTTGTTTGAATGATGTATGAGTGGTATGTTTGGACGCAAAAAAACAATGTGTATTTGTGCACCGTGCCAAGTGAGTTTTGGGTACTAGTTTTTCTTATCAATTTATAAAAAGAGTAGTTTTATTGGATTAATTGGATTATACAATTACAGTTTGTTTAAAATTTTGAACTTGTGTTATAAGCAGAGAGTTTTTTTCAATTTTATCTTCACTTCATTTTTTTAGCAAACTTCTGTATTTCTTGTAAAAGGAGAAAACTTCAGCATTTTGTGTTTGTATTTCAAATCTCTCATTAAAATCAAAACAAAAGAGAATATCAAGGCAGAGTTCACCCTGCCCATTCATAACAACAGCAGGGATCATAACATTTGCTTTGACATTTCAGAGGGTTTAAAGTAAATCACACTGAGTGTCTAGAGTCACATGTAGGCCAGGCTGAGTATAGACAGCAGATTTCAGAAATGAAGCAGTTAGATTCTTAAGCACAAAATGATATTTTCATGGTCACCACTGCCAGTGTTCTCTGTCCTGAAGAAGAGTTAGACCTGAAGCGTTGACTTCTCCATCTCCTGATGCTGCCTGGCTTGCTGTGTTCTTCCAGCCTCTTGCTTGTTTACTACTGCCAAGGGACAATGGTTTCAGGCAGAGGGTGGTGCTTGTATGCAATGAGCTGTCAGAGGTAGTGTGGAGGCGGGTACATTACAACATTTACAAGGCATTTGAATGGGTATGTGAATAGATTAGATTCCCTACAGTGTGGAAACAGGCCCTTCAGCCTAACCAGTCCACACTGACCCTCCGAAGAGTAACCCACCCAGACCCATTTCCTTCTGGCTAATGTACCTAACACCATGGGCAATTTAACATGGCCAATTCAGCTGACCTTCACATCTTTGGACTGTTGGAGGAAACCGGAGCACCTGGAAGAAACCCACGCAGACATGGGGAGAATGTGCAAACTCCACACAGACGTTGCCCGAGGCTAGAATCAAACCTGGGACCCTGGAATAGGAAGGGTTTAGAGTGCTATGGGCTAACTGCAGGAAAATGGGACTAGATTAATGTTGCATATCTGGTCAGCATGGACGTGTTGGATCAAAGAGTCTATTTCCAATTCTGCGACACTATGACTCTATTTGTTTCATTAACTTTAAGTCTGACTTGAAGCCAGAGCATTAGGCTGGTTTGCTCAAATCCAAGTACATCTGCAGGAAACGCACCCAACTCTCACTCCTCCAAGACTGTGTTAGGGAACTGAGCAGGAGCTGAATGAACTTCGGATCATTTGGGAGGCAGAGGCTGTGATAGGTAAGAGTTACAGGGAAGTAGTTACTCCTAGGCATGAAGAAAGCTGGGTGTCTGTTCGAAGGGGGAAAAAACAGTCAGTGGAGGGATCCCCTGTGGTCGTTCCCCTGAAAAACATTTACACTGTTTTGGATACTGTTGTGGGGGACGACTTACCAGGGGTATGCAGTGAGGCCCAGGTCTCTGGCATAGAGCCTGTCTCTATTGCACAGAAGGGAAGGAGGGAAACATGGACAGTGTTAGTCATTGGGGACTCAATAGTTAGAGGCTCAGATAGAAGGTTTGTTGGGAACAAACATGACTCACAGTTGGTGTGTTGCCTCCCAGGTGCCAGAGTCTGTGATGTCCTGGATTGTATCTTTGGGATTCTGAAGGGAGAGGGTGACCAGCCTCAAGTCGTGATCCATGTAGATACCAACGACATAGGTAGAACGAGGGATAGGAATATAAGGCAGGATTTCAGGGAGCTAGTGTGGAAGCTGAGAGCTAGAACAAACAGAGTTGTTGTCTCTGATTTGTTACCCGTGCCACATGATAGCGAGACAAGGAATAGGAAGAGATATCAGCTGGACATGTGGCTGGAGGGATGGTGCAGGAGGAGGGTTTCAGGTACTTGGATAATTGGGGCTCATTTTGGGGAAGGTAGGACCTCTACAAACAGGACAGTCTTCACTTGAACCACAGGGGTACTAATATCCTGGGTGGGAAATTTGCTGGTGATATTCGGGTGGGTTTAACTTAGCTCAGCAGGGGGATAGGAACCGGAGGTGTAGTTGTAGTGCACAGGAGGATGAGAGCAGGAAGGACAGGGACAGGATTTCAGGGTCACAGGAATGTGCTGGCAGACAGCGAAGTGGTTTGAAGTGTGTCTACTTCAACACCAGAAGTATCTGAAATAAGGTAGGTGAGCTTGCAGCATGGATAGGTACCTGTTGTGGCTATTTCAGAGACATGGATAGACCAGGGTGAGGAATGGATGTTGTAGGTTCAGGGTTTAGATCTTTCATTAAGAACAGGCAAGGTGGTAAAAGAGGGGGAGGTTTGGTCTTGTTAGTCAAGGATAATATAATGGTGGCTAAAAGAACTTTTGATGAGGGCTTGTCTACTGAGGTAGTGTGGGCTGAGATTAGAAACAGGAGAGGAGAGGTCACCCTGCTGGGAGTTTTTTATAGGCCTCCACAGAGTTCCAGGGAGGTGGAAGAGAGGATTGGCAAAATTCTTCTGGGTAGGAGTGAAAGGAACAAGGTGGTCATTATGGGGGACTTTAACTTCCCCAACATTGATTGGTAATTCTATAACTCTAGTACATCGGATGGATCAGTTTTTGTCCAATGTGTACAGGAGGGTTTCCTGACACAATATGTTGAAGGGCTGACAAGAGGGGAGGCCACACTCGATCAGGTGCTTGGTAATGAACCAGGCCAGGTGTTTGATTTAGTTGTAAGTGAGCACTTTGGAGAGAGTGACCACAATTCAGTTACATTTAGGGATAGGTACATGCCACTGGTCAAGAGTTATCGATGGGGCAAGGGAAATTATAATGCGATTAGGCAAGAATTAGGATGCATAGAATGGGGTAGCAAAATGCAGGGGATGCAGACAATGGAAATGTGGAGCTGGTTTAACGAATAGATATTGTGTGTCCTAGGTATGTCCCTGTCAGGCAGGGAGGAAGTGATAAGGTAAGGGAACCGTGGCTTACTACAGAATTTGCATCTCTTGTTAAGCAGAAGAAGGAGGCTTTTGTGTTGATGAAGCAAGGTGGTTCACACAAGGTGATGGTGAGTTACAGATCAGCTAGGAAGGATTTAAAGGGAGAGTCAAGAAGAGCAAAGAAAGGACATGAGCTGCCTTTAGCAAATACAATAAAGGAGAACCCTAAAGCTTTCTATAGGTATGTGAGGAATAAAAGGATGACTAGGGTTGGAATAGGGCCAGTCAAAGACAGAAGTGGGAAGTTGAGTGTGCTCCCTATGGAGATGGGAGAAGTGCTAAAGGAACATTTCTCATCAGTTTTCAGTCAGGAAATGGAGAATATTGTAGAGGAGAAAAATTAGGTACGAGATATTAGATTAGAAATAATTGAGGTTAGTTCCCAACAGGTGTTATCAATTCTAGAAGGAGTGAAAGTAGATAAGTCCCCTGAGCCAGATACCATTTATCCGAGGATTCTCTGGGAAGCTAGGGAGGAGATAGCAGAGCCTTTGGCTTTGATATTTGAGTCGTCATTGTCTACAGGTTTAGTACCAGAGGACTGGAGGATTGTGCCCTTGTTCAAGAAGGGCAATAGAGATGACTCAGGTAATTATAGACCAGTGAGCCTGACTTCTGTTGTAGGAAAGGTTTTGAAAAGAATTATAAGAGATAAGATTTATAATTATCTAGCAAGCAGCAATTTGATTTCAGATAGTCAATGTGGTTTTGTCAAGGGCAGGTTGTGTCTCACAAACCTCTTTGAGTTTTTTGAGAAGGTGGCTAAGCATGTAGATGAGGGTAGGACAGTTGACGTGGTGTACATGGACTTCAGTAAAGCCTTTGATAAGGTTCCACATGATAGGCTGTTGGAGAAAATTCTGAGGCATGGAATTGAGGGTGATTTAGCAATTTGGATTGGAAACTGGCTTTCTGAAAGAAGGCAGTGGGTGGTGGTTGATGGAAAATATTCAGCCTGGAGTCAGTGGTGTGCCACAAGGATCTGTTTTGGGACAGCTGTTTGTCATTTTTATAAATGACTTAGACGCAGGCATAGGTGCATGGATTAGTAAATTTGCAGATGACACTAAAGTCGGTGGAGTAGTGGACAGTTTGAAAGAATGTTACAGGTTGCGGGAGGACTTGGATAAACTGCAGAATTGGGCTGAGACTTGGCAAATGGAGTTCAATGCAGCTAAATGTGAGGTGATGCACTTTGGGAAGAATAACAGGAAGGCAGAATACTAGGTCAATGGAACGTTTCTTGTGGATGTGCAGAGGGATCTCGGAGTCCATGTAAATAGATCCATGAAAGTTGCCTCGGTAAAAACAATGACTGCAGATGCTGGAAACCAGATTCTGGATTAGTGGTGCTGGAAGAGCACAGCAGTTCAGGCAGCATCCAAGGGGCAGCAAAATCGATGTTTCGGGCAAAAGCCCTTCATCAGGAATAAAGGCAGTGAGCCTGAAGCGTGGAGAAATAAGCTAGAGGAGGGTGGGGGTGGGGAGAAAGTAGCATGGAGTACAATAGTTGAGTGGGGGAGGGGAAGAAGGTGATAGGTCAGGGAGGAGGGTGGAGTGGATAGGTGGAAAAGAAGGTAGGCAGGTAGCACAAGTCATGGGGACAGTACTGAGCTGGAAGTGTGGAACTAGAGTGAGGTGGGGGAAGGGGAAATGAAGAAACTGTTGAAGTCCACATTGATGAGAAAGTGAGGTCTGCAGATGCTGGAGATCAGAGCTGAAAATGTGTTGCTGGAAAAGTGCAGCAGGTCAGGCAGCATCCAAGGAGCAGGAGATTCGATGTTTCGGGCATAAGCCTACGTCGAATCTCCTGCTCCTTGGATGCTGCCTGACCTGCTGCGCTTTTCCAGCAACACATTTCAAGTCCACATTGATGCCCTGGGGTTGAAGTGTTCCGAGGTAGAAGATGAGGCGTTCTTCCTCCAGGCGTCTGGTTGTGAGGGAGTGGTGGTGAAGGAGACCCAGGACCTCCATGTCCTCGGCAGAGTGGGAGGGGGAGGTGAAATGTTGGGCCACAGTGCAGTGTGGTTGATTGGTGCGGGTGTCCCTGAGATGTTCCCTAAAGCGCTCTGCTAGGAGTCGTCCAGTCTCCTCAATGTAGAGGAGACCGCAACGGATGCAATAAATGATATTAGTGGATGTGCAGGTAAAACTTTGATGGATGTGGAAGGCTCCTTTAGGGCCTTGGATGGAGGTGAGGGAGGAGGTGTGGGTGCAGGTTTTGCAGTTCCTGAGGTGGCAGAGGAAGGTGCCAGGATGGGAGGGTGGGTTGTAGGGGGGTGTGGACCTGAACAGGTAGTCACGGATGGAACGGTCTTTGAGGAAGGTGGAAAGGGGTGGGGAGCGAAATACATCCCTGGTGGTGGGGTCTTTTTGGAGGTGGCGGAAATGTCGGCGGATGATTTGGTTAATGCGAAGGTTGTTAGGGTGTTCTGTCCTTGTTATAGTTGGAGGGGTGGTGTCTGAGGACGGAGGTGCGGGATGTGGACGAGATGCATTGGAGGGCATCTTTAACCACATGGGAAGGGAAATTGCGGTCTCTAAAGAAGGAGGCCATCTGGTATGTTCTGTGGTGGAACTGGTCTCCTGGGAGCAGATACGGTGGAGGCGGAGGAATTGGGAATATGGGATGGCATTTTTGCAAGAGGTAGGGTGGGAAAGGCGTAATCCAGGTAGCTGTGGAAGTCGGTGGGTTTGTAAAATATGTCAGTGTCAAGTTGGTCGTCATTAATGGAGATGGAGAGGTCCAGGAAGGGGAAGGAGGTGTCAGAGATGGTCCAAGTAACTTTAAGGTCAGGGTGGAATGTGTTGGTGAAGTTGATGAATTGCTCAACCTCCTCGCGGGAGCATGAGGTGGCGCCAATGCAGTCATCAATGTAGTGGAGGAAGAGATGGGGAGTGGTGCCGGTGTAATTATGGAAGATCGACTGTTCTATGTAGCCAACAAAGAGACAGGTATAGCTGGGGCCCATACATGTGCCCATGGCTACCCCTTTGGTCTGGAGGAAGTGGGAGGATTCGAAGGAGAAATTGTTAAGGGTGAAGACCAGTTCGGTCAAACGAATGAGAGTGTCGGTGGAAGGGTACTGTTGGGGACGTCAGGAGAGGAAAAAACGGAGGGCTTGGAGGCCCTGGTCATGGTGGATGGAGGTGTAGAGGGATTAGATATCCCTGGTGAAGATGAGGCCGTGGAAACGAAAGTCATAGAGGAGGTGGAGGGCATGGGTGGTGTCTCGAACGTATGTGGGGAGTTCCTGGATTCGGGTTGATAGGACAGTGTCGAGGTAGGTAGAGATGAGTTCAGTGGGGCAGGAGCATGCTGAGACAATGGGTCGGCCAGGGTGGTCAGGCTTGTGGATCTTGGGAAGGAGGTAGAACCGGGCAGTGCGGGGTTCCTGGACAATGAGGTTGGAAACCTGAGGGTGGGAGATCTCCTGAGGTGATGAGGTTTTGTATGGTCTGAGAGATGATGGTTTGGTGATGGGGGGTGGGGTCATGGTCGAGGAGGTGGTAGGAAGAGGTGTCCTCGCTTTGGCATTTGGCTTCAGCGATGTAGAGGTCAGTGTGCCAGACTACCACTGTGCCCCCTTTATCTGCTGGCTTGATGGTGAAGTTGGGATTGGAGCAGAGGGATTGGAGGGCTGCGTGTTGTGAGGGTGAGAAGTTGGAGTGGGGGAGTGGGGTAGACATGTTGAGGCGGTTAATGTCCCGGCGGCAGTTGAAAATGAAGAGGTCGAGGGCGGGTAATAGGCCAGCGCGGGGTTTCCAGGTGGATGCAGTGTATTTGAGGTGGGTGAAGGGGTCCTCGGAAGGTGGTCGGGAGTCCTGATTGTGAAAGTAAGCTCGGAGGTGGAAGTAGCGGAAGAAGTGTTCGACGTCACGGCGTGTATTAAATTCATTGATGCGAGGACGGAGGGGGATGAAGTTGAGTCCTTTGCTGAGGACTGATCATTTGTCCTCAGTGAGGGGAAGGTCTGGAGGGATGGTGAAAACTCGGCAGGGCTGGGCGCTGGAATCTGGTATGGATGTGGAGCTGGGAGTGGGGGGGGGGGAGCCAATAACTGGAGTGGGTGTGATGGTGGGAGGAATGGGGGTAGAGTCATGAACTGGGGTGGTGCTCCCCTCAGGGTTTTGGGGACCAGGAATGGTGGCAGTGGGATCTGTGGGGGGTGTGTCAGCAGAATGCAGGTGAGTGGCGTTGGTGGGGGCGGACGTGGTGGCAGACACGGCAGTAGGGGTGGCGGAAGTCACTGAGCGTATGACATCAGCGATGATGTGAGGGGCGGAAGTGATGTCACGTGTGATGTACGAGGAATGTGGGGGGCGGAAGTGGTTGTGGAAGTGGCCATGATGGAACGGAAGTGACATAATCAATCAGCGTGGGGGTGGCAGCTGCACCAGCCGCATGGCTAATGGAGTACAAATAGTTCCAGAGGCCAGGGGAATCTTCTGGAATGGTTGAGGAGTGCTGGTTATGGAGGTGGGTAGATAAAAGTTTGTTGTACTTACAGTTTTTGATGTTTGAGATGGAATTGAAATACTGTTTGTTGAGAGTATGAATTCTCCTGAGGATGTAGTACAGAGTGGATCCTTTGCAATTCTGAGAGAGTGTGGCCCTCAGCTGAGGCAGGGATGACTATAGAGAGGTTAGGTGCCGGCGCATTGCTGCAAGCGTGGAGCGGAGGATCTTGAAGGAGAACTGGTGCTGGTGTTTTTGAATCTGTAGTCTGTACTGTTTGTCCTGTTCGGGTTCAAGCTCTGCTGGTTTAAAGGTGGTCCAGAGTCCATGTGGGATGAGATGAAAGTTGCCACCCAGGTTGACAGTGCTGTTAAGAAGGCATACGGTATGTTAGGTTTTATTGGCAGAGGGATTGAGTTCCAGAGCCGCAATATCATGCTGCAACTATACAAAATACTAGTGTGGCCACACTTGGAATATTGTGTACAGTTCTGGTCGCCATATTTCGGGAAGAATGTGGAAGCATTGGAAAAGGTGGAGAGGAGATTTACCAGGATGTTATCTGGTCTGGAGGGAAGGTCTTATGAAGAAAGGCTGAGGGACTTGGGTCTGTTCTCATTGGAAAGAATAAGGCTAAGAGGGGATTTGATAGAGACATACAAGATGATCAGAGAATTAGATAGGGTAGACAGTGGAAGTCTTTTTCCTAGGATAATGATGTCAGCTTGTACGAGGGACATAACTACAAATTGAGGGGTGATAGATTTAAGACAGATGTCAGAGGCAGGTTCTTTACTCAGAGAGTAGTAAGGGCGTGGAATGCCCTCCCTGCCAATGTAGTTAACTCAGCCACATTAGGAAGATTTAAACAATCCTTAGATAAGCACATGGATGATTTTGGGATAGTGTAGGGGGATGAGCTGAGAATAGTTCACAGGTCAGCGCAACATCGAGGGCCGAAGGGCCTGTTCTGCACTGTATTGTTCTATGTTCTATGTTCTAAATCAAAAGTCCTGTGGTTGCTGGAGATCGGAAATTAGGACAGAAAGTGCTGGAGGAACTTGCTGATTGTGTGGATTGAAAAGCAGAATTGTAGTCCTGAATCTGACGTGGCTTCTTAGAAACTCTGGAGGAGAGCCATTTCAAACTCGAAATGTTAACACTCTCTCCACGGAATCTGCCAAACATGTTGTGTCTCTCTGTTCCTACTTCATCAGCCTGTATCTCTGGATTAGATGAGCTAATTGTATTGCTAATACATCACCAGCTCCTCCTGCTGAGAGTCAATGTTGTTTTTAGTTTGTCCTAATCAGTGCAAGCTGCAAAGCTTCACAGTGCATCACTTTTACCAGGAATACTCAAGGTACAACTAAGCAACCACTTCAAAAGGGCTCTGAGGATACAAAAAAGAACATTTCCATTGAGTGAGCTTCAGATAACTGAAAGCTTTCCTTTGTGTTAAATCTATGGAATCCCAGAATGAGTGGAGCACAGAAGGAGACCACTCAGCCTGTTGGTCTTTGTGTACCTCTGCAAGAGTGATTCAACGCACCTTGTCCCAAAATTTTAAGTTCTTATTTAATTCCCTTCCGAAATTCCATGTTGGACCTACACCTATCATCTTTTCAGGCAGCACGTTCTGGATTGTATCTGCACAAAAAAGTGCTCTCTAAGACCTATTCATCTGATTCCTAGAAAACAACTAATTCTTACTCTTCCAAGAGGTCAATCGCCAGCAATAAGTATTGAAAGAAAACCATCGAGTTCTAAAAATTCATCACCGAAACGCGCAAAATGTCAATCTTTTTTATCGATGCTGGGGGAACCGATTTCTCACAGAAATTCATCATTACTGTAGTGAATGGAATGAGGGCCAGGTGGATCTCATTGACTATGAGTTTCTTGACTGGGATTGTTAACCTGACCCAATCAGGGAGCCCTGGCTGACAGATATTAACAGGCAATGCTAAGGACTGACTCTGAGTTGAATGGTCAGAGCTCTTGTACTGTGCCCATGTAAATAAAGAATGACTTGGAGATGGGATATTGGCCTCTGTGCAGTTATTTCAATCTTATATTTTCATCATAGATATGAAACTACAAATTTAATTTTACATCCTATACCTTCCTCTGTATGCACATTCACCTCTCACATCTGTATACTTACACACTCTTAGTATTTATAATTAATAATGATAGTGAGTGGCACAGTGGCTCAGTGGTTAGCACTTCTGCCTCACAGCGCCAGGGATCCGGGTTTGATTCCAGTTTTGGGTGACCATCTGTGTAGAGTTTGCCTATTCTCCCTGTGTCTGCGTGGGTATCCTTCGGGTGCTCCGGTTTCCTCCCACAGTCCAAAGATGTGCAGGTTAGGTAAATTGGCCATGCTAAATTGCCCATGGTGTTAGGTGCATTAGTCAGGGGTAAATGTAGGGTAATGGGTCTTGGTGGGATACGCTTCAGAGGGGTGATGCAGACTTGTTGGGCCAAAGGGCTTGTTTCCACACTGTAGGAATTCTAATTCTTGGCATGGTGGCTCAGTGGTTAACACTGCTGCCTCACAGCGCCAGGGACGCGGGTTCAATTCCTGTCTCGGGCAACTGTCTGTGTGGAGTTTGCACCTTCTCCCCGTGTCTGCGTGGGTTTCCTCCGGGTGCTCCGGTTTCCTCCCACGGTCCAAAGATGCGCAGGTTAGGTGAATTGGCCATGCTAAATTGCCCGTAGTGTTAGGTGCATTAGTCAGGGGTAAATGTAGGGGAATGAGTCTGGGCGTGTTGCTCTTCGGAGGGTCGGTGTGGACTTGTTGGGCCAAAGGGCCTTTTTCCACACTGTAGGGAATCTAATCCAAAAAATTAAGGTTGTCACTTAAATTGTCAAGTTCTCAATTTACAACGCCCTTTACATTACTCAATTCACCACTATTTAAGTATTTTGCTTAAATTCTGTTCAATTCCTTTGTGTTGCTAACTTTTCTCAGTGGACATTTATTTCCCTAATAATTGAAACATGATGGAAGCCGTAACCTTTTAAGTGAATCAGAAATGGGGAAGCCTGGCCGTGGTTGTTGGAGACAAACCTTTCTCAGATAGAAGTGCCTCTCAGTATTTGGGAATACTTCATCTCTGTTGCCTTTAATTTCTTTGGAGTCTTTTCCGTGTTCCTGTATAATGTCAAGGACTGTGACTGTCTGAGGTTTGTGTTGGAGTGCAAAAATAAGGCAAAGTTAACAAACTGGTATCGTACTGTTTGGGTAAAAGATAAAGGAGAGGTAATGACTTAGTGGTATTATCAATGGATTGTTAATCCAGAGACCCAGGTAACGGTCTAGGAGAAAGTGAGGACTGCAGATGCTGGAGATCAGAGCTGAAAATGTGTTGCTGGAAAAACGCAGCAGGTCAGGCAGCATTCAAGGAGCAGGAGAATCGACGTTTCGGGCAATACATTTTCAACCGAGGTAATGGTGCCAGGACCTGGGTATGAAATCCCGCCATGGCAGATCAGGGATTTTGAATTCAGTTAAAAAAAATCTGGAAGTAAGAGTCTAATGATGACTATGAATTCATTGTCGATTGTCATATAAAAAAAATCTGGTGTCCTTTAGGGAAGGAAACTGCTACCCTTCCCTGGTCTGGCCTACATGAGACTCCAGACCCACAGCAACATGATTGATTCTTAAATTGCAATTAGGATGGACAATAAATGCTGGCTTAGCCAGCAATGCCGTCATCCTGTGAGAGAATAATAAAAAAAACCTGAAGTCCCACTTTCTCAGTGGACAGAGACACAACTGGTGGTGTTTTAACCTGCACGTCACCATATCCCAGGTAAGGCTGAGGAGGTGACCTCAGCTGATACAGGAACAGAGCCCAGGCTGTTGTCATCACTCTGCATTACAAATCGGCCATCCAGCCGACTGAGCTAGCCAACATTCAATGCTACAGCTCAGTTAATACATTAAACCAAAGTGCGAGGGAAACATAAAGGATTCCACGATGTAATTTGAAGCAGAGCAAATGAGATCGCACAGGTGAATACTTGGAATGAAGGGTCTGTTCCCGTGCTACATGACTCTATGACTCTAATACTTATTCCTCGAGCAACAAATGACCTTGGGATTTTTTTCCCCCCTGTTCTTGCTTGTGGGAGCTTACTGTGCTCAAATTGGCAGCCACATCTTCTACAAAACTCCACTTCAAAAGTGCTTTGTTGGCTGTAAATTGCTTTGGAACATCAAGTGGCTACGAAAGGTGTTTACGATGCAAGTTCATTTGTTTATTCTGTGAGAAAACAGCACTGGTAATAATGTTACTTCATAATCTTACCCTCTCAGGCACGATTCTGTAAGCCATTGCTGTGTTCCCCAAAAGGAAAGGAAAAAACCAGAACAACAAGATAACTATTCAGTTTTATGTCCAATGATTCATATTCTGGGCCAATTAACTTTCTTGCCACAACACATTGTGCTCCCAATAGCTCAGACTCTGTCATGTTCCACACTGCAGTCAATTATCTAGCGGTACTGATCTTTCAAACCCTCAATCCCAATGTTAATGAAATATTCATCTGGTCTTGTGTAAAGAACCATTGACATCCCATTAAATGCTGCAATTGGGACCCTTCCAACACAGACAATTCTTGTTCATTTTATCCTTGTGCCATTTAGTTTTGCATTCACAGTCCCGGTTAAATAGTCTGCTTGACTTGACATTGTCCATTCCTGCCAGTTCATACAAATGTATCCTGTTCCTTCTCAACTGAAAACAACAAATGCTAGAGATCACAGTGAGTCAGGCAGCATGCATTGGAGAGAGAGAAAACTAACATTTTGAGTTTTTTCAGGCAAATAAGTTTCATTCTCCAAGTTCCTCTTTGTCACATCAAGTTCCAAATTCTGCTTTTTATTCTGATCGACACAGGGTGTATGAAGCTGAACACACAATATTAGATACATGTACTTTGCCAAATGACTAATGCAATATTTGAATAATATTGTTTTACAATAGTCAAATTCTCATCCTGGCTATCAAATCCCAGTATGACGTCATCACCAGCCAACTACTGTGAAGCATATAAGCTCTGAGATCTCTGTGCTCCCCCTGAACCTGGTGTTATCAACCAAATCACTGCTAATTGCTTTGCCATTAGGGCCATGACTTCAGTTGGCAAGCTCTTGAATTCCCTGCTTAAAACTTCGTCACCTCTCGACATCACTAAACCTCTTTTTAAACGACTAAAAGTCATAGTCATAGATCTGTACAGCATTGAAATGAGTTTTGGTCCAACTCATCTGTGCCCACCAGACATCCTAAATTAATCTAGTCTCATTTGCCAGCATCTAAACCCCTTCCTATTCATGTACCCATCCAGATAGCTTTTAAATGTTCTAATTGTAACAGCCTCCACCACTTCCTCTGGCAGCTCATTCCATACGTGCACCATCCTCTGCATGAAAAAATTGCCCTACGGCTCCTTTTAAATCTTTCCCCTCTCACCTTAAACCTATGCCCTCTAATTTTGGACTCCCCTACCCTGGGGAAAAGACCTTATCTAATCACCGTATATGTCTTTCATTATTTTATAAACTTCTATAAGGTAACCCCTCAGCCTTTGACATTCCAGGGAAAACATCCCAGCCTGTTTTGCCCTCCCTATATGTCAAACTCTTCAACCCCAGCAACATCTTTTCTGAACCCTTTCAATTTTCACAACATCCTCCCTATAGCAGGGAGACCAGAATTCCAAAATATTCCAAAAATGGCCTAACCAATCTTCTGTACAGCTGCAACATAACTCTCAACTCCTATACTCAATGCACTGACTAATAAAGGCAAGCATACCAAACGCCTTCTTCACTATCCTATCTACTTGTGACTCTACTTTTAAATGAACTATGAATCTGTACTCTAAGGTTTCCTTGTTCAGTAGCACTCCCCATGACCTTAACAGTAAGTGCATAAGTGCTAGGAGAAAGTGAGGACTGCAGATGCTGGAGATTAGTGTTGAAAAATGTGGTGCTGGAAAAGCGCAGCAAGTCAGGCAGCATCTGAGGAGCAGGAGAGTCAATGTTTTGAACATACGTTCTTCGTCAGGAATGCTGCCTGACCAGCTGTGCTATTCCAGTACCATACTTTTCGAGTGCATAAGTGCTGCCCTGATTTGCTTTTCCAAAATGCAACACCCCACTTTTATATAAATTAAATTTCATCTTCCACTCCTTGTCCCATTGGCTGATCTGATCAAGATCCCGTTGTACTCAGGTAACCTTCTTCGCTGTCCCCTACACCTCCAATTTTGGTGTCATCTGACCCCCCCCCAATGAACCTGATGATCTACAAGCGATGGCGCTGGGTTAGGGGTGGCGGCTGGTGGCGAATAAGGGGGAGGGGAAGTTGAGAAACGGGTGAAGATTGTGAGGTCAAAAGTCCCGAAAGGATGACTGACGAAGTAAGTAAAGCAATTAGAAAAGGATATTGACGAATATCCGTTCCCGAATTTCAAGGAACGACACCAAGAGACAAACGTATACCCTCTCAGGGAGGTTCCCACAGGGCAGGGAACAATTGGCTTCGTAAATGCCCCTTTAACAAGCGGCAAAGTCAGGACCTTTAAGAAGGAGATGAAACTTCTTATTGAAGATCCTGTGGGTCTATCTGAGCAAGTAGATCAATTTCTAGGTCCCAACCTACACACGGAGTTGATGTCCATTTTAAATATTCTCTTCACTGGGGAAGAGAGTGGGATGATCAGAAGAGCAGCTATGAGGTTGTGAGAACGCGAACACCCCCTGGGGAGGGAGTTATGTCGGCTGAACAGAAGTTTCCCAATACAAACCCAGACTGGGGGAACAACGAGGCAGATGACCAAACCCAGGTGAAGGACCTCAAGGACTTAATAATAAAAAGAATCAGAGAGGCGGTCCCTAAATCCCAGAATTTAACAAAGGCATTTGATTTCGAACAAGAGAAAGATGAGACTCCCTCAGCATTTTTAAAGAGGCTGCGGGACTCCATGAGAAAGTATTCAGGTATGAATCCTGAGGATTCAGTAGCTCAGGGCCTCCTCAAAGTACATTTTGTAACTAAGGCAAGGCCAGATATCCAAAAGAAAATACAAAAAAATTGAGGGACGGAGTGAGAAATCATTGGATGAATTATTGAAAGAGGCACAGAAAGCATTTGTAAAGAGAGAGGATGAGAAGCAAAAGCAGAAGGCGAAAATGATGGTAGCCACGGTTGATGAGGTAGACAAGAAAAGAGTGGAACTGATAGTAGGCAACTGGAATGATGGCTGGCGGTATGTTGAAAATAGAGGTAGGGGAGGAGAAGGAGGAGAACCCATTAGGGGGTCCAGTTGACAGGGACAGGGATCAAGGTGGAAATCCCCACAGATGGGATGTTACTACTCTGGAAAGACAGGTCACTTTAAGTGGGAGTGTCCGGATCTGAAAAAGGAAGAGAGGGCGATGCTGCTTATGAACTTTGATGAAGAATAGGGGTGTCAGGTGTTCCTGCCCTGGGGACCCATCGGGAACCCTTGATAAATTTAAAGGTGAGACTTCATAAAGAGGATACAGTTTTCTTAGCAGATATGGGGGCAGCACAATCATACTTAAATTTTATACCCAAAGGAGTACAATTAACAAAACAACAGATAACGGGTCTGGAGTGAAGGGGGAAGGATTTACAGTCCCTGTATTTGAACCTATGACGATCGAAAGTAATGAAGGAAAACTTGAGGGACAATTGAGGGTCTAACAGTTAGACTCGAAACATCAGCTCTTTTCTCTCCTTACAGGGCGGCACGGTGGCACAGTGGTTAGCACTGCTGTGTCAGAGACCCGGGCTCTATTGCCGCCTCGGGCGACTGACTGTGTGGAGTTTGCACATTCTCCTCATGTCTGTGTGGATTTCCTCCGGGTGCTCTGGTTTCCTCCCACAATCCAAAAATGCACAGGTTAGGTGAATTGGCCTTGCTAAATTGCCCGTAGTGTTAGGTGAAGGGGTCTGGGTGGGTTGTGGGTCGGTGTGGACTTGTTGGGCTGAAGGGCCTGTTTCCACACTGTAAGCAATCTAATCTAATCTCAGATGCTGCCAGACCTGCTGAGATTTTCCAGCATAGGAAGTAGATTGTTAGGAAGAGACTTAATTATACTGTTAGGACTAGGTGTGAGCGACCGACAACTAGTAGTAAAAATGGCTCTTTTGACCAAGGAACAGGAAAAACAAATAGACCCCACGGTATGGGCATGGGAAGGCAATCGAGGGGGATTGCAGATTCCCCCTTTGCAGATCAGCTTGAAACAGGTGGGGGAGAGCCACAGGTGGGAGAGATAATACCCGATTTCGACAGAAGGAAGAAGGGGGTTACAACCTGTGATTGAGGGATTAATTAGGGACGACCTGCTGGAACCCTGCATGTCCCCCTATAATAACCCCATTTTGCCAGTAAAAAAAAGAACAGATGGTACCTATTGTCTGGTACAAGATTTAAGGGCACTTAACAGGATAGGACAGACTCGACACCCAGTTGTCCCTAATCCTTATAACCTCTTGAGTAAAACCCCACACGACCACAAGTAATTCTGTGCGGTGAACCTAAAGGACACCTTTTGGGCACACTCCCTGGCAGCAGAAGGCAGAAACATGTTCGCCTTCGAGTGGGAAGACCCAAGAATGGGTCAGAAACGGCAATATAGGTGGACAGTGCTTCCTCAGGCATTCACTGTTTGGTCAGGTTTTAGAACAAATCTTGGAAAAGGGACAAATTTGCTGCAATATGTAGATGACCTACTGGTCACGGGAGAAGATGAGAAAGGAAGAACGGAAGCAACTAAGCAATTGCTAAATTTCCTGGGACAACAGGGATCGAGGGTCTCGAGGAGCAAATACAATATGTAGAAAGGGAAGTAAACTACTTAGGACACCTGGTCAGTGAAGGGAAACGGAAAATAAGTCCTGAAAGGATTGAAGGGATAGTGGGAATGCCACTCCCTTGGTCTAAACTGGAATTGAGGAAATTTCTGGGGCTAATGGGATACTGTAGATTATGGATCGAGTCATATGCCCAAAAGTCAATGAAATTATACCTTAAATTGCTGGAAGAAGAACCACAGCTGTTAAAGTGGACAGAGGAAGAAAAAGATTTAGTGGAAGGATTAAAGAAAAGTTCGATCCTTGCCCCTGTCCTTGCGTTGCCTTCCCTAGATAAGCCCTTTCACTTGTTTACCACCATTGATAAGGGAGCAGCCCTACGGGTCATGATCCCCGCAATGGGGAGGGATGAAGCAGCCGGTAGCATTCTTATCTAAATGATTAGATCCAGGTTCTAGAGGGTGGCTCGAGTGTGTGCAGGCAGTAGCAGCAACTGCACTACTGGTGGAAGAAAGTTGTGGGCGGCACGGTGGCACAGTGGTTAGCACTGCTGCCTCACAGCGCCTGAGACCCGGGTTCAATTCCCGACTCAGGCGACTTACTGTGTGGAGTTTGCACGTTCTCCCCGTGCTCTCCGGGAGCTCCGGTTTCCTCCCACAGTCCAGAATTGGCCAAGCTAAACTGCCTGTAGTGTTAGGTAAGGGGTAAATGTAGGGGTATGGGTGGGTTGCGGGTTGGTGTGGACTTGTTGGTCCGAAGGGCCTGTTTCCACACTGTAAGTAATCTAATCTAAAAAGTCGAAAGCTCACATTCGGCGGAGCATCAAGTATGGGCCATACTGAACCAAAAGGCTGGGCGGTGGCTTATAGACTCTAGAATTTTAAAATACGACGCAATTTTAATAGAGAAGGATGACCTTATGTTGATCACAGACACTTATCTGAATCCAGCTCCTTTTCCCTCGAACCCAGAACACGACTGCCTTGACATTATAGATTATCAGACTGAAGTAAGAATGGACCTTAGGGACATCCCTGTCCACACAGGGGCCAGACCGTTTGTTGATGGGTCCTCCAGAGTAATTGAAGGTAAAAGATATGCGGTAGTGGATGGAATGGAGGGGAGTGTAGTCGAGGCTAGTAGGCTGCCCAATGACTGATCAGCACAGACTTGCGAACTCTATACACTAGAAGGCACTCTTAGGCCTTGGAGGGGAAGGAAGGAACTGTCTACACAGATTCTAAGTATGCCTTCGGGATGACACACACATTTGGGAAAATATGGCAGGAGAGAGGACTGGTAAACAGTAGAGGTAAAGAACTAGTTCAGTAAGTATTGGAATCCCTTTTGTTGCCAAAGGAGATAGCCATAGTCCACATTAATGGTCATCAGGGGGGAGATGATCCCGAGATAAGGGGAAATAGGTTGGCAGATGAAGCCGCTAAGGAAGCAGCTGTGAGCCCACAGGTCACCCCGAGATTTACCTTGGTCCCGACAATACAGGAACCTGCAGGGAGACCACTATTTAGTGCTAGGGAAAAGAAGGATTTGGAGAAACTAGGGGCTACAAAAATGGTAGAAAGGAAATGGGTGCTACCTGATGGTCGGGAAATGTTATCAAAGATGCTGATGCGAGAAATTGTGGCTATCCTTCATCAGGGGAGTCATTGGGGAGCGCAGGCAATATGTGATTTGGTTCTTAGGAAATATGGATGTAAAGGGATATACACGATTGCCAAACAGATATGTGAAGTCTGTATAAAATATAAAAAGATAAACAAGAAGGTACAAAGGAAACAGGTTCCGGAGGGAGAGACCCTGGGCTAAGCCCATTTCAGAGCATACAGGTGGATTACACTGAAATGCCCCGGGTAAGAAGGAAAAGACATGTTGGCTATAGTAGACCATTTATCCATACCCCCTGGCCACAGCGACAGCAAGTGGGGTGTCTAAGATAATTTTTGAGTAGATAGTGGAGTGTACAGACTCAGACCAGGGAAGCCACTTCACCTCTAAGGTGCTCCAGGGAATAATGCAAAGCTTGGAATTCTCCTGGGATTTTCACACCCCCTGGCACCCTCCATCTTCAGGGAGGGTCGAGCGGATGAACCACTCTTAAAAGACTGCTGTCCAAATTGGTATTAGAGACCAGACTCCCCTGGACCCGATGTTTGCCGATAGCGCGATCGTACGAGTGCGAACAGCTCCGAAAGATTTGGGTCTATCCCCTTATGAAATATTGTTTGGGCTGCCATACTTGGGAACGACAGGGGGAACCGCCGATCCCCAAGACTAAGGACATGTTCTTATGAAAGTAGATACTGGGCTTGTCCTCCTCGTTGTCTTTTCTCAGGAGACAGGGTTTACTCGCACAGACTCAGCCTCTCAATTTTGCCGTTCATCCAATCCAGCCGGGAGATTGGGTCCTTGTGAAGTCATGGACAGAGATTAAATTACAACCGGATTGGGACGGGCCATACCAGGCTCTTTTGACTACCGAAATGGCGATAAGGAGGGCGGAGAGAGGCTGGACTCACTACACCAGAGTTAAGGGACAAGTAGAGTCTCCGGTTGAGAAAGAAGTCTGGATGGCCGAATCAATGAAAGAACAGTTGAAACTCAGGCTAAAAAGACTTTGAGTGACTGATTATACAGTGGCGACGCGAGCACGGGATAATTTCTATAAGATTGTATATTAAGTCTCTCGGTGCTTCAGCACTATTTTTGGAATGAGGTGGATATTTAGGTGTATGATCTTAGCTCTCCTAGTCTTAGAAATTTGTCGAACCTTGGTGTGGTCCTCTTACTTGGTGATAATGTTCCCTGAGAGTGCTAATCCACAAGTAACAGATACCAATGCCTGCAGCCGAATTGATTGTGGAAATGTAGAAAATCAGAGGCAGTACAGCTACTCAGAGATACATCTTAATCCAAGTACCTTCCCCAAGGCCATTCCTGTAGGAATGGCCTTGGGGAAGGTACTTGGATTAATCCACTAGTCACAGTATACCGGGACCTCTTCCGGCCAGCTCTCGAGTGTCCCAGTAAGAAGTGTAACCCAATATATTTAACGATAAAGAAAACCACATGGCACGAAGTAGTTCTGGGAGGGGACATCTATCAAGTCCAATTAAATGAAACATTTGGGATAGAGATGAAAGCAAATGGAAAGGATTTCTCGGGCTGTTGTTTCCGCCTACAGGTGGGCAAAGGGAAGTGGCCAGTCGAAGTAAATGAAAAGTGCACTCAGATGCCACAGGTATATCCTTTAGCCCCTTCCAATGACCCTAAGGTGGTAAAAAAGATAGAGGTGAAGGACTTAAAACAGACCATTGAAATAGAAGCTGGCTACGGGGATACAAATGCCTGGCTTGAATGGGTAAAGTACCCTGTGAAAAGTCTGAACAAAAACAATTGCTATGCATGTGCCTCCTGTCGGCCAGTGGCCCAGGTAGTTCCCTTTCTGCTCGGGTGGCAGCGAGACAGGGAGGGCATGGAATGTATGATAGCCCTGTACCAGGATAAGACTGCGTGGAATAATGGGAATTGTACTTCCCTATCACTAATGTTCCCTCCCTCGGAAACGAAAGATTTTAAAAAGCCTCCACGTTTTTGGCCACGGTCGGAAATCACATGTTGTGTGTTAACAGACAAAGTCTAAATCAGTTCAGAGACTTGGGGGTGCTGAAATCGTGGATCCAAATTGAAAATGTGACTGGATCAGGAACTACTCAGTGCTGCAGGTTCCCCGAGCGGACCCGTGGTGGTACTGTGAAGGGAGAATACTGAGACCTACCCTACCTCCAGATTGGGGAGGATTATGTGCAGTTGGCAATCCCATTCACCTTGGCATTTGAAAAGGAAAGGATTGTCACAAAAGGGAGTTGGAGTAAAAGATCATTATTGGATACTTCTTTTGATGATTGGATATATCTAGTCTCTATAGGAATTCCTAGAGGGGTGCTGGATGAGTTCAAGGCTCGCAACCCAATTGCAGCAGGCTTTGGAGTCGGCTCTCTTCTGGTGGGTGACTGTCAACAAGAATGTGGATTGGATAAACTATATTTTCGTTAATCAGCAGAGGTTCATTAACTACACTAGGGATGCAGTCAAAGGTATAGCAGAGCAACTCGATGCAACCAGCAGAATGGCTTGGGAGAACAGAATGGCCTCAGACATGATCCTAGCTGAGAAAGGCGGTAAAAGGGGGAGCTGTTGTAACTTTATTCCAAATAACACAGCACCCAAAGGGTCAATCATTTGAGCCCTGCGGGGGTTGACTACCTTGGAAGAAGAGCTAGCTGAGAATTCAGGAGCAGACACGTCACTCACTGGGTGGCTGGATTCATGGTTTGGGAAATAGAAAGGTGTAGTGGTCTCCATACTCACCTCCTTGATAGTGGTTACTGGAGTATTGATGTTGCATTGTACCTTGTGCACGGGGACTAACCCAGCGGCTGATTGAAACAGCCCTGACTTAACAAATGCCCCCAACAGGTAGCCAGTGAGAGGAACTCTACCTGTTGAACAATGAGGGGATAAATGATCTTGAAGAAGTTTCCAAGATAGATGAGGTCTCAGGGATGCTGCTGACAAACTTAGAGGCGGCCTGTGAAGGATGTGCAGAAGACAACAGAATATTAGAGGAGAAAGTGAGGTCTGCAGGTGCTGGAGATCAGAGCTGAAAATGTGTTGCTGGAAAAGCGCAGCAGGTCAGGCAGCATCCAAGGAACAGGAGATTCGACGTTTCGGGCATAAGCCCTTCTTCATTCCTGATGAAAGGGCTTATGCCCGAAATGTTGAATCTCCTGTTCCTTGGATGCTGCCTGACCTGCTGCGCTTTTCCAGCAACACATTTTCAGCACAACAAAATATTAGCCAAAAAGAAAAGAGGGAATTGTGGAAAATGTGTCTAAGTGTTGCTTCTGCAGAAGTCAGGTACTCAGAAGTCATAAAAACTCAGTGTGCAGAAGTGATAAGACCCAGTGTTGCGTCAGCAAAAGTAATAAGACTCAGCTATCAAGGGGGGTTGCATGCTAACAACAGGCCACAGACAGGCGTGCTAAGCCGATTAGATTAGCAGTTGCACAGAGCAATACAACTGTCACATACGAGGTAAAAGGGGAGGTACAGAGAGGCTCATAGAAAACTGTATAAATGTGCAATAATATTATTCAGAAGTATGCACACTTTGTGGTCACCTGGGCTTGCAAGAACGTATGAATAAAGACTGCTTCGGAATTTGACTCAGACTAAAATAATTTGGCAGTGAGCTTTGTTTCTCAAAACTGGGTTCTGGCTCCAGGGAGGCGACACACCATTCTGATGTCTCGTTGTTGACTGCAGAAACGTCTGCCCGTCCCTTTGACTAGAGAGTCCCCTATCACCATCTATCACTTGGAACCTGATGTACCCCTCGTTTCATTAGAGCCAGTACCAGAAACCTGGCTGTCAGTGCTGCACCCCACTGACAGTCCAACACCCCTGTCTTGGAAATTAAATTGACTTGACTCAATCATTAGCAAGTGCAAAGAAAGGATATTTATTAAAAATTCTGCAGGATTTTGACTCATTACACGAAGTCAGATGCCTCAATGCAAAGAGTACTGAAACATTGTACAGACGCCTGCCTTATAGCATTCCTTATCACACTCTCAAGGGCAAAGACTGGGGGAAACTCAAGTTGTTATCCTCTCACCCCCTGATCCTAGACATAACAGTTCTTCAGCTTTCGCTGAGTTTGACTGAGTTGAATGTTTACAGAATTCAAACAAAGATGAGCTAGCTGCAAACCTTCATCAAAGCATCGTTTACAAAGCTCAGTATAGCATTGAATTTAAGAAAAGCATTCTCTTTACATTTCACAGTAAATGGATAAATAATTTCACAGTAAATGGAGAATTTTTCATTACACCCCCCACATTTTCCAAAACAGCATATTTGTTTGAGATGGGGATAGCCACAGGAAACTCCTGCACTACCTCCCTCCCTCTCGTATCTTCTTTGAAACTTAGTTCTTTGGGTGAACTTCTGACCGCTCTAATTTCTCCTTGTGAGGCTCAGTGTCAGAATCTTATTTTTTGCCCTGTGCTTGACACGGTGCTACATAAATGCAAATAGCTATTGTTCTGGGCAAATGGACTTGAGGGCGATCCCAGAATCTGTTTCACGTTTTTTAGCAGTGAATCCTGGATGATTGTCAAATGACTAACCCATCAACTGAGAAAGCAGACGGACAATGAACTCAGATAGTACAATACGCACTTGAACTCATAACTGAGAGACAGTACTGCATGATTATTGATTGTGTATACTGTTTGCTAATAAAGACTGAATCTGGTCTTGGAAATCTATGGAACAGATGAAGATCTGAGGAAAATAGCTAATGGCAATTGATGATAGATCCTGTTATCCTGATGTATGGGTGCTGAAGTAGGAAGGGAACCTGATACATGGGAAATCAATAGCAATGCAGTCAGCTACTTAGAATGTTTACCATTATTTTGAATTTCCTCAAGAAAATACAAAGCAAGTCAATATAGTGTCATCAATACTATCTGTACACCTATGTTCAGCTTCAGCTCTTTGCTTGAAAAATTCTGCTTTTTAGAATCAGCAACAGAAATTGCCAGAAAGCTCGGCAAATCTGGCAGCATCTCTGGAAAGAAATTAATGTTTCCAGATGAGTGATCCTTCCTCAGAACTGCTAGTGAGGAAGGTACACAGGGGGAAAGGAATAAATGGTAGGTGGAGATAGAGCCCAAAGTGAGAGAAGAAGAGTTGGACAGACAAAAGATTGGATAATGCAGAGCCAAGGAGAATGAATAGCTGCTGTTAGGGACGATTAGTGGCTAACGATGGATCGTGTGTAATAGCAGACCATGTGATAACAAGGTCCGCTGTGTGGGAGTTGGGGTAAGGAAATGGGAGAAAGTGTCAAAAGCTGTGAAATTGTTGAATAAAAACTGAAAGGACTGCAGATGCTGTAAATCAGAAACAAAAACAGGAATTGCTGGAAAAGCTCAGTAGGTCTGGCAGCATCTGTGGAGAGAAATCAGAGTTGACGTTTTGGAACCTTCCTCAGAATGTTCAGAAGGGTCTCTTGACCTGAAACAGTAACTTTGATTTTTCTCCTAAAATCATTGAACTCGGTATTGCGTCTAGACACTCTAGAGTGGTAGAGCAGATTGATGCGGCTGAATTTCCTACTTCTCCTCCTATGCTCTAAAACAGAAGATGATTAACATCTCAGCCAGCACTTGTGGATAGAGAAAAAGAATTAACATTTAAGTTATCAGAACTGGAAAGAGATAACTTTATGGCTGCAAAACTGGAAATGAGACAACACTATCTCAAAGGTTAATTAAGATGGAGCTTAATTCAGACAAATGTGAGGTGATGCATTTTGGAAGGTCAGGTACAGGGGAAAATTATGCAGTGAATGGTAGAATCCATAGGAGTATTGAAATGCAGTGGGATCTGGGTGTGCAGGTGCACAGATCACTGAAGGTGGCAGAGCAGCTAAAACAAAAAGGCTTATGACATGCTTGATTTCATTGGAAGGGGCATTGAGGAGAAGGATAGATAAGTTATGCTGCAGCTTTATAGAACTTTAGTTAGGCCACACTTGTAATATTGCATTCAGTTCTGGTCACCACCCTTCCAGAAGGATGTAGATGCTTTGGTGAGAGCACAGAAAAGATTTACCAGGATGTCACCTGGTATGGGGGATTTTCACTATGAAGAAAGGTTGGATAAAGTGGATTTGTTTTCTTTGAAATGCAGGAGGTTGAGGGATGACGTGATAGAGGTCTATTAGATTGTGAATGGCATGTATAGAGTGGTAAGTGTAAGCCCTTTTTGCAGGGTGGAGGGATCAATTACTAGGGGACACAGGTTCAAGGTGTGAGGGGAGACATTTAACAGAGATGTGTGAGGCACATTTTTCACACAAAGGGTAGTGAGTGGAAAGTGCTGCCAGAGGAGGTGGAAGTAGACACAATAGCAGTATTCAAGAAGCACCCGGATGAATAAATGAATAGGAAAGGAATAGAGGGATATGGATTCTGTACGTAAAGAGACTTTGAGTATGGAAGGACAAAATGTGTCAGCGCAGGCTTGGAGGGCTGAAGGGCCTGTTGCTGTGCTGTATTGTTCTTTATTCTTAGAACATAGAACATAGAACATAGAAAAATACAGCCAGAACAGGCCCTTTGGCCCTCGATGTTGCGCCGATCCAAGCCCACCTAACCTACACTAGCCCACTATCCTCCATATGCCTATCCAATGCCCGTTTAAATGCCCATAAAGAGGGAGAGTCCACCACTGTTACTGGCAGGGCATTCCATGAACTCACGACTCACTGAGTAAAGAATCTACCCCTAACATCTGTCTCATACCTACCACCCCTTAATTTAAAGCTATGCCCCCCTCGTAATAGCTGACTATTATGTGGAAAAAGGTTCTCATGGTCAACCCTATCTAAACCCCTAATCATCTTATGCACCTCTATCAAGTCACCCCTAAACCTTTTTTTCTCCAATGAAAACAGCCCCAAGTGCCTCAGACTTTCCTCATACGATCTTCCTACCATACCAGGCAACATCCTGGTAAACCTCCACTGCACCCGTTCCAATATCTCCACATCCTTCCTATAGTATGGCGACCAAATCTGCACACAATGCTCCAGATGTGGCCGCACCAGAGTCTTATACAACTGCAACATGACCTCAGGACTCCGGAACTCAATTCCTCTACCAATAAAAGCCAGTACGCCATATGCCTTCTTCACAGCACTATTTACCTGGGTGGCAACTTTCAGAGATCTGTGTACATGGACACCAAGATCCCTCTGCTCATCCACACTACCAAGTATCCGACCATTAGCCCAGTACTCCATCTACTTGTTACTTTTACCAAAGAGAATGACTTCACACTTAGCTACATTGAACTCCATTTGCCACCTTTCTGCCCAGCTCTGTAGCTTATCTATATTCCGCTGTAACCTGCCATATCCTTCCTCACTGTCAACAACTCCACCGACTTTCGTATCATCCGCACTTGCTCACCCAACCTTCTAGCCACTCCTCCAGATCATTTATAAAAATGACAAACAGCAATGGTCCCAAAACAGATCCTTGTGGAACACCACTGGTAACTGCACTCCAAGATGAACCTTTACCATCAACTACTACCCTCTGTCTTCTTCTAGCCAGCCAATTCCTAATCCAAACATCCAACGCACCCTCAATGCCATACCTCCGTATTTTTTGCAGTAGCCTACTATGGGGAACCTTATCAAATGCCTCACTAAAATCCATATACACCACATCTACCGCTTTACCCTCGTCCACCTCCTTAGTCACCTTCTCAAAGAATTCAATAAGGTTTGTGAGGCACGACCTGCCCTTCACAAAACCATGCTGACTATCCTTGATCACATTATTCCTATCCAGATGTTCATAAATCCTATCCCTTACAATTCTCTCTAAGACTTTGCCCACAACAGAAGTGAGACTCACCGGCCTATAGTTACTAGGTTATTCCTACTCCCCTTCTTGAATAAGGGAACCGCATTTGCTATCCTCCAGTCTTCTGGCACTATTCCTGTAGACAACGAGGACATAAAAATCAAGGCCAATGGCTCTGCAATCTCCTCCCTTGCTTCCCAGAGAATCCTAGGATAAATGCCATCAGGTCCAGGGGACTTATCTATTATCACTCTTTCCAGAATTTCCAACACCTCTTCCCTACATGCCTCAAAGCCATCCATTCTAATTAATTGTGACTCAATATTCACATCGGCAACAATGTCCTGTTCCTGAGTGAATACTGACGAAAAGTATTCATTCAGTGTATTCCCAACCTCTTCAGCCTCCACAAACAACTTCCCACTACTGTCCTTGACTGGACCTATTCCTACCCTAGTCATTCTTTTATTCCTGACATACCTATAGAAAGCCTTTGGGTTTTCCCTAATCCTACCAACCAAGGACTTTTCATGTCCCCTCCTTGCTGCTCTTAGCTCTCTCTTTCGATCCTTCCTGGCTACCTTATAACTCTCAATCGCCCCAATTGAACCTTCACACCTCATCTTTACATAGGCCGCCTTCTTCCCTTTAACAAGGGATTCCAATTCTTTATTAAACCACGGCTCCCTCACACGACCCTTTCCTCCCTGCCTGACAGGTACATACTTATCAAGGACACTCAATACTTTCTCCTTGAACAAGCTCCACATATCGATTGTGCCCTTCCCTTGAAGCCTACTTTTCCAAGCCACGCATCCTAGGTCATGCCTCGCTGCATCATAATTTCCCTGCCTTCTTAATGAAGGAAAAAGCTTAAACTGTTGTAAGTTGGCATGACAATTGACTGAGTAGTCCATTTGGAATTTGTTAATTATCCCTTAATTACTGTTTACTTCCAAATTGTTGATCTTAAGCAATCAAATATCTGCTTTGCAGTGTCAGTAAGACACAAAAGTATAAATGGCTACAATTTAAATTGTGTTTGCTGTTATTATTAGATTTGCAGATATTAGTTAAAATGCAGGTCTGAAATACTGCTATTACAAATGCTAATGGGTTCTGGATTTTATTTGAGAGTTAATGACTGTAAAAGCAAAGTGAAGGTCTGTTGATTTGTCTCCATTTTGGTTGTTATGTTCGCTCCAAATTTTGCAGTTGAAATTAGACACACTATAAAGACAAGAGAATGAGCCCAATTATTTTCAAAAAAAGCCTTTCACCTTTTTTTTCAATTCACACAGGAACTGAGCAAATTAAAGGGAGGAATAAATGTAATGTGTGATTTGAGAGGGTAAAGACACAAGGGTTTGCCCTGATGTTTACGGGCTGGTTTGGGAGGCGAACATGGCAAAATGAGAACAAGGTTGCACTGATAAGTGTAAAGGCTGGACATAACCATCAGACTAATTCTGAGGAGGCTCTAGGTTCACATGAAGAGGCAAAAATTGGAGCGCTCTTGCTTCACCTGACCCACAAGGAAAAGCTGCTTACCTCGTGGAGCCAATAGCTCCCATCTCTCCTTCACTGATGGATTTTACGATCCTGGGAAAAGTTCATGAAACACTGGATCTGATACCAGCCTCTAAACTGTACCTCAGGATGCCTTTTTAAATAGACAGATGAAGTACCTCCCTCTCCAGTGCCGCATTGAGTGGTGTATTTAAAGTTAGTTTTCTTTTTGGATTTAGGCATCACTGGCTGGGTTGGCATTTAATGCCTTATGCTATTTAGCCTGGAGTTGTGGTGAGTCACCTTGTTGAACCACAGTAGTCCTTGAGCAGTAGATGCATCCACAGAATGGTCAGGAAGTGGCCCAGTGGCAACTAAGGAACAACAATATTTATATGGGACGTTACCAGACCATTTTGCAATTACACTATTCATTGGCTGCGATATTCAGATTTTGTCGATCAACTGCGTTTATTTAATCTGAATTCAATAGTACCTGGGTGGCAAAGCACAAAAACAGGCCATTCGGCCTACTTGGTCTATGCTGGCCTTGATGCTCCTCCACAAAAACTCCTCCCACCTTACTGCCTGTCACTTCCTTTGTGCTTATCCAACTTTCTCTCAAACAGGTTCATCCACATCACCTCATCACTCTGTGCAATAAAGTTTCACGTGTCACCACAAGATTACATAGAACAATAGAACAATACAGCACAGAACAGGCCCTTCGGCCCACGATGTTGTGCCGAACATCTATCCTAGATTAAGCACCCATCCATGTACCTATCCAATTGCTGCTTAAAGGTCGCCAATGATTCTGACTCTACCACTCCCACGGGCAGCGCATTCCATGCCCCCACCACTCTCTGGGTAAAGAACCCACCCCTGACATCTCCCCTATACCTTCCACCCTTCACCTTAAATTTATGTCCCCTTATTACATATTTATAATCTTTGGTTTTGGGTCTTCTCAAGGATTTTCTCAGCATTTCTATGTACTTTCCATCAAATCCTTTCTCAACCTTATAGACCTCATGGGAAAGAACCCCAGGATGTCCCTGTTTCTCTGATACATTCTGATTTAGGCTTAACTTACATTTTCTCTAATGTTGAATCTTCCCAGGTGAATGTCCAGTTATAAACACAGGCATATTTTATACAAACTTTAGTGGGTTACATCCAGTGGTCAAGTGAGATTCCCAATATTTTACAGTTTCAGATGAACTGGCTCCAACTCTTTATTCACCCATCCCCTCATTAAGTCACCTCAAGGTTAATTTAAAAATCACCCTTTCCCTTGCTGATAACTTTCTCCCAGATCAAATTAATTTAGATCTGAAATAGGATCATTAGCAGCATGGTAACTCAGTGGTCAGCACTGCTTCCTGACTGCGTCAGCGACCAGAGTTTGATTCCCCCCTTGATTGTGTTGGCTAGATGGATTATCCCATGGTGTTTATATCCCATGGTGTTTAGGGATATGTGAGTTAGCCATGGGAAATGCTGGGTCATGGGGAAAGGATAGGGTAGGGGAGGTGGGTCTGAGTGGGATGCTGTTCAGAAGGTCAGTATGGACTCGATGGGCCAAGTGGCCAGTTTCTGCACTCTAAGGATTCTATGAAATGTTAACTCTGCTTTCTCTCCACAGACGTGTTGAGTTTTTCCAGCATCCACAGTTCTTTAGTTTCTTTTGTTCAAATTTGTTTATGTTTTGAAAGGAGGCAATTTAATCAGGGTTTTCCAAAAAGTGTGAGGTTATTCCTGGCTAAACATAGGAAGAAAGAGAAGACAATACACGCACAGAGAATATAAATAAGAATAATATCTAGAAGAGGGTAGAGTTTAAAAAAAAAGCAACAGTCTCTGAATCATTTGTGAAGAGTAAGCAGTAGAACATCGTGGCCATTATTTTGGATGGCATTTGTACTGTTGATGTTGCTGGTTGAACAATCAATTTCAAGGCGTTAGGCTTTTCATATTGACTGAAATTATTTTGTCCTGGTTCCTTTCAATGCTGGCTGCTGGAAATGTGCAGCATTAAAATCTTTCTTTACCTGCAGTGCAGGGGTGCTTGAACTGTGTTCAAGTTTGATATGCCATCAAATTCTTTGCAATGAATTGATAACTTTTTAAGAAAATTCTTGTGCAGGATCTGCGCATCACCCACAAGGTCAATATTTATTGCTCTTCCCTAGTTATCCTCCACTCAGTGGTTAGCACTGCTTCCTCACAGCACCAGGGGCATGGCTTCGGTTTCAGCCTCGGGCAACTGAGTGTGTGGATTTGCACATTCTCCCTGTGTCTGTGTGGGTTTCCTTTGGGTGCTCTGGTATCCTCCCACAGTCCAAAGATGTGCAGGTTAGGTGAATTGGCCAAGGTAAATTGCCCATAGTGTTTAGGGGTGTGTTGGGTAGGTCCATTAGTCAGGGATAAATATAGAGCATTGGGTTAGGGGAATGAGTTCTGTGTGAGTTACTCTTCGGAAGGTTGGTGTGGACTTGTTGGGTCAAATGGCCTGTTCCTGCACTTCAGGAATTCTATGATTTTATTCTCTGATTCTATGAACTGATTGGCCAGGTCTATTATTTCAGCGGGCAGTTATAAGAGACAAGCACATTGCTGTGAGCCTGAAGTCTCATGCAGGTCAGACCAGGTAAAGATGAGAGATTTCCTTCCCTAAAGAACATTCATGAACCAGAAACAGAACTGCTTTCTTAAAGTGGTCACCAGTAAATGAGCTTTTAATTCCAGCCTTATATAAAAAAATCAAATTCAAACTTCATCACCTGCTCTCATTATGATGAGATTTGAACCCATACTCCTCCTGACACTAGCCTGAGTTTCTGGATTATTAGTGTAGTGGAATTACCATGACTCTACAGCTGCCTTGCCTCTATTCATAGAGGCCATACCTTTACTGCTGTCAACAAAGATAACATTAGGTGTGTGTGTGTGTGTGTGTGTGTGTGTGTGTGTGTGTGTGTGTGTGTGTGTGTGTGTGTGTGTGTGTGTGTGTGTGAGAGAGAGAGAATGTGAAAGAGAAAATGAAAACCGAGAGAGAGATAAAGAGAAAGAGAAAAGGAGAGAAAAAAGAGAGAATAAAAAGAGAGAGGGAGGCAAGGAGAAAAAGTGAAAGTGAGAGAGAAAGAGAAAAAGAGACAAAAAGAGAAAAGAGAGAGACAAAAAGACAAAGAGAGAGAGAATAATAGGAAGGAGGAAGGAAGGAAATTTAGGATGGGAGGAGGGAAGGGGGCACAAGTGAAGGTCAGAAGTGATGAAGAAGAGAAAGCAAGAACACATGTATGCAGAGGAACCTCAATTATCCGGCATTCAATTATCCGAATTTCACATTATCTAACAAGATCGCAAGGTCCCGATGTTCGACTAAGCTCTGTTATCCGCCTTCAATTATCTGGAATTCGATTAACTGAATAAAATACTCCCCGCCCATGCCCTGCAGATAATCGAGGTTCCTCTGTACTTATTGATCATGCCAACCAAGCACCTCAAAATGGTTTACATTCATCTGTTGAAGCGAGGAAAGAATACATCAATCTGCCATGGCTATGCTTGATTGAGGGATAGATATTGGTCAGGAAATAGGGATAATGCCTGTGCATTTTTTGAAATAATACCATGGGAACTTTTACAGCCAGTGGTGCAGGCAGATTTGGTCTTTGAAAGATGGTGTCTCTGAAAGACGGCTTTCACTTAGCAATGTAGAGGAGTAGATCTGTGTATCCAAATCCTGAAGTGCATCTTGAACCTTGAAACTTGAGAGGGACGACTATCACTTATCCAACAGTATGATGCAGACAGTACTCATTCAGCTTGAATTAATACAAGACAGTGCAGTCTGCTTGTGTACACCTCCTGTGTTAAGGTGCAGTGTTGTTTCAGAACACACAAACTGCAAGATGCATTGTTGTAGTTCTATGAGCTCCCTGCATTGCAATGTGGGAGATGATGACCTAATGACATTAGCACTGGACTGCTAAAGCAGAGTGGAAATGTGTGGCACTGGAAAAGCACAGCAGGTCAGACAGCATCTGAGGAGCAGGACATTATGTGCATAAACACTGTTAATCCAGAGATCCAGTTAATGTTCTGGGGGACACAGGATTGATTCTTCATAGAATATCATAGAATCCCTACAGTGTAGAATGAGGCTCTTTGGCCCAACAAGTCCACACCGACCCTCCAAAGAGTAACCCACTCAGACCCATTCCCCTACCCTATTACTCTATATTTACTCCTAACTATTGTCCTCTGAAATGATAGGGCTGGCCAATTAGTTCATACAATCCCTACATTGCAGAAACAGGCCATCCGGCCCAACAAGTCCACAACTCTCCAAAGAGTAACCCACCCAGAACCCATTCCTCTAACATATTGCTCTATATTTAGCCCTGACCAGTGGACCTACCTTACACATCCCTGAACACTATGGGCAATTTAGCATGGCCAATTCACCCAACCTGCACATCTTTGGATTGTGGGAGGAAAACGATCACCTGGAGAAAACCTGCAAAGACACAGGGAGAATGTACAAACTCCATGCAGACAGTCACCCGAGGCTGGAATCAAACCTGGGTCCCCAGCACTATGAGGCAGCAGGGCTAACCACTGAGCCACCACGATTTGGTTTATGGTGGGATTTGAATTCAGTAAAAATCTGGAATTAAAAGAGTGTAACGATGACCACAAGGCGATGGTAGAGATAAACTCCATCTGGTTCGCTAATGCCTTTGAAGGAAGGAAGCTGATATCTTTACTTGGTCTGGCCCAAATGTAACTCCAGACCCACAGCAATGTGGTTGACTCTCAACTGCCCTTGGGCAGTTAGGATGGGCAATAAATGTCAGTGATATACACATCTCGTGAATGAATGAAAAAAACCTACACTCTAAAGATCTTACTTTACGAGTGACCACCTCAGCAGCAGAAGGTTTGTTCTGAGCTGGAATGATTAGTCAGTACCGCAGAACTAAAGAGTCGTGTGGGAGTGTCGACTGCTATTGCATTTGTGCGAACATTTATTTTTCGAAGATTGAACAGTAACCATGGTATAGTTGGTTTGGCACTTCAGTGCTTAATGACACCTTCCTGATGTACAGTCAGTTTTTTTTTGGAAGAGGATTACAATGCTGTTTTGTTACTGCCTTTTTTCTTGATCAATGACCCACATCAACAAAACTACCTTAAAAACAGAATCACTGCACAATTGTGCCAACCAACCATTGCATGACAAATCCCATACATGCTCACACCCCGGCCATAATTAATCACTTCTGTCTTTCTAAAGTTTCACAAGAACTCAAGGTATTCACAGAAGGGGAAGTGCGTGACCCATCTCAGTTCATTCATTCACGAAGTTTGTAAAGGCTGTGGCATTAACAGCATCCAACTCCTCCTGGTGTTCTCATCTCCATTAAGATTGAAAACCCCCCTCTAGTTCCGAGTTTCAGCTGCCCCTCAGAGGGAGGTATAAGGGGTTCAGACCAGTAGCCCAACTCCTGGAATCGCTCAACACAAGTGAACATTACTTTCAACAAATCAGCCACGAGGGTAACTCCTCTCCGGTTCTGCCTGTTAATGTCAGCATGTGGGTGGCCCATTAAAATTCAATTATATATGTCATTAGTCTTTAATGTTTCCAGGGCATTAGTAATTGCTTTGTTCAATTTCTCCTGCTCATGTGTAATACCGTTAGGATTTACACTTTTCCATGAGTTTAAAGTAAAGTTCTTTGGCTCCCTTTGCGCAAATTTTTGTTCCTGGTGACTAACCATCAGCAAAACATGCATGAATGTTGCACGGAGGCGATTGTTGGTTGGTCAAGCTTTCCTGTAGAGGCTAAGCATATAAAAGGCAAAATGTTATTTGCTGATGAGCTTTATGTTACCCTGGGACTGGCAGTGTCATCAGCCGAAGGCGTGGTTATGCGATTGAAAGCTGCGTAGCAATATTAGAGCTGGAGCTCTTTCAGTTCCTTAGATGGATGATCCACCCCTACACCATTTTCCCGTGTGATCATTCTATCTATTGATGTCAGTCAGCAGGGCCAAAGCATGGTTTAGCTCAGTTGGCTGGATTGCTGGTTTGCCAAACAGTGCTAATATTGACAGTGTGGGTTCAATTCCTGTTACTGGTTTGAAGTCACCTTGAAGGACTCTCCTTCTCCCTTGCCCGAAGTCTGCTGGCCTTCAGGTTAAAACGCCATCAGTTGCTCCTCTTTGATAAGAGAGCAGCCCCTATGATCTGGTAAGAGTGTGGCAACACAACAGCAAGAAACTAAAAGCAGAAGAGGAGACCATTTAGTCTTGACACTAGCTTTTTGAACTACTTACCAAATTTAATTCTGCACCCTGTTTTTATGACACCATGAATCAGTCTTCTCAAATAATTGCCCAATTCTCTTGCCCCTCTGCTCCTTTTTCCAATTATTTTACATCTATAGCCTCTTGTTCCTTACCTGTTTGATGGAAGACACTGTTTCTCCTCATGTTCTTAGCTCAGAGCACCCTCACAACTTTGAACATGATATTCACCCTCACCTTAGTCTTCTCATTGTCCTTACCAGTTCGCTCAATCTATCTATATAACTGGAAATCCTGACCCTTGCTGGCATCCTACCAAAACTGTATTTATACTCCCACCTGACAGTCTTCCTAAGGGGCTGCTACTCTCCAAAATACAATACTTGCAGAATCATGGGAGAAATGTGAAGAAATATGAGAATGAGCTCTGTTGAACATGGGAGTCACAGATACAAAACCGCAGTGAATTAAATTACTATTACTGCTCCTCTCCTCTGTCCTTAACAGTGATAGTTTTTAATTTTCCCCTTTTAACAACAACCAGTGTTGTTTAATCAGAATCATGATTGTATTCTCCCAGTTAATTAAAAAAAATTAATTAAAAATGTTCCGCAGAAAATTCTTTAAGGTAAGCATGAAGTAACGTTTATTACTGCATTTGAAAACCAAATGCAATGGTGGGTAACAGCATTCACAGGAAGGACACAGATATTAGTGAAAAAAAGGAAAGAGAGCCGATACAAATTATAAATGACAAATTACTTGCAATCAGAGGTGTAAAAATTAATTCAAGTGAATTACAGAATCCAGTAATTCAGTCGAGAGTGTGGTGTTGGAACAACACAACCGGTCAGGCAGCATCTGAGGAGCATGAGAATCGAAGTTTCGGACAAATCAGGAATGAGGTGTGTGAGCCGAGGGAGCTGAGAGATAAATGGGAGAGGTGTGGGGCTGGGGGGATGGTAGCTGAGGATGCAATAGGTAGATGGAGGTGGGGGGAATTCAGTGTTCAAATGATGTTCTTTCAGTTGGCTGTGCACAGGCATCCTTGTTCACAGGAGCTCAGAAACAAGTGAATTATTGGGAAAGGAGTAGTCATTGGAAATTGAGTCGGACAGCACACAAATAAGTCCTTTGGCCCATTCGTCCATGCTGACCAGGTTTATTAAACAGAACTAACCCCATTTGGCCCATATCCCTTTCGTATGCATCTACTTCTCCAAATGTCTTTTTAAATGTTATAATTGCAGCCACGTCTACCACTTCCTCTGGCAGCTCACTCCATACATGCACCATTCTCTGTGCGAAAAAGCTGCCCTTCAGGTCCCTTTAAGATCTTTGCTCTCTCACCTTAAACCTATGCCATCTAGTTTTGGTCTCCCCTATCCCCTAACCTGCAGAAAAGACCTTGGCCATTCACCTTATCCATATTCATCAATCGCCACCAGGACAGAACCGCACTGGTCCTCACCTACCACCCCACCAACCTCCATATACATCGTATCATCCATCATCATTTCCACCACCTCCAAACGGACCCCACTACCAGGGATATATTTCCCTCCCCTCCCCAGCAGCATTCCGAAAAGACCACTCCCTCCGTGACTCACTCGTCATGTCCACACCCCCCACCAACCCAACCTCCACTCCCGGCACCTTCCCCTGCAACCGCAAGAAATGCAAAACTTGCACCCACACCTCCCCCCTCACTTCTCTCCAAGGCCCCAAGGGATCCTTCCATATCCACCACAAATTCACTTGCACCTCCACACACATCATTTATTGCATCCTCTGCACCCAATGTGGCCTCCTCTATATTGGGAGACAGGCCACCTACTTGCGGAATGTTTCAGAGAACATCTCTGGGACACCCGGACCAACCAACCAACCGCCCCGTAGCTCAACACTTCAACTTCCCTTCCCACTCCACCAAGGACATGCAGGTCCTTGGACTCCTCCATTGCCAGACCATAGCAACACGACAGCTGGAGGAAGAGTGCCTCATCTTCTGCCTAGGAACCCTCCAACCACAAGGGATGAACTCAGATTTCTCCAGTTTCCTCATTTCCCCTCCCCCCCACCTTGTCTCAGTCCCAACCCTCAAACTCAGCACCACCTTCTTAACCTGCAATCTTCTTCCTGACCTCTCCGCTCCCAACCCCACTCCGACCTATCACCCTCACCTTCACCTCCTTCCACCTATCGCATTTCCAACGCCCCTCCCCCCAAGTCTCTCTTCCCTACCTTTTATCTTAGCCTGCTTGGCACCCTCTCCTCATTCCTGAAGAAGGGCTCATGCCTGAAACGTCGATTCTCCTGCTCCTTGGATGCTGCCTGACCTCTGCACTTTTCCAGCAACACATTTTCAGCTCTGATCTCCAGCATCTGCAGTCCTCACTTTCTCCTAGAATCTTTGATAGATATCAAGATTAGAGGCAGACATTTAGTCAAAGCTGGAGTTGCTTACCTTTCTGGTCTTGCAGGTAAAATGACAAACAAAAGACTAAGTTGCATTGTTAAAGGTGTTCAAACAAACCTGAAGTTTCAAACACGTGACCTTGAGTTGATACTCAAAATTAACGAGGTGGAGTTTGATGTCACCACATCAGAAACCATTATGTTTTGTGGCAGATAACTGCGGAATCGTTTGCAGGAAAGACAGGCAGTAATGGATTTTGATGCTTTCCTGTGTTCAGAACTAGCTGTTGGGAGAACAATAGAGAATGCTGGAAAAGCTCAGCAAGTCTGGCAGATTCCATGGAGAGAAATCAGAGTAAACATTTTGGGTTGAAAGGGTCACTCAACCTAAAATGTTAACTCTGATTTCCCTGCACAGAATCTGCCAGACCTGTTGAGCTTTTCCAGCATTTTCTGTTTTTGTCTCTGACAGAATCTGCAGTCCTTTCGGTTTTTATTCAGCTGAGGGAGAATGTTGACACGATGCAAGGAAAATAATATGCCAGGAAGCACTGAGCTTACCTTCATCCTGTTAATTGCTGGAAACTTCTGGAAGCAGATTGCTCACTCTGAGGCTGATGGCGGCCATTTTAAAATCTGACAATAATCTGTTTATTTATCTGTTTATTTAAATAATCAAATGGCACCGGCAATCAGGCTGTTTGTTTGAAGTTGTCTGCGTCAATGCCAGGAACTTCCAGAATAAAGTGGGTGAACTTGCAGCATGGGTTTGGTACCTGGGCTTTCGACGTTGTGGCCATTTCAGAGACATGGCTAGAGGAGGGACAGGAATGATTGTTGCAGATTCTGAGAACTAGATGTTTCAGTAAGAATAGAGAAGGTGGTAAAAGGAGGGGGACAGGGGTGTGGCATCGTTAATTAAGGGTATTATTACAGCAGCTGAGATAATGTTTGAAGACTCATCCACTTGAGGTAGTCTGGGCTGAGGTTAGACACAGGAAAGGTGAGGTCACCCTGTTGGGAGTTTTCTATAGGCCTCTGAATTGTTCCAGGGATGTAGAGGAAAGGATAGCAAAGATGATTCTCAATAGGAGCGAGAGTAACAGTGTAGTTGTTATGGGGGACCTTTAACTTCCCCCATATTGACTGGGAATACTATAGTTCAAGTAGTTTAGATGGGTCAGTTTTTGTTCAATGTGTACAGGAGGGTTTCAAGACACAGTATGTAGACAGGCCAACAAGGGGTGATGCCATATTGGATTTGGTACTGAGTAATGAATCCAGTCAGGTGTTAGATTTGGAGATAGGTGAGCACTTTGACGATAGTGAGCACCATTCGGTTATGTTTGCAATAGCAATGGGCAGGGATAGGTATATACTGCAGGGAAAGAGGCATAACTAGGGGAAAGGAAATTATGATGCAATTAGGCGAGACTTAGGATGCATAGGATGGGGAAGGAAACTGCAGGGGATGGACACACTTGAAATGTGGAGCTTATTCAAGGAACAGCTACTGCGGGTCCTTGATAAGTATGTACCTATCAGGCAGGGAGGTAGTTGTCAAGAGCGGGAGCCGTGGTTTACTAAAGACGTTGAAGCTCTTGTCAAGAGAAAGAAGAAGACTTCTGTGAAGATGTGGCATGAATGCTCTGTTAGGGGGCTCAAGAGTGAAAAGTTAGCCAGAAAAGACCTAAAGAGAGGGCTAAGAAGAGCCAGGAGGGGACATGAGAAGTTGTTGGTGGATAGGCTCAAGAAAAACCCTAAGGCCTTTTATTCGTATATCAGGAATAAAAGAATGACTGCAGTAAGATTAGACCCAATCAAAGACCGTAGTGGGAATTTGTGCATAGAATCTGAGGACATAGGGGAAGTGCTTAATGAATACTTTTCGCCAGTATTCACATTGGAAAAGGGCAATGTTAGTGAGAATATGGAGATACAGGCTACAAGATTAGATGGGATTGAGGTTGACAAAAAGGAGGTTTTAGCAATTTTGGAATATCTGAAAATAGGTAAGACCCCTGAGACAGATGGGATTTATCCTCAGATTCTCTGGGAAGCCAGGGAGGAGATCACAGAGTTTTTAGTTTTGATCTTTATGACATCATTGTCAACCGGAGTAGTGCCTGAAGACTGGAGGACAGCAAATGTTGTTCCTTTGTTTGAGAAGGGAACTCAGGATAACCCTGCAAATTATAGGCCAGTGAGCCTTACTTCGGTTGTGGGTAAGGTGTTGGAAAAGGTTATAAGAGATAGGATTTATAATCAAACTGTAAAGCAATAATTTGATTAGGGATAGTCAACACAGTTTTGTGAAGGATAGGTTGTGCCTAACTAACCTTATTGAGTTCTTCGAGAATGTGACAGAACAGGTGGATGAAGGTAAAGCATTTGATGTAGTGCATATGGACTTCAGTAAGGCTTTTGATAAGGTTCCATACGGTAGGCTATTGCATAAAATACAGAGTTTCAGGATTGGAGGTGATTTAGCTTTTTGGAGCAGACATTGGCTAACTGATGTAACACTTTGAAAGAGATGTTTAAAAAAGTGGGCGGCACGGTGGCACAGTGGTTAGCACTGCTGCCTCACAGCGCCTGAGACCCGGGTTCAATTCCCGACTCAGGCGACTGACTGTGTGGAGTTTGCATGTTCTCCCCGTGTCTGCGTGGGTTTCCTCCGGGTGCTCCGGTTTCCTCCCACAGTCCAAAGATGTGTGGGTCAGGTGAATTGGCCATGCTAAATTGCCCGTAGTGTTAGGTAAGGGGTAAATGTAGGAGTATGGGTGGGTTGCACTTCGGCGGGTCGGTGTGGACTTGTTGGGCCGAAGGGCCTGTTTCCACACTGTAAGTAATCTAATCTGAAAGAAGACAGAGGATGGTGGTTGATGGGAAATGTTCATCCTGGGGTTCAGTTACTAGTGATATGCAGCATGGATCTGTTTTGGGGCCACTGCTCTTTGTCATTTTTATAAATGACCTGGAGGTGGGCATAGAAGGATGGCGTAAATTTGCAGATGATACTAAAGTAGGCAGAGTTGTGGATGATGCTGAAGGATGTTGTGGATTACAGAGGGATATAGATAAGGTGTAGAGCTTGGCTGAGAAGTGGCAAATGGATTTTAATGAGGTAAAGTGTTAGGTATTTCACTTCGAAAGAAGTACAGGAATGCAGAGTACTGGGTTAATGGTAAAATTCTTGGTAGTGTAAATGAATAGAGAGATTTAGGGTGTGGGTTTGCTCGCTGAGCTGTAGGTTTGATATCCAGACGTTTCATTGCCTGGCTAGGTAACATCATCAGTGGCGACCTCCAAGTGAAGCGAAGCTGTTGTCTCCTGCTTTCTATTTATATCTTTCTCCTGGATGGGGTTCCTGGGGTTTGTGGTGATGTCATTTCCTGTTCGATTTCTGAGGGGTTGGTAGATGGCATCTAGATCTATGTGTTTGTTTATGGTGTTGTGGTTGGAGTGCCAGGCCTCTAGGAATTCTCTGGCATGCCTTTGCTTAGCCTGCACCAGGATAGATGTGTTGTCCCAGTCGAAATGGTGGTTTTTTTCATCTGTGTGTATGAACAGAGAGATCTCAATGTCCAGGTGCATAAATCCCTGAACGTTGCCACCCAGATTGATAGGGTTGTTCAAAAGGCATATGGTGTATTGCTGTTTATTGGTAGGGGGATTGAGTTTTGGAGCCACGAGGTCACACTTCAGCTGTACGAGACACTGGTAAGGCCGCACCTGGAGTATTGCACTCAATTGTTGTCACCGCATTATAGGAAGGATGTGGAAGGTTTGGAAAGGGTTCAGAGGAGATTTACTAGGATGTTGCCTGGTATGGAAGGAATGTCTTATGAGGAGACGCTGAGGGAACTGAGGCTGTTTTCGTTGGAGAGAAGAAGGTTGAGAGGTGACTTAATCAAGGCATGTAAGATAATCAGAGGGTTAGATAGGGTGGACAGTGAGAGCCTTTTTCCTTGAATGGTGAAGGCTAACACGAGGGAACATAGTTTTAAATTGAAGGGAGATAGATTTAGGACAGATATCAGGGGTAGTTTCTTTACTCAGAGAGTACTAAGGGCGTGGAACGGCCTGCCTGTAACAGTATTAGACTCGCCAACGTTAAGGGCATTTAAATGGGCTTTGGATATACATATGGATAATAATGGAATGGTGTCGGTTCGGTGGGCATCAGATTAATTTCACAGGTCGGCGCAACATTGAGGGCTGAAGGGCCTGTACTACGCTGTAACTTTCTATGTTCTATGTTCTATTTTCTAAACAAGATAATAGCATTATTAAAAACATCAGATTGTTTTCTTCCTGTCCTCTGGGCATTACACAGACCTGTTCTTAAGTCGTAGTTGTTGAATTAGAAAAGATTTTTATTTCCTGAAACAAAACATTGTCTGAAGCAGAGCGTTCTGCCAAACCGATCTTGCCAAATCTTCCTAACTGCACCCAGTGTACAATAAGATGGAGTTAAAACCTAGAATACAGCACTGAGATGTACGCACCAATAGGTGGCTGTTTAACGTCTGGGGTGGAACGTATTTGTTCATTAGGGATGAGCACTAAATGCTGGCCTAGCCAAATTCCACTAACATATTTAAAATAAAAGGAATATGAACATGTTCTGGATGAATCTGACCGTGATCATGCAGTTCATGGTGTAAGAAATTGCACATGGCACACACTAGGAGCGGGTTAGTAATGCGGAGTCTATTCCTGTACTGGCTGAGGCAGCATGGAGTCCCTACCTCCTCATCCTCACTCTTTCACTGAGAGGTGGTGCCCCTTTGGTTAAACCCAGTCTCCTTCCTGTTGTATCTCTCTCTCTCTCTCTCCTCCCCCCCCCTGTAAAGGGACAACAGGATTATGCTGACTCTAGTCATCTGGCTAAGTGAAGCAATGAGCCTGCACTGCCAATTCATGAGATCCATAGAATTGTACAGCATAATAGAAGGCCATTCGTGCCATTGTGGTTGTGGCTGTTCTTTGGACAGGCTCAGCTGGTCAGTGTCAGGAGTGCAGTATCATTACTTTCTGGGGATTGGGCCACCTCAGTCCTGCAGGCCCAGTGTAACCCAAACGTCGATTGGCACTGAGTTCAGTCAGGGCTGTCCATCCAAGGGAGGGGTTTCCATGGTGAGCCCTGGTGGCAGCTCAGTGAAAGGGTGGGAGATTGTTTGGAGCCATTGCTGGGAGAGGGAAGCTGGAGAAGTCCACTGTGGATTGGAAGCAGCATCCCAGGGAAGCAGAGGTGATAACAGTTGTGAGCAGTTGTCAGGGGGAGAGGGGAGGGAAACAATGCAACATATAAGAGTGGGAGACAATACATTCAAAGATTCTATGTCTACAGGTCATTCGGCCCATTGAGTCCACACCAGCCTCGGAAGAGCATCCCATTCTTCCATCCCCGCTCCCATCCCTGTAACGCTGCATTCCCCATGGGGAAATCCACATCCCTGGACACTATGGGTAATTTAGCATTGCCAATCCACCTAACCTTGGAATCATTGGATTGTGGGAGGAAACCCACATGGACACAGGGAGAATATGCAAACTCCACACAGTCATCCAAGGGGGGAATCGAACCCAGGTCCCTGGCTTTTTGAGGCAGCAGTGCTAACCACTGAGCGACCAGGGCTGCCCTCCAGACATGGGTTATGGTCAGGGGCATTGTTGATGTTCACAACCACGGAAAGCGCTGCAGAAACTCAGCAGCATCTGTCGAGAGAGAAGCAGAGTGAATGTTTCGAGTCCAGTGACAGAGAAGGGAGAACAGGATCTGTCTTCTGCAGAAGAAGATGAGGATATTGAGCAGAGAGAACAACACTTTAGAATGGTAGAGTGTAGCCATGTTGGGCCTGTTGCAGATTGGCACAGTGTTAGCAACCTTCCTTTTTTATTGTTTTTTCTTCCCGACACTGCTGTCAGGCTTATTTTCCCCCGGCATCCATGTTGTGTGTGTGCAGGTGTCAGACACAGTGAAGAACAACAAGTGTGTAAATTTTTATTTGAATTCCACCACCAGGAAGAAGGGAAACACCCGGGTGGCCAGTGACAAGCAGTGCCCTTCACGTCAAAGGGCAATGCTGTGTGACCAAACAGTGAAGGGGAGGGCAGGGATTAAATCAAAATAGAGTTGGAGGGGGAAATAATGCACTCCACTCCCTGCGGCGCCCACCTCTCCCTGAACAGCTCCAGGGTGTTGGTGAACACAGCATGCTCCTTCTCCAGAGACACCCGGGCTCTAATGTAACCGTGGAAGAAGCAGCACAGAGTCCTGTTGGGATCCTTACCTACACATGAACTGATTCAGGGGAAAGAGGTCAGGGCCATTGAGGGATCAGAAGGACAATGTGCAGAGATAAAATTGTCTGGTTTCCTCTTGCACATATTTTGAAGTTATCCATTCTTGTCAGAGACTTAACCTGCCTGAGAGAAGGATGTAAGCCAGGTTATAAAGAAAAGAATGGTTCCATGCTGACAGCGCACAAGACAGTTTCCAAAGCCCTCTATCCCTCCTGAGCATGTATCTGATTTCACCGTTAGCTGGGAAAAGCCTGCTGCAGCATATTATTTAATCCATCAATCCATCTGCAGGAAATCACATAATTTTAAATTCAGAGTTGAATTTAATTGGAATTGAAAACAACTGCATTATATGTAGTGGGAAAATTTTGTACTGTCTCCATCTTTCAGTCTTCACCAAAAACAGAAGGATATTACAATTAATTCTACAAATGGAATATCTGCAAACAAAGCCCTGCTTTGACTGCACAGTAGTCGCATGTAATGAGTCCTGAAATGTTAACTGGATTTTACCAAGTGTCAGTGTCAGGGAGTTTACTGGATGGTTTTCTCTCTGAGCTCGGGGGAGTTATTTCCTGTAATTGTCTGCAATACCTGCCACTGTTGGATCATGCCAAGATTCACAGTGTGGTGCCAAGGCCACATTTAAAGCCCAGCTGTGCGCTTGGTCAAGCAGTGCCAACCAGGAGCTAACCCTCACTGTGTACATAGTGGGAGGGGAATGAAAAACAGATGTTGGATGGGACTCCTCGCTGTAACTGCAGCCTCACATTCATAAATAGATTGCTGTTTTACATTATCACCTGTCTGTTCGACAGTCATCCTAACTGTACTTGCAAGAGTCAAGACTCCTACTTTCTAGCATCATTCCATGTTAGATTCCTGTCTAAGAGAATGCTACCCATTCTCTAATGCCCAGCATAATATCTGGTCACAGTCCAATCTGGGAACATGTGCTGGGGAACCTTTCAAATGACTGAAACTGTTCATTCTTATTCAAATGTGAAGAATGTTTTCAAAGGAATGCTTCACTTACTTCTGGGAGCAAACAGGAACTTCAGCTGTCACCTCGATGAATGCTGGGATTGGATAACCATCCATCCTATGGGATTACAGAGCTGACAGATCTGTAACACTATCCTGGGACATTCTATGTCAGTGACTACACCAAATCCCCTCAAAGTATTCAGAAGACAGCCTCGACCCTAACATTTTTTTTTATCTTAACGGTGTTGCATTCCAGATGGTCAAACTACCAGTTTAAATCAATACACACTTTATTCATCCACTACATTTAAAATGCAACACGAGAAAGGAGGAATTGGAATAACTTAACTCTGTTGGAAAACTTAACAGATTAATAGACACATTAACTAACTGTTTTGATGTAGTAGCATCCCATAAACACAGCCTTGGTAGAAGGTAAATTCAGAAAACAGATTGTCTCACATGCACCTCCCAGTTTTTGGCTGTAACTGGGAGAGGGTGAAAGTAATTTCATTTCTTTCAGATTCCAACAGCAACTGTTACTGTAAATTCAAATTAAAAATCCTGGTTTCGTGAGTGGGAGCATGACCACACCCATTCAGGCTGCTTCTATTGTTCCAATTTTAAAACAAAATACTCAATTCTTCACAAGTTATTGATCTTCTCATTGATTGCTTTTTACCTGTCCCTCAGTCACAAAGTGGATGTTGGGAAGATGTTTCTATTAGTCGGAGAGACAAGGACCCAGAAGCACAGCTTTAGAGTAAAAGGGAAGATCATTTAGAACAGACATAAGGAGAAACTTCTTCAGCCAGAAAGTGGTGAATCTATGGAATTCACTGCCACAGAAGGCTGTAGAGACCAGGTCATTGAATATATTTAAAATGGAGAAAGATAGATTCTTGATTGTCAAGGGGATCAACGGTGACAGGAAGAAAGTAGGAGAATGGGGTTGAGAAACTTAACAGCCATGACTGAATGGCAGAGCAGATTTGATGGGCTGAATGGCCTAATTTCTGCTCCTATGTCTTATGGTCTATTGATTTCATCTCTTTCTAAAAATGAACTAGAATTGATCAGTGAACCTGACATTGGTGGTGGGCAAGTAGATGGACGGAATCCTGAGGGACAGGATTTACATGTATTTGGAAAGGCAAGGACTGATTAGGGATAGTCAGCATGGCTTTGTGTCTCATGAACTTGATTGAGTTTCTTGAAGAAGTAATGAAGAAGGTTGATGAGGGCAGAGCGGTGGATGTGATCTTCAGTAAAGCATTCGACAAGGTTCCTCGTGGGAGACTAATTAGCAAAGTTAGATCTCATGGAATACAGGGAGAATTAGCCATTTGGAAACAGAACTGGCTTGAAGGTAGAAGACAGAGGTTGGTGGGGGAGGATTGTTTTTCAGACTGGAGGCCTGTGACCAGTGGAGTACCAAAAAGATCAGTGCTGGGTCCACAACCTTTCATCATTTATATAAATGATTTCAATGTGAACGTAGGAGATACAATTAGTAAGTTTGCAGATGACACCAAAATTGGAGGTGTAGAGGACAGCGAAAAGATTATCTCAGATGACAAATGGATCTTGATTAGACGGGCCAATGGGCTGAAGAATGAAAGATGGAGTTTAATTTAGAGAAATGTGAGGTGCTGCATTTTGGAAAAGCAAATCAGAGCAGAACTTACACACTTAATGATAAGGTCCTAGGGAGTGCTGCTGAATAAAGAGACCTTGGAGTGCAGGTACATAGCTCCTTGAAAGTGGAGTCACAGGTAGATAAGATAGTGAAGAAGGCGTTTGGTATGCTTTCCTTTATTGGACAGAGGATTGAGTATATGATTTGGGAGGTCATGTTGCAGCTGTACAGGATATTGGTTAGGCCATTTTTGGAATATTGTGTGCAATTCTGGTCTCCTTCCTATCGGAATGAGGTTGTCAACCTTAAAAGAGTTCAGAAAAGATTTACGAGGATGTTGCCAGGATTGGAGGATTTGAGCTATAGGGAGAGGCTGAATCGGCTGGGGCTGTTTTCCCTGGAACATCGGAGGTTGAGGGGTGACTTTATAAAGGTTTATAAGATCATGAGGCGCATCAATACAGTAAATAGACAAAGTCTTTTCCCTGGGGTTGGAGAGTGCAGAACTAGAGGGCATAGGTTTAGGGTGAGAGGAGAAAGATATAAAAGGGACCTAAGGGGCAACTTTTTCACACAGAGGGTGGTACGTATATGGAATGAGCAGCCAGAGGAAGTGGTGGAGGCTGGTACAACTGCAGTATTTAAAAGGCCTTTGGATGGGTATATGAATAGGAAGGGTTTGGAGGGATATGGGCCGGGTGCTAGCAGGTGGGACTAGATTGGGTTGGGATATCAGGTCAGCATGGATGAGTTGGACTGAAAGGTATGTTTTCGTTGAATTGGACTAGGCCAGACCACTCGAAACATTGTTCAGCAGGCATCCCAGAAATTTGTTTCGGTAAGTGTACAGTGAAAATTATCTGGAGTGAGGTAGCTCGGTTGACTACCAGGTTTAAAACTGACAAAATGTTATTCACAAGATTACACAATGAAACACATAGAATAGATGAAAGGACCCTGACAGAACTCAGTGTATCCAAACTAGATTTAAGTATGCTGCTCTGAATATACACAATAGTCCCAAAAGCAAACCCCCTTTACAACACAGTACAAAAAAGGATCAGATGCTTACAGGTTGAAGTTGAAATGGAAAGAAGAAAGAGTTTCCACACAGCTCACTGTTGAACTCCCAAACAGTTCTGGACTGAACTAAACTGCTCAGCTCAGCTCAAGAGCTGACCACGTTCCTTTCTTTATACATGTCACTTCAACAACATGAGCACTTTGGCCTGACGCCTCATCTGTTTACATTTAAAACAAAAAGGCCTCTCAATACCCTTTAACCTCTGTACCAAACCAGACTGGTTGGAGCCCTGCCTGGTTTATTGTCATTCAGAAAAAAATCAAGGACAGAGTCTCCTTGAGAAAAGGAACAGCTTTTCGCAAAAAAAAGGACTAGTTTGTGACACCACCTCTCTTAAAAAAAATGAACCATCAATAGCAAAAGATGGCTTCATTTTTAATCCTTCAGAAACATAGCTGGTAGCCGTAGCATACATATACATTGTACTAATGCACAACCCCAATCAAATTCAGGCTGCGGTACACCTGACACCGGACACCACTGTACCTCATTTGAGTCTCGATAAAGCATCAGCAATCACGTTTTCATGACCTGCCACATGCACAATTGTCAAACTGAATGGCTACAGCAACAAGCTCCATCTAAACAGTCTGGCATTTTTGTCCTTAAATTGTTCCACAAACGTCAATGGGTTGCGATCAGTGTATTTGATTGTCTCAGATGCATTGCTGGCAATATCAACACTGAAATGTTGTAATGCCAACACCAAGCTTAAAGTCTCTTTCTCCATCATTGAATATTTCTGTTGATGAACGTTCAAATTCTGGGAAAAATAGCTGATGGGACTTTCTATCCCTTCGTCATCCTCCTGCAGTAGCACTGCACCGACACCCACATCACTAGCATCGATAGCCACCTTGAAAGGCTTTATGTGATCCGATGTGGCTAATACTGGGGCAGTGGTTAGCACAGTTTTTAGGTTGTCAAGTGCCTTTTGACAGTCCACTGTCCATTGAAACGTTTTACCTTTTTCAGTGAGTGGAGCAGCCACACTGCTAAAATTGGCACAAACTTTCAGTAAATTCCACTCAATCCCAGGAATTGTGGTACTGCTTTTTTCATTGATGGTGTGGGAAATTCCCCAATTACTATCGGTTTTGCACCTCGTGGGGCCATTTGTCCATGTCCAATAATATGGCCCAGGAAGGTGACTTGGGTTTTGGCAAATTCACTTTTAGCCAAGTTTACTACCAAGCCTGCCTTCTGAAGTCGGTTGAACAAGTCCGATAAATGCTGTAAATGTTTCTTCCATGAATGACTAAAAATCACCAGGTCATCAATATCCACCACACAGTTGGGTAACCCGGCAATTACCTTATTAGTCAGGCTGCTGGAGCATTTTTCATACCAAATGGCATGACCTTGAACTGATATAGTCCATTTGGTGTTATGAAAGCCAACATTGCCTTTGCTCTCTCTGACAGAGGTACTTGCCAGTAGCCTCTGAGCAAGTCCAATTTAGAAATGTAAATTGTTTGTCCCACATTTTTGGCACAGTCCTCCACCGGTGGAATTGGATATGCATCAGTCTTTGTAATGGCATTGACTTTGCGATAGTCCACACATAACCGTTGGGTGCCATGCAGCTTTGGCACCATGACTATGGGTGAGCTCCAGTCACTGTAACTCACTTATGCCATCTTGGAGAATGCACTCTATCTCCTTCTGAACCTGTGCCAATTTTAGAGGGTTATGCCTGTAAGGATGTTGCTTAATCAGAACAGCATCTCCTATAATTACCTCATGCACAATTAGGTTAGTACTTCCCAGTTTTTTTCCACATATCTTCCCCATGATCGTACTAACTCTTACAGGTCATTTCAATTTTCTTGTGGAAGCTAACTCAATAATTTATCCCAATTTTTGACAACCTCCTCATTGTCCAATTTGATTTGAGGAACGTCCAATTCGGAATCTTCTGAATTTGGTTCTTCCTTCTGTGTTGTAATCATCAACACCTTCTCCTCTTATTTTCCTTCCCTGTCAAAATACCTTTTGAGCATATTCTCATGATACACTCCGTGAAATTTCTTCCTGTCTGGAGTCCTTATCAAGTAGTGCACCTCACTCAATTTGATAAGGTCCACTAAACCTGGCCTTTAAAGGCTCACTTGTCACTGGAAGTAACACCAATACCTTATGCCCAATTGTAAAATTACAAATTTGTGATTGCTTATCTGCTTCCTGTTTCATTGTATGCTGTGATATTTTTAACAAACTCTCCAGCTCTATTTAATCGTTCTCTAAAATTTGTCACACAGCACAATTCTCTGAATTCTGATTTATTAATTTCTCCTTAATCAATTTTAACGGTCCTCTTACTTCATGCCTAAACATTATTTCAAATGGATTGAATTTGGTCGATTCATTTGGTACATCTCTTTTCACAAAATTTACAAATGGAACTACCTTATCCCAATCATCTGGATAGTCTTAACTGCATGCCCTTAACATGGTCTTTAATGTTTGCTGCCATTTCTCTAGTGCTCCCTGCGATTCTGGATGGTATGCAGTAGATTTGAATTGCTTTATTCCCAAGTTATCCAAAACTACCTCAAATAGTTTGGATGTGAAGCTTTATCCTTGATCTGACTGGATATCTACTGGCAGTGCATATCTAGTAAAAGAATTTAAGTAATTCTTCTGCAACCCTTTTTGCTGTGATGTTGCGTAATGGGATTGTCTCTTGAAATCTAATCGACACATCCATTATTATTAATAAATATTTATTCCCACTTTTTGTTTGAAGTAGGGGACCTATGCCATCAATTAAGACTCTTGTGAAAGGTTCCTCAAATGCTGGAAGATGTATTAAAGATGCAGGTTTTAATACTGCCTGTGGTTTTCCGATTAGCTGACATGTAGGACACATCTGGCAAAATTCAACCACATCTTTGTGTAGTCCAGGGCAACAAAAAATGTCTTTGTATTTTAGCCTGTGCTTTCCGGACCTCTAAATGACCTCCAAGTGGTAGCTCATGTGCCACTCGCAGCACCTCATTTCTATAAACCTACTGGCAATACAATCTGATGAATCACTGCCCATTTCTCATCTGCTTGAATGAGTGATGGTCTCCATTTCTTCATTAGGACTTCATTTGTTAAGTAATAACCAACATGGATGCACTCACTCTCCTTCTCTGTAAATGGCCTTTGATGTAACTGTTTTAAGTTCTCATCTTTCTGCTGTAATTCAATCAGTTTAGCAGAGCTAAAGAGACTTGCGTGTTTGCATATTTTCTCCTGCTCTGTGCCACTTACCTGATTGAAGAAAGTTTCTGATAAAGCTATGTCAACTTCCTTACCTGTGTCTTTTGATCCATCCTAGTTTAGCATGTGCTTCTGTGATCTTGTGACCACACAATCAGGAAAAATTCCTAGGAAAAAAACATTCTTCATTTTTTCAGCTGCCTACATCTCCATTGGTTTTTCAATTGGAGTAGGTAGCACACTTCCTGGTGAATTAGCAATATCATTAGCAAGGACAAATTGTATTCCTGGAGTCGAGAGTTTGTCCAGTACGCCTCCCAAAAATTCTCCACTTTTCTCTGGATTCTCTAGCCCTACTTTACATAATTAAGCACATTTTGTCTCACCATGAATTCTTGTTACCAGTACCTTTTCTGGCAATAGTCCCTCAGGAATACATATCTCCTCATCCTTCAGCATTACAGACAGAGAGGATTCTATGTCCCTTAATATTGTAACCTCCTTACCTACTGCTCCTGGCCTATGTGAATAAACTTTACCTTTGCGTGTATATCTTTGAAGCAGATCTGGCACTTCCTCCTTAAACAACCTCTGATTATCTTGTACACTCTGAGGCAGTTGTCTAACTTCCCTTGTGCTTTTTGTTACTAGTCCAACAAAACTTCTAGACTTGTCTGGTTTTCCTCCATCTGGCTTTCTCCAAGCCCACCAACACTGTGAGTTTGTGTGACCCATTTTATATCAATGAAAACACCAGAGTTTTTTTTAACTTCCTTGTCTCCTTCAAGGGTTTCTTTTTTTACCCCGTGGTAAGTTATCCTTATGATCTTCACTGAGTTCTACCTTTCCCTTTCCACGTCAGGATTTGCCCCTATTTCTATCCCTCATGGCCTGAAATTGATTCTGGAAGCCAAACCGTGTTTTATAAACCAGCTGATAACCATCAGCTACTTCAGCTGCTAACTTTGCCGTTTTAACTCTCTGCTCTTCCCATTGAGTTTACATTAATTCCTCACTGAGCACATCCTCAGCCTTTACTTCCAGCCTTATAAGCTGACTTGCCTTTTTAAGTGTCAGTTTTTGAAGCTTGAAAGCTCTCTTTTTCTTTCTCTGTTCTCTCTTTCTCCCACTCTTCTGTTTTTAATCATTACTCAAACAGTTTCATTTCTGCTGCCCTTTCCTTATCATTTGTCTCTAAATCAAACTGTTTCATTTGCAATTGAATCCTTGCCATTTCTATAGATTCTGATGGACACTCCAGCAAGTTTAAATGCCGTAATTATCTCTCCTTTCCTCATAGAAGCAGGCAGTTTCAATTCCAGCTCCTCTGCTAATTCCTGCAACTTGATCTTATTTACCTTTTGCAAAACTTCCAAAGTCACTGCATCCACTTCCCGAAAACTTTTGGCGACTGACAAAGTTTTGTCTACCCAAACAAATCAACACCCAAAATAATAACACGAGCACCTACCACTCGCTGTCCCACAAAGATCCCAATCTGTTATGGACTAGGCTAGACCATTCAAAACATTCTTAAGTAGGCAACCCAGACCACAACTTGTTTCAGTAAGTGTACAGTGAAAATTACCCGGAGTAAACTAGCTAGGGTGACTGCTAGATTTTAAAACAGACTAAAATTTATTCACAAAATTACACAATGAAACTCAAAGAACAGAATAAAGAACCCTGACAGAATTCAGTCTATCTAAACTAGACTTAATTATGCAGATCCAAGTATACACAATAGGCCCAATAAGCAAACCCCCTTTACAACACAGTACAAAAAGAGATCAGATGCTTACAGGTTGAAGTTAAATGGGAGAGAAGAGAGAGTTTCCACACAGCTCACTGTTGAACTCCCAACCAGTTCTGGACTGAACTAAACTGCTCAGCTCAGCTCCAGGGCTGACCACGCTCCTTTCTTTATACAGGTCACTTCTAAAACATGACCACTTAGGCCTGAAGTCTCATCTGTTTACATATAAACAAAAGGCCTCTCAATACCCTTTAATCTCTGTACCAAACTGGACTGATCGGATCCCAGCCTGGTTTAATGCCCCTCTGAATAAAATCAAGGACAGAGTCTCCTTGAGCCAAGAAACAGCTTTTAGAAAAAAAGGGACTAGCTTTGTGATACCATCTCTATGACGCTATAATTGTCTATAAAAGAAAATCAGGACAAACACACCTCTTAAAGCCATAGTATTGTCACAATATCAATACATCTCCCTTATCTGGGAGGATGTGATGTTGAGGATGATAGACAGAAATTGTTGGAAAATCTCAGCAGGTCTGGCAACATCTGTAGAAAGAAACAAGAGTTAATGCTTTGTATCCAATGATCCTTCTTCAGAACAGATGTTAGGTTGGAATAAAACGCTAATACACCCCAGTCTTTGTCATCACAGTCTTAAAAGTCACACATCACCAGTCTATAATCCAACAGGTTTATTTGGAAGCATTAGCTTTTGGAGCACTGCTCCTTCATCAGATGGTCATGGAATGGTTATGAAATTTGAAAGGGTTCAGAAAAGATTTACAAGAATGCTGCCAAGGTTGGAGATTGCAGCTATAGGGAGAGATTGAATAGGCTAAGGCTGTTTTCCCTGTAACATTGAAACCTTATAGAGGTTTATAAAATCATGAGGGGCATGGATAGAACAAGTAGACAAAGTCTATTGCCTGGGGTGGGGAGTCCAGAACTACAGGACATAGGATTAGGGTGAGAAGGGAAAGATATAAAAGTGACCTAAGGGGCAACTTTTTCACACAGAGGGTGGTGCGTGTATGGAATGAACTGCCAGAGGAAGTGGTGGAGGCTGGTACAATTGCAACATTTAAGAGGCATCTGGATGGGTATATGAATAGGAAGGGTTTGGAGTGATATGGGCCGGGTGCTGACAGCTGGGACTAGATTGGGTTGGGATATCTGGTCGACATGGACGGGTTGGACCGAAGGGTCTATTTCCGTGTTATACATCTCTTTGACTCTATAAACCTGTTGGACTATAACCTGGTGTTGTGTGATTTTTAACTTTGTACACCCCAGTCCAACACCGGCAGCTCCATATCTTGTCATCACATAGGTTGCTTTCACACTCAGCTCATTGTCAGCCGTTAACAGTCCCCATTAGTAGCTACTCATTCCCCCAGACTGGTCTTCACCCTATCCTTTGCCTGTCCAACTGCTTTTCTCTTTCATATGGCTCTATCACCACCGATCATTTACTTCCCCCTCCCCCCCCCACCCCACCACCACCCCATCCTCTGTGTAAATATCAGCCTTTCCTTAGCTACCATTAGTTCTGAAGAAACGTCACTGGGCCTGAAATGTTATCTCTGCTTTTGCTACACTGATGTTACCCTACCTGCTGAGTTTTTCCAGCATTTTCTATTTTTTGCTGATTTGCAGCATCCTCAGTTTATTTGTTTTTTTTTAAGGACAATAGACTGTGGGCCTCCTGAAGGCAACTTCAGCTGGTACTTCTTCCTGTGGGATCTGTTCAGCATTGGTTAGAGGCTGCTATATCTCCAGGACTGGTGGATGCAAGTGTTCCTCCTCCATTCCTCTGTGTCTTTGTCAATCACAGCCGCAGTGACGGTGCCCCCTGGTGGATCCATTGATCAATGTTCCAAAGAACCCGGCTGGGGAATATTAGAAACAGAACAGGTCCCTGGTCATATGAGCAGTCAGCATTGTGACAATGCTGTCACTCTAAAAAAGTGATTTTGCCCATGGTTTTTTGAAGAAAGTTCATAAAGGCAGAAGTACCGAAGTGCCTAGTTTGACAATGGAAGGGGAGTGGCCAGTTCAGGTTTTTTTCTAGCTTGTTTTAGCTGTCGCATTCACAAGATGTGAGAGTGTAGGGAAATTACAAATTCCTGATGAAGGGCTTATGCCTGAAACATTGATTTTCCTGCTCCTTGGATGCTGCCTGACCTGCTGTGTTTTTTCCAGCAACACACTCTCGACTCTGATCTCCAGCATCTGTAGTCCTCACTTTCTCCGAGTTGCAAGCTTCAGTAAGCAACTCCACTGACCTTCTTCTGAAATCTCTCTGGATGTTGCTCCCTCCTACCTGTAAGAATCTGTGTTTGAATTTCCCTTTCTGTCAAAGTGTTTATTTATGGTTGCTACTGTAATGGTAATAGTTAATTAGTAATTAGTTACTATATTGGGTTGGTTACATTTTGCAATAATTAAGTTATTCTAAATTCTGTGTTCTTTTGTTTGTGTTTTAACTGTAGTGGTGTTTTGACCAGCTGCATCACACCTGGGCTTTCCACTTCACATCTACCTTTAAAATAAGACAAAGTTAGATTCTGGGCTACCTTTTTAAAGTATTTTGAGAGGGGCTGGCCTGGCCCATAACAGCACGGACTTCATGCCCAAATGTTAAACATATCCTTAAGATATAGAGGCTTCCGAGAAGGAAAATCATGGGATGCCAGTACATAGTGGACCTTAATCTGATCTATGCAGTATTAGCCATGATAAGTAATTACAGTAGAAGATAGCGAGGGTGATATGATGACTGAAATCTTGTCCACCCACAGATATGATAGCGTGTTGATGAATACCTAGAGTTTCGGGTAACTGAGCTCTGTGCCCTTGTGCAGACCATGAGACATTGGGTTCTCTTTCTGAGTTGTCACCCACAGATGACACTTTCAAGGTCACCTCAAGACATGGAGGATTCTGAGAAGGTAAATCATGGGATGCCTGGACATTGTGGACGTTAATCTGATCTATGCAGCATTTGCTTTCAAGGTCACCTGTGATTATTTCTGGTTCCAGAGATGACTGTGATCAATTTGGAAGATTGGTCAAGTTATGGCCAAGTTAGTCACTGCACGTATTGCACATACAGGATTCTATGATTACAGATATCTTTAACCTGTACTGTGTAAGTACCTGATTAATACAATTGATGGGCTTCAAACTGCTCACATGTAGAACCCACAGCCTGTTGAATCCAATATAACTTTTTTCCTCTCTCTGACTCCTGCCAGACCTGCTGAGCTTCTCCAGCACTCTCTGTTTTTATTTCAGATCTCCAGCATCAGGTGTATTTTGCTGTATTTTGGAGTTGAAGGTATAATGGGTTTTATGCTGTTGAGAAAGGAGGGAGGAGGAAATGGAATAGATAAGAAGGTCAGGAGAAGATGAAAGGACGAGGGAGTGTGAAGACCAAATACATCACAGAACGAAAGACAAGGGAATGTTAATGGTGCTGGAGGACATTAAGATATCTGCTCGGCATGGACGAGTTGGACTGAAGGTTCTGTTTCCATGCTGTACTTCTCTATGACTGAGGTCGGAGTAGGTGTTTTAGGAAGGATCGGCTCCAAGAGCGGTTAGTGATGGGGCAAGAAATCATGGCCATGATTTGCACATCCAATGAAAATGAAGAAAACACTTGCATTTATACAGGATCTTCAGCATGATGAGATTGTCCAAATTGTCAGTCAGCATTAGGCTTTGACCTAAATATGGGTGAATTAGGGCTGGTGATGTTGTCTTTTGGACAGGCAACCACTTAATTTTAAAATTCTCACCCTTGTTTTCCAGACCTTGTGATCTCTCCCAGCCTTATAATCCGCTCTGACCTCTGTATTCCTGCAGACCTGCTGTAGCTTAGCACCACCATTGGAGGCTGTGGGGAGAACCATTTCTCCCCTTTCCTCTGGAATTGTCACCCTCTCCCTGGTCTTCAAAGATACTACTTCCAGTCTGTCACAAACCTGTTGCTCATGGTATGTTGGTTTTCATCAGCAGGGGATTGAGTTTAAGAACCACCACGTTATGCTGTAGCTCTATAGAGCCCTGGTTAGACCACACTTGGAATATTGTATTCAGTTCTGGTTGCCTCATTGTAGGAAGGATGTGGAAGCTTTAGAGAGCATGCAGAGGAGATTTACCAGGAAGCTGCCTGGATTGGAGAGCATGTCTTATGAAAAAGGTTGAGGGAGTTAGGGCTTTTCTCATTGGAGTGAAGAAGGATGAGAGGCAACTTAATAGAATGGCACAAGATGATGAGAGGTATAGATAGAGTGAATAGTCAGAGATTTTTCCCAGGGCAGAAGTGGCTATCACAAGGGGGCATAATTTTAAGGTGATTAGGGGAAGGGTTAGGCGAGATGTCAGAGATTGGTTCTTTACACATAGAGTGGTGGGCGTGCGCAATAAACTGCCAGCAGTGGTAGAAGAGACAGATACATTAGGGACATTTAAGCAAGTTGAGAGTATGGTGCTGGAAAAGCACAGTAGGTCAGGCAGCATCCGAGGAGCAAGAGAATTGATGTCTTAGGCATAAGCCCTTCATCAAGCTTTTGCTTGAAACGTTGATTCTCCTGCTCCTCGGAAGCTGCCTGACCTGCTGCGCTTTTCCAACACCAGACTCTCAACTCTGATCTCCAGCATCTGCAGCCCTCACTTGGTCCTAGGACATTTAAGTGACTCTTTGAGATACACACGTGAATGATAGTAAAATGAAAGGTATGTAGGTTAGTTTGATCTTTGAGTAGAACAAAAGGTTGGCACAGCATCAAGGGCTAAAGGGCTTCTGTGTTCCATGTTCCATATTCTGTGTTCTATTTTCTGTGTTCTATGCTCAGGTGTCTCAATGCTCTTTCATATGGCACTGGCTGCGGCTTTGAAAAGGGAGAGGGAGAAAGAGAGACAGAGAGAGAGACAGAGAGAGAGATGGAGAGAGAGAGACAGACAGACAGAGGCAGAGAGAGAGATCGAGAGAGAGACATTGAGAGAGAGAGAAAGAGAGAAGAGAGGGGGGGATTGAGAGAGCTGGAGAGAGAAAGGTCATTGATCTGAATTGTTAACTTTGTTTTTCATGTTCTGCAGATACTGTGTGACCCACTCAGCATTTCCAATGTTCTGTCTCTTTTTGGTTGTCATATCTTATCTGGGTCAGTAAGACATTTTGTTCACAACCACTTTGTGTAGTGCATTTCTGAGTGTTTTAATACCTTCTAGACGCAGGTACACGATCTTTTATCCGAAATTCTGAAATCCAAAATCTGAAGTCTTTTTCTGTATAACAAGGTTGTATAGCCTGTGAACAGGTGACTCAACTCCACATCCACTTGACCCATGTCACTCAGATGTGATGTGGTGGCGTGGCCCAGCACTGGCAGGGGTCAACTGTGTCTTAGTACCCATACCAGTCACCTGTGGGTCTGCTGTAAGATTCTTTTTTTATTTCACTGCAAAAATGTCATTTATTCTGAAATCTGAAAAATTCTAAAATCCGAAAAACAACTGGCCCCAAGGATTTCGGATGAAAAATTGTGCACCTGTACTAGATAATGCAGTTTGTTGCTATCTGGAATAAAAGCTATCAGGATATGCCGCTCAGTATGGCATAATGCATTGTCACTTGATGAAGGTTTCTGGGAAGCTTGTTGGGTATGTGATATTGGCTCTGGAGGCAGTGATTGGCATCACTGTAATAGAGTCAGGGCATGGTGGAGATTCCCACATGAGATTCCAACTGACACATCATTACTCCGAGTTGCTTCTTGCACCAAACGAATCCTGTCTGCAGAAATGGGAAGCTTCATAGCTGGACTATCAAGTTCATAAACTGCAGATGCTCAGCAGGTTAGGCAGCATCGGTTGAAAGAGAGCAACATCTTAAAGTAAGACAGAAGAAGGCAGATGGTAAGGAGGTGCTGCCATAATATACACACACACAAACACACGCGCGCACGCGTGCGCACAGACACACACACACGGAGACACACACACGGAGACACACACACACAGATAGTCAGACACACACACACACACACACAGGCACACACGCACGCACACACGCATGCACACGCACGCGCGCACACACACACTCACACACAGACACATAGACACACACACACTCACACACACGTAGACACACACACTCAAACACTCACACAGACACACTCTCTTTCTCTCTCTCACACAGACACACACACCCACACACTGTCTCTCTCACACACACACACTCATATACTCTCTCTCACACTCACACATACTCACTCTCTCACAATTACACACACACTCTCTCACACACGCTCACTCTCACACACACTCTCTCTTTCTCACACACACAGCCACTATCTCTTTCTCTCTCTCACACACAGTCTCTTTCTCACACACACACTCTGTTTCTCATTCTCACACACACTCACTCTCTCTCACATACACACACACACACACTCTCTCTCACACACAAACACACATACATACACTGACTCACACAAACACATAGAGACACATAAAAACATTCAGATTGATGTAGAAACAGTGGCGACTGGAAAATAAACACAGGAAATAAAGTATAAGAGGAGACAAAAGGGAAATGTGTCAGCCAATCTGCGCAGAGTGAACTGTCACTAATCATACAGTGTGAATGATTGGAATATTTGCTTAATGAAGCTGGTTGAGCAATAAGCATTGGCCAAGACATCAGGGAGAATTCATCAGCTTTCATGTGTATGGTGCTATCGAATATTTTACTTCTATCTGAGACACGGCTGCTTTTTGATGGCTCCTCTTGAGACTTCTTGAAGGCGACTTTTTGATTCTCAGAACTGATGTTTTGATTTTAGAGGGCTCCTTTTCCAGTCTCACCAAATCCTTCCTGAGGAAATGTGGTCACTTAGCAGTATTGCCTGCTGTATCAGTATAGATATATGGGGGATTTGAAATCACAGAGAATCAGAATTAGAAAAATTCACCAATGTTCCCAAATAAAGCACTCCATTAAACTAAAAGCTGCAACAGATAAGGAAACCATTGATTTCCTAGACAAAGCAATGCTTAAATTTGCTCAATACAACAGGCATAAGTTAGCAACAAGTTATCTTTTTAATCAAAAATAATCAATACATTTCTACCTACAATAAGCCATCACCAAGGGTGGCACAGTGGCTCAGTGGTTAGGACTGCTGCTTCCCAGCTACAAGGACCTGGGTTAAATTCCAGCCTCTGGTGACTGTCTGTGTGGAGTTTGCACATTCTCTCTGTGTCTGTGTGGGTTTCCTCCCTTCCTGATGAAGGGCTCTGGCCCGAAACGTCGGATTTCCTGTTCCTTGGATGCTGCCTAACCTGCTGTGCTTTAACCAGCAACACATTCTCAGCTTTCCTCCCACAATGCAAAGATGTGCAGGTTAGATGGATTGGCCATGCTAAACTGCACATAATGTCAGGTGCATTAGTCAGGGGTAAATGTGGGGTAATGAGTCTGGGGAGGGTCGGTGTGGACTTGATGGTCTGAAGGGTCTGTTTCCACACTGTAGGGAATCTAATCTAATTACAGCTAAAATGTTGTATCTTTATCTCACGTGCAGCCAGTACACCTCAAATAAATCATAGCATATAAGATGTTTTGATATATGTTAAAAAATAAAACTAAACGTGCATGAAATAAAAGTGTTCATTATTAAATTAAATAATTGACAGTTCTGATAACACTTCTTAAAACCAAAGCTTTGTCACACCCTTATAACATTGCCTACCAACTCCATTTCCTCTTTGCACTTCACTGACTACGTCCACTCACACCTTGATCGTCCAATCACAGGCCGGTTCTCTCCTGTGTTTGCTGCTGAAATGCTTCCAATGAAATAATGAGCAGCAAATGGGGCAGTGAGCCAGGCTGCGATGGGAGCGGTGGCATCTCACCATCCCCTCCTGTTCTATTCCTGTGAGTAATAGTTCCCCTCATGAGCAGAGTGTTTCAGATGCTTTAGGGATTTTGCAGATTCCCCTTCTGCCTGGTGTGCAGGAGAAAGTAGGAACAGGACACTGAGTTGGATTAATGGAGGAGCAGGCTCGAGGTTCTGAATGGCCCACTCTGGCTCCTGTTTTCATCATTTCCTATATCCAATGTTTTGGTCCACGTTCTGAGGGTGGGGAGAGGGGCTTCCAATGTTAGATTTGAAAGATAGAACCTCTGAAAGCACAGGACTGTAGAATGGGTTTTTCAGAGTGATGGAGAAATTAAAATCTAACAGGTGCTTTGAGATGTTTTTGAAAGTGTCCTGCCTGAGTATGGTAAAGATCAAGACTTTCCTGTCTCCTTTTGAGCAGCTGGACTTCCCGAGGCCTGACTGACCTTTATGAAGAGTAGAAACCTACATGGAGCTAAACCAATTCCCAAGGGCCCCACGCCTTGTGAGAGCATTGTCTGCCTGCTTCCTACATCACCTCTGCTCCAATCAGAAGCGGACGGACTTGAGACTGGTCAGGTTTGAGCTGGACAACTTTTAAAAACATTGTTCGCTTCCCAAACCCACCAGTATTTCCTCCAGTATCACAATGTTGTGGAATACCATTAACCTCAAACAGAAAGGAAGAGCACTTTGCCTTTACTGGGAGCAGGACTCAAGAAGTAAATTGGTGCTTACGGTAGGTCAAAGGGTAATTACCCAGCAAGCTCTGGAAAGCAGGGTAGATGCTGGCCAAGTGGTCTTATCACCTGAAGGATGTGGATACTTTAGAGAGGTTGCAGAGGAGGTTCACCAGGATGTTGCCTGGTACAGAGGATGCGAGCCATGAGGAGAGGTTGAGTAGATTAGGATTATTTTCACTGAAAAGACAAAGGTTGAGGGGGAACCTGATTGAGGCCCACAAAATCAGGAGAGATATATACAAGAAACGCTTACCCAGAGTGGAGGACTCAATGACTAGAGGTCACGAGTTCAAAATGAGAGGGGAAAAGTTTAAAGGAGATAAACGTGCAAAGTTCTTCACGTAGAGGGTGATGGGTGCCTGGAATGTATTGCCAGTGAAGGTGGTGGGGGCAGGCACGATTTAAGACAGATCGTCTTACAGATCGTCAGACAGATACATGAATGGGCAGGGAGCAGATCCTTAGAAAATAGGCAGCAGATTTAGACAGAAGATATGGATCAGCGCAGGCTTGGAGGGCTGAAGGGCCTGTTTCTGTGCTGTAGTGTTCTTTGTTCTTTGTTCTTATCACAAGGCTATTCGTCCAGAGAGCCAGGTAATGTCCCGGGGACCCAGGTTCACATCCAGGAATAGCAGATTTGAATCCAATAAAAATGTGGAATTAAGAATCTGATGGTCAGGGAGAAAGGCCTTCGTGCTTCACTATCACTGTTCGGGAAATAAATCTGTCCTCATTACCCGGCCTGGCCGACGTGCGACCCCAGACTCAGATTAATATGACACTTAATACAGGCAATTAGAGATGGGTAGTAAATGCTGGCCCAGCCAGTGACACCCAGATCCTGTAAATGATAAGCAGAGTGAGGGGGTTTGTTGTTTCTTTCCAACTGGGGATCCATAGGAAAACCATGGGAAAGACATTGACAGAAAATGCAATTGAGTAACTCCACTGCTATTCACAAAAATAACATAGTTAGTCCTCAGATTGCTTACTTTACAGAGATAAATAATATTACTGACAATGCCAAAATGTGAGGAAAAGATACTGAAACATCTAAATGCTTTGCACGATGTGTCTTTTTTTACAAATGTGTCGAAAACTTTGAATTCAAAATAATTATTTATGATCCAATTAGCATTCTCACCAGTGACACCCATTTGATGTTCATTATTAATAATGACATCAAGCAAAGAAGCTTAACTTGTTTTGAGATGAAATGGTTTTCAAGTTGACACACACTTTCAGCAGTCAGCTTTGAACTATCGGGATTTTTGTTCCAATGAGGAGGAAGCATATTCCTCGGTTTATGAGGTCAAGCATCACTTCATTGTCTGTTTGCTCCCCTTTGCCAATGGGGGTTAATCCAGTGCATCCGTACAACAGTAATTCCAGGAGATAACTGACTCACTTCAAGGCCAATCCTTGCAATCAAAGCCCAAATAATTTACTCAACTAACCATACCTCATTGAGCAGATGTAAAACAGTTACTGGGAAGGATGCTTCCTGTGTTAAAAAAAAGAACTGAAATGATTTAGTTGGATGTACACAATCCAGTAGATTAGTTCACTGCTGACGGTTGATATATCTCTCTGTCACTCAAAGGTGAGAGCATTCAGCTTAGTGTTGTCACAAATTTAAAGTCAGTACAATTGATTGAAAGTGAGTAATTGCAGGTGCATTAGAGCATATTCCTTTCCAATCGCCTGACCACTAATGTCTAATTCGTCACAGAGATGGTTTGACTGAGGTTCACTCGACACTCAGATGTAATTTGAAGCATCTCATTGGCGGTGATGTGTTTCCAGATCAACACTTCGTCAGGGACTTGATCATCTGAGGCATGGGCGTTTCATAACCCTGGACAACAATATGGATGTGCAGGAAGGATGTTCCTGATGACAGGAGAGTCCAGAATCAAGGGTCACAGTTTCAAGATAGAGGGTGAACTTTTTAGGAATGGGCTGTGGAGTAATTTCTTCACCCAGAGAGTGATGGGCCTGTGTTATTCTCTGCCACAGGAAACTGTTGAGGTTAAAATGTTAACTATTTTAAGAATGATATTATGGCTCTTCAGGCTAAAGGGATCAAAGGGTCCAGGGAGAAAACAGGAGGCTGAGTTGCATGATCAGTGTTATGAAGATGTGGATGTACTGTACCTTTTAGAGAGTTAAAAGCTAGCAGTAACAGCACCAAGTGTTCTCAATAAGACACAATGTAATATGTGCTCTAGCTACTGGAGTAGCTAGGGGAGCTGGTTGCCTGGAGACAAAAATAGATTTGAACGAGGCCAATCAGTTTACATTATGCCCTCTCGAAAATCTCCAAGCTCCAATCCAGTTTGAATTGAGTATATTGACAATCTTAAAAGCCAATGACATAATCCGATGTTTTGGAGGTGTAAGACCTGGGAAAATTGAACATTTGGGAGAAGAATTATCAAACCACCAGCATATAGAGACTGCCTGGAGAGTAACTCTTTAAAGGCACCTTTATGGATCAGTAACCTGTGAAGCAGAATTCCCTAAGAAGAAGAAAAGAAGATTCAAAATCTGGCTAGTCTTAAAATATGAATTTCTTTCAGTAAACTTTAATTGGGGGTTTTATCAGACTAGTATTATAGAAGGGAAAGTAAAAGATATGTTAGAGGAAGGAGTTGTAAATCATTGTTAGTTAATTATTTCTCTGTCATACTTTAAGAAATAAAGTTGTTAATTTTTACTTTAAATAGTTCTTGGCCTCTTGAATTTTCACAGATTACTGCATGGGATAAACCTTTTCTGTGTTGATGGTCTTAAATTAAGCAGGAGGGTTTAACCCTGTGTCCTAACAATTTGGGGGCTCGGGTCCATAATTTGAATAGATTTGGGGGTATGAAAAATCCCAGCAGATTTAAACATTTGCAGGCTAGTGTCCAAGATCTTTAAATAAAATGTAAATGAAACTAATTTAGATTAGATTCTCTACAGTGTGGAAACAGGCCTTTCAGCCCAACAAGTTCACACCGACCCTCCGAAGAGCAACCCATCCTGACCCATTCCCCTACATTTACCCCTTTACCTAACACTACGGGCAATTTATCATGGCCAATTCACTTAACCTGCATATCTTTGGCCTATGGGAGGAAATTCACGCAGACACGGGGAGAATGTGCAAAATCCACACAGACTGTTGTCCGAGGCTAGAATTGAACCTGGGTCCCCAGTGCTGTGAGGCAGCAGTGTGAACCACTGAGCCACCGTGAGTGAGACAATTTGTTTAATTTTGGTGACTTGTGGTTGATTAAATTAAAAGTGAAAGAAATGGCTCTTAAAATTGCTAAAAAGTTTCTGGGATTTAAAGATGATTCTCAAACTTACCAAGAAAGTTTAGAAGGAAAGAAAAAGGTCATACTTTTAGAGTTAGCAAATAAGTTGCATTTGGGTTTAACCAAGGACAAAAGTAAAGCTGAAATTGTAAGGGAATTACTCAACCACTTAGGTGTGTCAGAGAAACACACAAGTGTAGTAGAGGTAGAAAAAACTTAAATACCATCGAGGAAAATGGAGTGAGAAGATAAACAAAGAAAGAGAAAGGGGGGGAGAGAGAGAGAGAGAGAGAGAGAGAAAGAAAGAAAGAGAAAGAGAGAGAGAGAAGGTTCTTGGCTGAGCCGAGAGAGAGAATTTGAACTTGAGAAGTTGCAACTTAGCAAAGTCAAGTTAACGGGATGGAGGTTAAAAGATAACGTACTGATATATATGTATGTCAAATTTTTTGCCACCTTTTGATGAGAAAGATGTTGAAGCCTTCTTTATTTCATTTGAAAAATTGGCTAGGAAGGTGGAATGGTCCGAGGACCATTTAGACTAAACTGGTAGGCAGAGCTGGTGAGGTATTTGCTGCACTGTCAGATGAAGGGTCAAGAGATTATGGAGAGGTTAAACAGGTTATCTTAAGTGCTTATGAATGGGAACCAGAAGCATATAGATAGCAGTTCAGAAACATAACGAAGAAACCAGGTCAGATTTATGTTGAGTTCAAAAAAAGTAAACAGTAATTTGATGAATGAGTGTGTGCTTTGAAAATAGATAGAACCTTTGAGGCTCTAAGAGAGATTAATCTGCTGGAGGAGTTTAAAAACTCACTTCCAGAGATGGCAAAAAAATCACATGGAGGAACAGCAAGTTCAGACAGTGGGAAGGGCAGCAGAATTAGCAGATGAATACATGTTGGTGCATAATTCAAGCTTCCGGCCAGAATGCTGTCCTGTGAGGGATAGAAGCTGGGAGAAAAAGAGATCCGATACGAAGAAACTAAAAAAACCAAGAGCAGGGAGCACTGGTAAGAATTTACCACTGGATAAAAATGAAGCCCAAGAGGGTGGAAAGGAGGTGAATGGCCTCAGGTGTTTGGACTGTGGTAAAGTGGGACACGTAAAGTCATAGTGCTGGTCGTTAAAGAAAGGCACTGTGGGAAAAGATGTGGTAACAGAAGCTCAGCCAATGGCATTCGTGAAGGTAGGAAAGGAAACCTGAAGAAGAGCCAAGGAGCTGCAGGAGAGTGCACAGCCTAGGCAGGGGCTGGGTGTGGAGTAAGTACCTGATCTCGACAAAGAATCCACCTCAGAAAGAACAGGGGGAGAAGGTCAAGAAGTTATCATTTTGAGAGATACAGGATCTAACCAGTCATTGATAGTAAGAGATGAGAATATGTACTCTTTCTGAACTGTAATCCGAGAGTGTGGTAATTTGTTGGATAGATGGCAGAAATTTAACATTCCCCTATGTAAGATCAGGTTGGAATGTCAACTCAACACTGGGGAAGTTACAGTGGGGGTGATTGACAGAGTGTCAGTTCCAGGAATTCAGTTTGTTCTTGGGAATGATTTGGCAGGATCCAAGGTGGGAGTGACACCCCTTGTTGTGGAGAAGCTCAAGGACAACCAAGAGACTGAGGAGTTAAAACAGAAATATCGTGGTGTGGTATTTTCCCAGACTGTGTAGTAATCAGATCCCACTATCATAAGTCACAGCACAAAGCGAAAAGTAAACAGAAAGATGAAGGAGTTGAGGTTCAGTTAGCAGCTACCCTGTTTAAGGTAATGAAGCAGGAAAAACCTGAATGGGCAGGGGATCAGAGAGAGGTGTTTAGTCCTGAAAGGCTAAGAGATTTTCAACAGCAAGACAAAATGATAAAAGACATAAATGTGGAAGGCAGAGAATATTCCTGAGGGTCATTATCTGAAAGATAGAATCCTAAGACGGAAATGGAGACCACGGCAGGTTAGTGCAGAGGAGAAATGGGCAGAAGTCCACCTGATTGTGTTGCCGGTAACATACAGACAGGAAGCATTATGGGTAGCGCATGAACTATCTGTAGGAGGTCACTTAGGGGTACAAAAGACTCAGGTTAAGATACAAAAACATTTTCACTAGCCTGGAATGCACAAAGATGTGGTTGACTTTTGCCGTATGTGTCGTATATGTCAAATGGTAGGTAAGCCACAGGCGGTAATAAAACCAGCACCTTTGTTGTCAATTCCCACATTTGAAGAACCTTTCACACAGATTATAATTGATTATGTGGGTCCACTCCCAAGGACTAAAAGTGGGAACCAGTACTTGTTAAACATAGTGGATGTAGGAGAAAGTGAGGACTGTAGTTGCTGGAGATCAGAGCTGAAAATGTGTTGCTGGAAAACTGCAGCAGGTCAGACAGCATCCAAGGAGCAGGTGAGTCAACGTTTCAGGCATGAGCCCTTTCCTGAAGAAGGTCTCATGCCTGAATCGTCGACTCTCCTGCTCCTTGGATGATGCCTGACCTGCTGCGCTTTTCCAGCAACACATTTTCAACCATAATGAATGTGTCTACTATATTTCCGGAAGCAATTCCATTATGGAGTATCAAGGCAAAAATGGTCATAGATGAGTTAGTAGCTTTCTTCACATGGTATGGACTACCCTGGGAGATGCAGTTGGACCAAGGGTCAAATTTTACTGCTAGGCTGTTTAAGGAGGTGAGGGATAGCTTAGGTATACAGCACTTTAAATCCAATGCATATCATCTTAAATCCCAGGGAGCTTGAGAAAGATAGCGTCAGACCTTGAAAATCATGTTGAGAGCACAATGTCAGGATTACCGAATGATTGGGATAAAGGTAAAACTACCTGAGACTGCTTGTCTATAAGTGTTAATACTTCAGATTAGCAGTAATGGAAAATGATCTTCGTTCTCAGGAAGAACGACTACGACCAATTATTGCAGCAAAGGACTTCTCTGTAGCTGCTGAAACTGACAATAAATCTGTAATGTTTTCTGTAAACAAACTATGCTGTACACACAAAATTCAATACTTGAACTATTACACCATAAAATGTATAAAATACCATGAAACATGCTCCAAGGGTGAGAGAAGTCTTGCAGCTGACAGCAGCACTGGCAGATATCTCTCTCTCTCTCCCTCTCTCTGCCCGGAACTCCGGTTTGTTTCTACAATAAACCCTGTCATTGAATCCTGATCCTGCTTCTGAGACTGGTGATTTTCCCCACAACAGGAGTACCAGTCCCTGAAACCCAGCTGTCAATTGGAGAGCCGGAAGTCTTTTCTTCTGATGAAGAAACTTTGACTTGGAAAATTTGCCACTTGGTGTAAAAATGAAACCAAACAGATCAAAGCCCATCCTGAAGAAGGGTTACACCTGAAATGTTGACTTCTCCACCTCCTGATGCTGCCCGGTTTGCTGTGTTCTTCCAGCCTCCTGCCTGTCTAAACAGATCATTAGCTGATACATGCTGAGGGTATGGTGGATTTGTGTCAGTGAGACGTGTTCAAATTAGTTTGAACACAAGCCAGGATTCCACCTGTAAGGTATTTGATCCTTATATACACACATCCAATTAGAATTTGAATTAATCTCACAGAACTAAGGTTTTCAGTCTTTCTCTTATAAATGACTCACAGATGGAAATAATGGAATTCATCATTCCTATTATTCTTCAGGTGATGAGTGATATTCAGAAAGAGAACGTTTAATCAGCGAAGGGGAGGCCTTCATTAGCAAGACACGTTGAACAAAGGGGTCTCCCCCAAATAAGAGGGGAGCAAGCATTAGAAATAAAGAAGTCAGTAATAAACAGGGGAAACTAAAACAAAAACTGTTCATTTTAAGGGATAGCTATCCTTGACTGGAGTCCAACAAATGTTTTAACAATTTATAATGAGTGAGAACAATAAGAAATGCTTATTTTATCTTTGAAAGGAATATATGGCCAAAAGGTGAGAAGAGGTGATAAATAGGTATAATGCGAACAATTCAACCTATTTGAATGTCTGTACTTAGAACGTAATTTTACCCCTAATTGCTGATTATCATAATTCGAACTTCCCGAGTGGTGTCAAATAGAAACTTTCAAGTTTAACTGTTACTTGTTGGTTGTATGCAGCACTCTATGTTGCAGATGGATCTGAAGGGGTTAATACTGAAGAGTGTGGAAGCACCACTCACTATGTTGATGTGGGCAGTACACCTTAAGATCTAGCCGGAATGAGGCCTAACATCAGATAGTCCTCAGTCTCTGTAACAATACAAACTGGAATTAATGTGGACATGCAATAAATATTTTTAACCATGCTAGTCTCTTCTAGTTAGACAAGGAACTGGTTTTCTCTCTCACGTTTGGCTAAGCAAATCCTGCACTTACACGCCATGGTGGTGGTAATTTTCATGATGAGTGGCAGCTCATACAATGTAGTGAACCAGCATACGCATACAAGAGTGTTCCTCAAAGTCATGTTCCATTGACAACGTGAGTACTCTGACTGATACATATTAGGGTTTACGGTAAGTCACACTTCAAGTTGACCCATGTTTTAATATCATTAATTAAATAATGGGAATGTGTTAAATAATATTACTTTTGGTCTCTACAAATATCGAGTTCTGTGGCGTGCCTATTCTCAGATCTTCTCCCCAGTGTTTCTCTCCCACTCTCAGTCCTGAAGTTCCTCTTTCTCCAGGCTTCTACTCCCACTATTTGTCCTTACTTTTAAAGCAACCTTCGATGGTATCAACTGGGCACTTTCACTGCAACTCTCCTAGCTCACCTTCTTGCACTGAGGTCCTAACCTCCTCCTAGAGGTTTGTCATTGCAGATAATGCCACATGTCAGCTGATAACTGCACTGACCAACATCTGCCAGAAGATGGAACCTGGTCAATTAATTATGATGTGAGTGTAACTTTAACATATATATTCACCTTGTGGTACAATGGCAATGTCCCTATCTCTGAGCCAGGAAACCCAGGTTCAGATCCCACCTGTTCTAGAGGAGTGGAGTAATGTCTCTGAACAAGCTGATTGAGGAACGAAAAATTACATTGAATTTCTCCTATATCTTTAGATTTATTGATTTTAAAGGCTATTTTATTTCTGATTGTAGACATTTAGAAATATGCACCATTTCAATGTGATATATTTTAGAGTTACTTTCTGCTGAGAGAGATCCTGGATAGTGTATCCTTTATATTTATTGATTAACATTATTTTTCAATTTTGTTCAGAAAACATTCACAGTATTGTACATATTTAGTACAGTATTTCAACCCGTGCATTGTGTGTTCTGGACAGAAAATATCGGAAGGAACTTAACTCCACTTATAGCATTGATTTAAATCATAACCTATGATTCACTTAAAGTTGTTTCATTTAAAGTCACAATTTGCAAGTGTATCCATAACTTTAAGTGAGTACTTACTGTACTCAGCTGTGGGCAAGTGATGTCTCAACTAGAAATGTCCAAGTGGCCAGTGTAACATCCATTTCCATGATTCACTCAAAGTTGTTTCATTTAAAGTCACCTTTTGCAAGTTCAACCAGCAGTAGCCAGTGGGAGATAGAAGAACAGATATGTAAACATATCATAGAAAGGTGTGAACACAACAGAATTGCTGTATTGGGTGATTTTAACCTCCCCAATATTAACTGGGGCTCCCTTGGTGCCACAGGCTTAGATGGAGCAGAACTTGTTAGGTGCATCCAGGCAAGTTTCATGAAATGACATGTAGATAGTCCAACTAGGGAGTCGGCCTTGTGTTGGGGAATGAACCTGGCCAGGTGATTGAGGCTTCAATGCAGGAGTATTTTGGGAACATGATAATTCCATATGTTTTAAGATGGTAATGGATAAGGGTAAGACTGGTCCTTGTGTGAAGCGGCTAAATTGGGGGAAGGCTAATTACAACAGTATTCGGCAAGAACTAAAGAAGTTAGACTGGGGACAGCTGTTTGAGGATAAATCCTCACCTGACATTGTTTTTATTCACTGGTGGGATGTCAGTGTCCACAGCTGGACCAGCATTTATCGCCTGGCCCAGTTGACCTTGAGAAGGTGGTGCTGAGCTGCCTTCTTGAACTGCTGCAGTTCCACATCTGTAAAACTTTACTGAGGCCACATCCTATTGGAAAGATGTTGCGAAACTTGAAAGGTTTAAGAAAAAATTTACAAGGATGTTGCTAGGGTTAGAAGATTTGAGCTAGAGGGAGAGGCTGAACAGGCTGGGCCTGTTTTCCCTGGAGCGTCGGAGGCTGAGGGGTGACCTTATAGAGGTTTGCAATATTAAGATAAATAGACAAAGTCTTTCCCTTGGGGTCAGGGAGTCCAGAACTAGAGGGCACATGTTTAAGGTGAGACGGGAAAGATATAAAAGAGACCTAGGGGGCAACTTTTTCACACAGAGGGTGGTACGTGTATAGAATGAGCTGCCAGAGGAAGTGATGGAGGCTGGTGCAATTGCAACATTTAAAAGGCATTTGGATGGGTTTATGAATAGGAAGGGTTTGGAGGGATATGGGCCGGGTGCTGGCAGGTGGGACTAGAAATAGCTTTGGCAAATAGAATTAAGGAGAATCCAAAGGGTTTTTACAACCACATTAAGGACAAAAGGGAAACTATAGAGAGAATAGGGCCCCTCAAAGATCAGCAAGGCGGCCTACGTGTGGAGCCACAGAAAATGATGGACATACTAAATGTGTAGTTTGCATCAGTATTTACTGTGGAAAAGGATATGGAAGATATAGAAAGTAGCAAAACAGATGGTGACACCTTGCATATTGTCCATATTACAGAGGAGGAAGTGCTGGATGTCTTGAAACGCGTACAGGTGGATAAATCCCCAGGACCTGATCAGGTGTACCCATGAACTCTGTGGGAAGATAGGGACATGATTGCTGGGCCCCTTGCTGAGATATTTGTATCATCGATAGTTACAGGTGAGGTGCCTGAAGAATGGAGGTTGGCTAACTGTTTAAGAAGGATGGTAAAGATAATCCAGGGAATTATAGACCAGTGAGCCTGACGTCGGTGGTGGGCAAGTTGTTTGAGGGAATCCTGAGGGATAGGACATACATTTATTTGGAAAGGCAAAGACTGATTAGGGATAGTCAATGTGGCTTTGTGCGTGGGAAATCATGTCTCACAAACTTGATTGAGCTTTTTGAAGAAGTAGCAAAGAGGATTGATGAGGGCAGAGCGATAGATGTGATCTATATGGACTTCAGTATGGTGTTTGATGAGGTTCCCCATGGGAGACTGGTTAGCAAGATTAGATCTCACGGACCAGAGGGAGAACTCACCATTTGGATACAGAACTGGCTCAAAGGTAGAAGACAGAGGGTGGTGGTGGAGGGTTGTTTTTCAGACTGGAGGCCTGTGACCAGTGGAGTGCCACAAGGATCGGTGCTGGGTCCTCTACTTTTTGTCATTTATATAAAAGATTTGGATGCGAGCATAAAATGTATGGTTAGTAAGTTTGCAGATGACACCAAAGTTGGAGGTGTAGTGGGCAGCGAAGAGGGTTACCTCAGATTACAACAGGATCTGGACCAGATGGGCCTATGGGCTGAGAAGTGGCAGATAGAGTTTAATTCAGATAAATGTGAGGTGCTGCATTTTAGGAAAGCAAATCTTAGCAGGATTTATACACTTAATGGTAAGATCTTAGGGAGTGTTGCTGAACAAAGAAACCTTGGAGTGCAAGTTCATAGCTCCTTGAAAGTGGAGTTGAAGGTAGACAGGATAGTGAAGAAGGCATTTGGTATGCTTTCCTTTATTGGTCAGAGTATTGAGTACAGGAGTTGGGAGGTCATGTTACAGCTATACAGGACATTGGTTAGGCCACTATTGGAATATTGCGTGCAATTCTGGTCTCCTTCCTATCAGAAAGATGTTGTGAAACTTGAAAGGGTTCAGAAAAGATTTACAAGGACGTTGCCAGGATTGGAGGATTTGAGCTATAGGGAGAGGCTGAACAGGCTGGGGCTGTTTTCCCTGGAGCGTCGGAGGCTGAAGGGTGACCTTATAGAGGTTTACAAAATTACGAGGGTCATGAATAGGATAAATAGACAAAGTCTTTTCCCTGGAGTTGGGGAGTCCAGAACTAGAGACTATATGTTTAGGTTGAGAGGGGAAAGACATAAAAGAGACCTAAGGGGCATCTTTTTCACGCAGAGGGTGGTATGTGTATGGAATGAACTGCCAGAGAAAGTGGTGGAGGCTGGTACAATTACAACATTTAAAAGGCATTTGGATGGGTATATGAATAGGAAGGGTTTGGAGGGATATGGGCCGGGTGCTGGCAGGTGGGACTTGATTGGGTTGGGATATCTGGTCGGCATGGATGGGTTAGACTGAAGGGTCTGTTCTGTGCTGTACATCTCTTTGACTGTGACTCTATTTGGAGCACGGTGTGCAGTTCTGGTTTCCCATTCCATCGGAAGGGTATTTAGGATTTGGAGAAGATCAGAGTTTTACCAGAACATATTAGTTATAAGGACTGGTTGACAAACTTGGATTGTTTTCGCTGGAGCATCGGAGAGTGAGAGATGACTTGATCAAAGTATATAAAATCACAATTGTGTGTGTGTGTGTGTGTGTGTGAAAGCGTGTAATAATCAGTGAGCAATGTGTGTCTGAGTGAGTATGGGAGGGAGTGTATGTTGGAGCATGAGTAGGAGTAAGTGTGTTTGGGAGTGAGTGTGTAGGGGAGTAGAGTGTGTATGAGTGAATGTGTGTGGGAATGTGTGTGGGACCATGTGTGGGAGTGATTGTGGGATGTGTGTGAGAGTGTATGTGGCAGTGAGTGTGGGAGTGAGTGTGGGAGTGAGTGTGGGAAGGAGAGAGTGACTGTGAGTGAATGTGGGAGTGAGTGTGGGAAGCAGAGAGTGTGGGAACGAGTGAATGTCAGTGCAATGTCAACGAGTGAGTGTCTGTGGGAGTGCGTGTGTGATGTGTGTTTGAGAGTGTGATGGGAGAGAGTGTGTGGGAGTGACTTTGGAAATGCTTGTGGGAGTGAGTGTGTTTGGAAGTGAGTGTAAAAAGGAGTGAGTGTGTGACTGTGTGTGAGAGTGTGTGGGGGAGTGTGAGCAGCAGTGAATGTGTCTGTGAGTGAGTATGGATGTGCATAGGGGACTATGGGAGTATGTGTTTGGGAAAAGTGTGTATGGGAATGTATATGGGAGTAAGGTGTGAGTGAGAGCTGGGGGAGAGACTGCTTCCTCTTGGTTTGAGGATGGAGATCCTTCTCTCCTTGAATGTGAATGATGCCTTGTTTTTAATTGAATGTAAAGAGATGCTGGAGCTTCAGGAAATGCCGATCCTTTCTGTGTGGGTGGGTGCTGCTGTCCAAATGTAGCAAGTACTAATGCTTCCAGAGACTTGCTGAACTCTACTACAGGGAATCACTTGATTTGCAAACGGCTGTGCCTGTTCTATTAAAATCCTCACAGTCCCATGGGCTTCATAACCACTGTTTTTCACCTTGACTCCCTGGAGGCATAAACAGTGACTACAATGGGATATACCTTATCTCCAGCCAGCAACAGCCCTGACATGGCTTCAAGTCATCAAGACTGATGCATGGAGATTGTCAAATGGTGAAGTGTAATGACATCTCCTTGTCTGGGGGGGACATTAACATGCACGATAAAGTCATTGACATTACCCAGCACCTGGTATTGTCGTGAATGAATGCCTTGCCTCGTAATAAAACTGAAGAACGTGGCATCTTGAGACCTGAAAGTTAAATGTGATTCTGCCAGTTAATTCTTGTACCTTTGGGGAGTCAACATAATCTGGATAACTGCACTCCCCTGTATTCTGTTCACAGCAAAGACAATAAAATGTCAGGACTTCGGCAATAACAACATTTACGTAGTGCCTTTATAATTCCTTGCTGCATCTTGGGAGCATTTGGAAATAGAAATTTGACACAGAAAGTTACACAAGGATGTGTTGGGATAGGTGACCAAAGGTTTGACTGTAGAGGTAGGTTTTAAGAAGCTTCTTAAAAGAGGACAGAATATTGGAGAGATTGAGACCAGAATTCCAGACCTTGGGGCCCAGACAGCTGGAGATACAGCCACTCGCAATGGAGTGATGAAAATCAGGAATGTGCGCAAGAAGCCCAAATTGGAGGAGTGCAAAGATAACACTGGAGGAAATTATAATGTTTGTGAGGATTGAAGGCATGTAAGGTTAGACTATAAGACCCATCAAACATAGGAGCAGAATTTGGTCATTCAGCCCATCAAATCTACTCTACCATTTAATGAGCTGATCTGATAATGCTCAACTCCACCTTCCTGCCTTTTCCCCATAACCTTTGATTTTCTTATTGATTAAAAATTATTTACCTCAGTTCACCACGTCTAACTCCGCCCCTACTTCGATCTCTGTCCCCGCCCCTAACCCCGCCCCCAGCCCCAGCTCCAGTCCCACACCAGGTCCTAGCTTCCAACCATGCCGGATTTTCACCATCCCTCCAGATCTCCCCCTCTCTGAGGATGAAAGATCTGTCCTCAGCAGGGGCCTCACCTTCATTCCCCTACGCCCTCGGATTAATGAGTTCAACACGCGCCGAGATATTGAACAATTCTTCCGCCGCCTTCGCCTCCGTGCCTACTTTCACAACCAAGACTCCCGCCCACCCTCTGACGACCCCTTCTCCCGCCTCCAACACACCCCATCCTCCTGGACACCCCGTGCTGGCCTCCTACCCGCCCTCGACCTCTTTATAGCCAACTGCCGCCGTGACATCAACCGACTCAACCTGTCCACCCCTCTCACCCACTCCAACCTCTCACCCTCAGAACGTGCAGCCCTCCACTCCCTCCGTTCCAATCCCAACCTCACCATCAAACCCGCAGACAAGGGAGGCGCGGTGGTAGTTTGGCACACCGACCTTTATACTGCTGAGGCCAAACGCCCGCTCGCGGACGCCTCCTCTTATCGCCCCCTTGACCACGACCCCACCTCCCACCACCAAACCATCATCTCCCAGACCATCCATGACCTCATCACCTCAGGGGATCTCCCATCCACCGCCTCCAACCTCATAGTCCCACAACCCCGCACCGCCCGTTTCTACCTCCTGCCCAAAATCCACAAACCTGCCTGCCCCGGCCGACCCATTGTCTCAGCCTGCTCCTGCCCCACCGAACTCATCTCCCAATACCTCGACACGGTCCTGTCCCCTTTAGTCCAAGAACTACGTTCGGGACACCACCCACGCCCTCCACCTCCTCCAGGATTTTCGCTTCCCCGGTCCCCAACACCTTATTTTCACTATGGACATCCAGTCCCTGTACACCTCCATCCCCCATCACGAAGGACTCAAAGACCTCCGCTTCTTTCTTTCCCGCCGCACCAACCAGTACCCTTCCACTGACACCCTCCTTCGACTGACTGAACTGGTCCTCATCCTGAATAACTTCTCTTTTCAATCCTCCCACTTCCTCCAAACTAAAGGAGTTGCCATGGGCACCCGCATGGGCCCCAGCTATGCCTGCCTCTTCGTAGGATATGTGGAACAGTCCATCTTCCGCAACTACACTGGCACCACCCCCCACCTTTTCCTCCGCTACATCGATGACTGTATTGGCGCTGCCTCGTGCTCCCACGAGGAGGTTGAACAGTTCATCAACTTTACTAACACCTTCCATCCCGACCTCAAATTCACCTGGACTGTCTCAGACTCCTCCCTCCCCTTCCTAGACCTTTCCATCTCTATTTCGGGCGACCGACTCAACACAGACATCTACTATAAACCGACTGACTCCCACAGCTACCTGGACTACACCTCCTCCCACCCTGCCCCCTGTAAAAACTCCATCCCATATTCCCAATTCCTTCGTCTCCGCCGCATCTGCTCCCAGGAGGACCAGTTCCAACACCGCACAGCCCAGATGGCCTCCTTCTTCAAGGACCGCAGATTCCCCCCAGACGTGATCGACGATGCCCTCCACCGCATCTCCTCCACTTCCCGCTCCTCCGCCCTTGAGCCCCGCTCCTCCAACCGCCACCAAGACAGAACCCCACTGGTTCTCACCTACCACCCCACCAACCTGCGCATACAACGTATCATCCGCCGTCATTTCTGCCACCTCCAAACGGACCCCACCACCAAGGATATATTTCCCTCCCCTCCCCTATCAGCGTTCCGCAAGGACCACTCCCTTCGTGACTCCCTCGTCAGATCCACCCCCCCCCCACCAACCCAACCTCCACCCCCGGCACCTTCCCCTGCAACCGCAGGAAATGTAAAACTTGCGCCCACACCTCCACACTCACTTCCCTCCAAGGCCCCAAGGGATCCTTCCATATCCGCCACAAGTTCACCTGTACCTCCACACACATCATCTATTGCATCCGCTGCACCCGATGTGGCCTCCTCTATATTGGGGAGACAGGCTGCTTACTTGTGGAACGCTTCAGAGAACACCTCTGAGCCGCCCGAACCAACCAACCCAACCACCCCGTGGCTCAACACTTTAACTCTCCCTCCCACTCCACTGAGGACATGCAGGTCCTTGGACTCCTCCACCGGCAGAACATAACAACACGACGGCTGGAGGAGGAGCGCCTCATCTTCCGCCTGGGAACCCTCCAACCACAAGGTATGAATTCAGATTTCTCCAGTTTCCTCATTTCCCCTCCCCCCACCTTGTCTCAGTCGGTTCCCTCAACTCAGCACCGCCCTCCTAACCTGCAATCTCCTTCCTGACCTCTCCGCCCCCACCCCACTCCGGCCTATCACCCTCACCTTGACCCCCTTCCACCTATCCCACCTCCATCGCCCCTCCCCCAAGTCCCTCCTCCCTCCCTTTTATCTTAGCCTGCTTGGCTACTCTCTCTCATTCCTGATGAAGGACTTATGCTCGAAACGTCGAATTCCCTATTCCTGAGATGCTGCCTGACCTGCTGTGCTTTGACCAGCAACGCATTTTCAGCTATACTTAACGACCCAAAATCGTTGTGGGCGGCACGGTGGCACAGTGGTTAGCACTGCTGCCTCACAGCGCCTGAGACCCGGGTTCAATTCCCGACTCAGGCGACTGACTGTGTGGAGTTTGCATGTTCTCCCCGTGTCTGTGTGGGTTTCCTCTGGGTGTTCCAGTTTCCTCCCACAGTTCAAAGATGTGCAGGTCAGGTGGATTGGCCAAGCTAAATTGCCCGTAGTGTTAGGTAAGGGGTAAATGTAGGGGTATGGGTGGGTTGCGCTTCGGCTGATCGGTGTGCACTTGTTGGGCCGAAGGGCCTGTTTCCACACTGTAAGTAATCTAATCTAAAGAAAAATCAACAGTCACCTTTGGTAAAGAATTCAGTAGATTCATTACTGTCTAGGAGAAGAAATTCCTCCTCATCTTTGTCTTAAACGTGGAATCCCTTATTCTGAGATCATGCCCTCTAGCCCTAGACTCTCCCACAGAGAGTCACACTTGCTCTCTCAAGTCACACAAGAATCTTCTATGTGTCCATGCAGTCTCTTCTCATTCGTCTATATTCTAAACAGTATAGGACATAGAACATAGAACAATACAACACAGAACAGGCCCTTCGGCCCTCGATGTTGCGCTTTCCTGTGAACTAATCTAAGCTCGTCCCCCTACACTATCCCATCATCATCTATGTGCTTATCAAAGGACTGTTTAAATGCCCCTAATGTGGCTGAGTTAACTACATTGGCAGGCAGGGCATTCCACGCCCTTACCACTCTGTGTAAAGAACCAGCCTCTGACATCGGACTTCAATCTATCACCCTTCAATTTGCAGCTATGCCCCCTTGTACAAGCTGATGTCATCATCCTAGGAAAAAGTATAGGCCGAATCTACTCACCTCCCCTCATGGGAAACTCCCTTCATACTTTGCATCAGCCTAGTGAAACTTCTCTGGACTGCCTCCAATGCTAGTACATCTTTCTGTAGATAAGGGGACCAAAACTGTATTCCAGCTGTGGTCTGACTAGTGCCTTGTATAGTTTTAGCAAGGCCTCTCTATGTTTATGCTCCATTCCCTTTGAAAGAAGGGTCAACATTCTATTTGCCTTCTCTCTTACCCACTGAACTTGAATGCTAGCTTTTTATGATTTGAGTGAGTACTTCCAAATCCTTTTCTTCTGTAGCTTTCTGGAATCTTTTTCCACATAAGTAATATTCAGTTGCTCTATTTTTCCTACCAAAGTGCATAAACTCACATTTCTCCACATTATGTTCTATTTGCCCACTTACTTCACCTGGCTCCATTTCTCCTACAGACTTTTTAGATTAGATTACTTACAGTGTGGAAACAGGCCCTTCGGCCCAACAAGTCCACACTGACCTGCCGAAGTGCAACCAACACAGACCCATTCCCTTACATTTGGCCCCTTCACCTAACACTACGGGCAATTTAGCGTGGCCAATTCACCTAACCTGCACATTTTTGGACTGTGGGAGGAAACCGGAGCACCTGGAGGAAACCCACGCAGACACGGGGAGAATGTGCAAACTCCACACAGTCAGTCACCTGAGGCGGGAATTGAACCCGGGTCTCTGGTGCTGTGAGGCAACAGTGCTAACCACTGTGCCATCATGCCGCCCTCTTTTTCCAAACAGTGCAGAAAGAGGCCAATTGGCCCATTAAATCTGCTGCAACCCTCCAAAGAGCATCTAATTAGACCAAGACACCCACCCTATCTCTCTAACCTCAATCTAAATCTAAATCTAATCTAAACAAATGTTTTGCAGAATCCTCACCACTTGCTTTCCTACCCATTTTGTTGCCATCTCCAAACCTGGTGATAGTATATGCACTTTCCTTATCCAAGTTCTTCATCCAAGTCATTAGTACATATTGTTAATAATTGTGTCCGCAGCACTGATCCCTGTGGCACTCCACTAGTTACAAGTTGTCATTATGAAAACATTCCCAACTGTCTGTCTTCTATGAGTTAGCCAATTCTTTATCCATGTTAATACATAACCTACAACTCCATGGGCTCTTATCTTATTAAGAAGCCTAACATGTGTTTCCTTATCAAACATCTTCTGAAAATCCAAATATATTACATCCATTGCTTCTCCTTTCTCTTTCCTGCTCATTACTTTGTTAGATATCATTTCCCTTCATGAAGCCAGGCTGACTCTCCTTGATTATGTTATATTTCAAAACGTTTTGTTATTACATCTTTTATGGTCGACACCAACATTTTCCCAATAACAGACATCAAATTAACTTGTCTATAATTATCTGCTTCTTTTCTCCTTTCATTTTTCAATGAAGGCACTACATTGGCAATTTCCAATCCACTGCGGCTTTTTCAGAATCTAAGGATTCTTGGAGATTACTACCAGTTGATTCATTATTTCTGTAATTACTTTCTTTAATACTCAGCATTATCAGGTCTAAGGGTCTTATTGATCTTTAACTTCATTATTTTCCATAGCTCTCTTTCCCCTCATGATAGTTATTTATTTCTATATAAACTATATTTATATGGATAGTTATACTTATTTCCTCTTCGCTTTTTGCCTCATGAGTATTTAGTAGTTTTGGAATATTTTGAATGACTTAAAAGCAAAAAGATGGGAGTTAGAAAGTTGGAGGTGTGTGAACATAGGATTGCTGACTCTCTGATTCATTATGTGACTTATGTTATAGGCAGTAGAATCTTTAGCCCCCATTAAATACCTTATAGTTTGGACATGAATGGCATCATTTTTCTTTATAATATATATTGATCTCACACCTGAATATGCAGAGGAGCAAATTAACACTAAGGATTGGTATTTATCTTGATGCAGGCTCTTGAATGCCCAATCGATTCAAGGTTAAATGTTGTCCCTGTACCTGGATGAAACTTGACTTTCACTGTTAGTGTGAGATTTGTGTCTGTTTTGAAATCTCTCCTAATGTTGGAAGCTCAGAGTTTGCAGATGCGGTGCTGTGTAATGTTACATGAGGAGATATTCCAGAGGTTGGTGCTGCTGGAAGATCTTCCATTGCAACATCTCCTGACTTGTTCTACAGCTGTAAGCCATGGTCATCAATCAAGGTAGACTAAGTAATGAGCAGCTTGATCTTTTACAAGTAAATGTAAATGCCAATAAATGTTTTGGATAACAGCAATGTTTTACACAGTTAAAGGTAGAGTTAAAGATCCAAACTGCCACCATTTTTCATTTATCCCCAGCTGAAAGTTAACCTATCAACAGATAAAATCTTCCAAAAACGCACGGGCACACATTCTGTGTGAGTTAAACCCAAGATATTCTTGCTTGCAAGTGTGCCCAGTTTTACTATCTTCTCTCCACACACGGAAAACAAATTGACACCATTTCAAAGAAATTATCCATTTGTCCAGTTTCTCCATCTCTATTTTGTGTCACCCATTTTGTACAGCTCTGCTCCCAATCCTTCTTCCCATAGACAGAACCTTCATAGAACTCCCCTCTTCCTTTACTTCCATATCAGCTGGCTCCACGAACAACAGATTATTTTCTGCCATCTTCAGTGCGATGACATCTTGCCCTATCTTCTCCAGTTAACATTCTGCAGAAACTGTTTGTCCAGCTTGCTTCATTTGCTCAAACCCTATTACGTTTCTGTCATTGCTCAGTTCTGACGAAGGGGCATCATTGACTTTTTTTTGTTTTACTCACTTGTGGAATGTGGGCATAGAACATTACAGCGCAGTGCAGGCCCTTCGGCCTGTGATGCTGCGCCACTCCGTCATACTAATCTGAAGCCCATCCCACCTACACTATTCCATGTACGTCCATATGCCTGTCCAATGACGACTTAAATGCACTTAAACTTGGCGAATCTACTACCGTTGCAGGCAAAGCATTCCATACCCTTACTATTCTCTGAGTAAAGAAACTACCTCTGATATTTGTCTTATACCTATCTCCCCTCACTTTAAAGTTGTGTCCCCTCGTGTTTGCCGTCCCCATACTTGGAAAAAGGCTCTCCCTGTCCACCCTATCTAACCCTCTGATTATCTTGTATGTCTCTATTAAGTCACCTCTCAACCTTCTTCTCTCTAATGAGAACAGCCTCAAGGCCCTCAGCCTTTCCTCGTAAGACATTCCTTCCATACCAGGCAACATTCTAGTAAATCTCCTCTGCACCCTTTTCAGAGCTTCCACATCCTTCTTATAATGCAGTGACCAGAACTGTACACAATACTCCAAGTGTGGCCGTACCAGAGCTTTGTACAGCTGCAGCATAACCTCCTGGTTCCGGAATTCAATCCCTCTATTAATAAAGGCCAAAACACTGTATGCCTTCTTAACAACCCTATCAATCTGGGTGGCAACTTTCAGGGATCTGTGTACATGGACACTGAGATCTCTCTGCTCATCTGAACTCCCAAGAATCTTACCATTAGTCCAGTACTTTGCATTCCGATTACTCCATCCAAAGTGTATCACCCCACACTTGTCCGCATTAAACTCCATTTGCCACCTCTCAGCCCAGCTCTGCATCCTATCTATGTCTCTCTGCAACCTACTACATCCTTTATCACCATCCACAACTCCACCGACCTTAGTGTCGCCTGCAAATTTAATAACCCACCCTTCTAAGCCCTCATCCAGGTCTTTTATAAAAATGACGAACAGCAGTGGATCCAATACCGACCCTTGCGGTACATCGCTAGTAAGTGGACACCAAGATGAACATGTTCCATCAACCACAACCCTCTGTTTTCTTTCAGCAAGTCAATTACTGATCCAAACTGCTATGTCTCCCACAATCCCATTCCTCTACATTTTGTATAGCAACCTACTGTGGGGAACCTTATCGAATGCCTTGCTAAAATAATAGCGTACTGTGGGGAACCTTATCGACTGCAATGGCAGCAGTCAAATATTTATTGTCTCTAATTGCTCTTAAGAAAGTGGTAATGAGCTACCTTCTTTAACCACTGCAAATAGATTCACAATACTGTTAAAGTCCAGGGTATTGACCCAGCAACACTGAAGGATTAGTGATATATTTCCAAGATTGGATGGTGTGGCTTGGAGAGAACCAGTGAGTGCTGGACCTTCTTTGTATCTGCTGCCCTTGTCCTTCCAGATGGTAATGTTTGTCAGTTTGGAGGCTACTGCCTGAAGATCTTGGTGAATTTTTGTGCTGTATCTAGTAGACGGTATACACTGCTGCTACTGAGCGTTGATGGTGGAGGAAATGCATATTTGCAGGTGTGATGCCAATCAAACAACTGCTTTGTCCTGGATCATGTTGAGCTTCGTAAGTGTTGTTGGAGCTGCACCCATCCAGGCAAGTGGGGAGTATTCTAACACACCCCTGACTTGTGCCTTGTAGATGGTAGATAGGATTTGGGGAATCAGAAGCTTAATTGCTCATGCAATATTCTTAATCTCTGACCTGCTCTGATAGCTATTAATTATATGGCCAACCCAGTTCAGTTTCTGGTCAATGGTAATGCCCAGAATGTTGACAGTGGAGGATTGGATGATAGTAACCCCATTGAATGACATGGAGTGATGATTAGATTGTCTCTCATTGGAAATATTCATTGTCTGGCAATTGCGATGCACAAATATTACTTGTCACCTTTCAGCTCAAGTCTGGATATTGTCCACGTTTTGCTGCATTTGAACCTGAACTGCTTCAATATCTGAGGAATCTTGAAACTTGTGCAATCATTGTCAAACATCTGCACTTCTGACCTCATGAAAGACGGTCATGGATGAAGCAGCTGAAGATGGTTGGGCCTAGGATCTTTATCTGAGGACCTCCTGCAGAGATGTTTGATCTCCAACCGCAGCAACATCTTTCTGTGACTTGAAAAGTCAACTCTCAGAGGATGTTGCTGGCTATTCTCAGAACCTTTCAGATTTTTTTCAGCAACTGCAGAATTTTGTTTTCGGATATCAATATATTTAGATTGTGTGAAAGACCCTGAATGACAGTCGAGACTAAACATGGAAATGCATACTTACAGTCATGTTTATTCCATTGACAGGACAATTCATTTTAAGATACTTCCCAATACCCAGCATGCACATCTCTACCTCACTTTACCCAGTAACATCCCCCCCCAACAAAGTGAAACAAGCAGGTTAATGGGATGATATCAGCCCATTATGTATCAGAGATCCAGTCTGATGGATGCATCCCACTTCATGAGAGTTACAATTACCAACACAGAACAGTGCACAGCGAGATGTTCTGGAATTCTGTTTTACTTTTGTGAACCACGCCGCTGACAAAGAAACATTGTTGAAATCTGCTTTGAAATTAGCTTGCAAATAGCATGCATTAGGGAATGCAGTGCCTGGGGAGTTGGCTTTTAGATGGAAAATTCGTTTAAATACAATAAGCCTCAAGCTGGCCAACTAATTATTTTTGCAATTGAATATTCTATTAATTATTGAAATGATTGAATATTCAGGTACAGTAAGATACTCCACAAATGGTACCACTGTACATATTGATTAAAAGTTAATTTAGCATTCTGCATGATAATGTGTTGCAGCTCACTGATGAGCCCCAGCTCAATCTGGTTAGATTTTCAATGATGCACCAATCATGCTAATAGCCTAAAATGTCAACCACATTTCAAGGTTTGCTTTGTTTACTGTAGAAATTAATCGAAACAATTGGATCAAATTTGTTTGTAGTACTGTATAATGACTTCACCAAATAGCACTATTAAATGATAATTCATGAATGGTTTGATTTTGGTTGTTTTGCTTTGGACTACTTTCCTTCTTACCCAACTGTGCTTCAGATGGTAGCACTCACCTCTGATCCAGGAGGTTGGGTGTGCAAGGACCCATGGAACCAGACACAAAATGTTGGTTCGAGCAAGTGCCCAGCGGGTACGACAGAGTCAGGAGGATCATCTTTTACATGGGAAATGAAACCTTAGGTAGATGTAAATACACCCATGGCAACATTTCAAAGAGGAACAATGGAGTTTTCATCATGTCCTGGCCTGTATTTGTCCCTTAAAATACACCTAGCTGAAATTAACTGTCTGCTATTTTGGTAACTTGCTGCACGAGCTGGCTGCTACATAGCCTTCATGATGACAGCGACTACCCTTCAATGGTACTTCACTGCCTGTAACGTGGTTGAGGATCCTGAGATTATACAAGTATTTCTCCAGGTTTTAGAGCTACAATGAGGCTGAAATAACAGCTCAGAAAGCCCCTAGTCCACGACACTTTTCAATGGGTTTGGAGATGGTTATTGTGTGACACAGCTCCTTTTGTTCTTTTGGCATATCTCTGTTGAAAGAGCAACATTGTGAAATTATTAGCAGACCACGCTTATTGCGATAACTAACGGATTAATGAATTCATCCTTCAGACACAGGAGGAGAAGGGAAATGATTTTATCAGGATTTTACATGTTAAATTTCTCACAAATTTCGAATTTTCTGCAATTCATGGCACTAACGCTTAGATGAGTTCCCTTCTTATTCTGGGTGATATTACCACAGCTATCCGTGCTGTAATTTATTTCCCTTGATTACTTCTTGTTGAAAAGGTTGATTTTTTTTTAGCTGCTGCTAAGGTGTGTGCGAATTGTACATATGTAAAGCACACATAAATATAGAAAATCACACATCTTATACTTGTGGCATTTGTTTGTTTTTCTCCTCTGTGTTTGAGAGGATTAAACAATTAACTTGGCAATATTTTTGAAAACGTTTCTTTTTCAGAACAACAACAGCATGAGAGAAATTTCTGGATATAGCAATGGGAATTTGTTTGAATTGGGAAGATTTTATGAGTGAACGGTATAAATATTGAAGAGCATGAGAGCAAGAGTTCTGAAGGAACTGTGTTTCTTGCTCCACAGATGCTACCAGATCTGCTGAGTTTCTCCAGCACATTCTGTTTTGTTTCAAATTTCTATCAGCTATAATACTTTGCTTTTGTTGAAGGACATTAGCTTACTTTCAGGTCGAACATGGTAACATAGCGATAAATTTGTAAAGTGCCTCAGGGATTGTCTCTTAGAGAAATACATTGCAGAACTTACCTGGGAACAGGCTAGTTATGTGTAATAAGGTAAGCTTAACAAAAAACCTCATCATTTAAGATTCTGCACGGGGAGAGATAACAGCATGGAAGAGGGTGAACAAATTGAGTCTCAACTAGGTAAAAACAATGACTGCAGATGCTGGAAACCAGATTCTGGATCAGTGGTGCTGGAAGAGCACAGCAGTTCAGGCAGCATCCAAGGAGCAGCGAAATCGACGTTTTGGGCAAAAGCCCTTCATCAGGAATAAAGGCAGTGAGCCTGAAGCGTGGAGAGATAAGCTAGAGGAGGGTGGGGGTGTGGGGGGGGGGGGGAGAGTAGCATAGAGTACAATGGGTGAGTGGGGGAGGAGAGGAAGGTGATAGGTCAGGGAGGAGGGGGTGGAGTGGAAAAGAAGATAGGCCAGTTGGACCAGTCCGGACAAGTCATGGGGACAGTGCTGAGCTGGAAGTTTGAAACTAGGATGAGGTGGGGGAAGGGGAAATGAGGAAGCTGGTGAAGTCCACATTGATGCCCTGGGGTTGAAGTGTTCCGAGGCGGAAGATGAGGCGGTAGAGAGGAGTTCAGTGGCACCAGGGATATATTTCCCTCCCCACCCTTTCCGCCTTCTGCAAAGACTGTTCCCTCCGTGACTACCTGGTCAGGTCCATGCCCCCCTACGACCCACCCTCCCATCCTGGCACTTTCCCCTGCCACCGCAGGAACTGTAAAACCTGTGCCCATACCTCCTCCCTCACCTCTATCCAAGGCCCTAAAGGAGCCTTCCACATCCATCAAAGTTTTACCTGCACATCCACTAATATTATTTATTGTATCCGTTGCTCCCGATGTGGTCTCCTCTACATTGGGGAGACAGGGCGCCTCCTAGCAGAGCGCTTTAGGGAACATCTCCAGGACACCCGTACCAATCAACCACACCGCCCCGTGGCCCAACACTTCAACTCCCCCTCCCACTCTGCTGAGGACATGGAGGTCCTGGGCCTCCTTCACCGCCGCTCCCTCACCACCAGACGCCTGGAGGAAGAACGCCTCATCTTCCGCCTCGGAACACTTCAACCCCAGGGCATCAATGTGGACTTCAACAGCTTCCTCATTTCCCCTTCCCCCACCTCATCCTAGTTTCAAACTTCCAGCTCAGCACTGTCTCCATGACTTGTCCGGGCTGATCCAACCTGTCTATCTTCTTTTCCACTCCACCCCCTCCTCCCTGACCTATCACCTTCCTCTCCTCCCCCACTCACCCATTGTACTCTATGCTACTCTCCACCACCACCCCCCCCCCCAACACCCCCCTCTAGTTTATCTCTCCATGCTTCTAGCTCACTGCCTTTATTCCTGATGAAGGGCTTTTGCCCGAAACGTCGATTTCGCTGCTCCTTGGATGCTGCCTGAACTGCTGTGCTCTTCCAGCACCACTAATCCAGAAATTGAGTCTCAAACCAGTGTCCTCACTGTAAATAAGAACAATTACAGAGGTATGCAGGAAATTGAATGTGAAAGTGAATTAGCAAGAAATATAAAAGAAAGCAAACATTCTATAGGTATATTAAATAAAGATGGCTAAAGTGAGTGTGAGACCCTTGGAGGTAGGGAATTGATAATGGGGAACAAGGAAATGGCAAATAACTTAAGGCAATATTTTGCAACAGTGGAGGACACTGCAAAAATGTAGAAGGTAACAGATAAGGAATGTGCTAATGAGAGGAAAGATGTTGTAACAGTCTCTACTGTGAGGGATAGGATATTTGTCAAACAAATGGGACTGAAGGCCTGCATCCAAGGATTTCTAGTGAAGTGACTGCAGAGATAGTGGTGGCATTGTTCAGAATATAGGGTTCCCGCAAATTGGAAAACTGTTAATGGGATGTCCCTGTTCACGAAGGGAAAGACAAAAAGCAGGAGACTCCAGGGTCAGTTAGCTTAGCATCAGTTGCTGTAATGCTATAATCTATTATGGAGGAAGCTTAGCAAAGCTCAACCAAGTTTTTTGTGAAAGGGAAATTTATTCAAGCTCATTGAGGATACAATAAGCAGAGTTAGTAAAGCAGAACTATTAGATGTAGTTATTTGGATGTCCAGAAGGCATTCGATCAGGTGCACAAGATAGGAGCTCATGGTATTGGGGGCAACAGATTAACATGGATAGAGGATTGATTAACAGTTGAACGATGGAGGGTCAATGCCAATGGGTCTTTTTTCAAGTTGGAAAATGTAACTAATGGATTACTGCAAGCATCAGTACTAGGGACTCAATTGTTTAGTAAAGTATATTTATAACTTCTAGAGACACAGAGTACAGTATAATGCATGCGGATTTACTGACAGTACAAAATAGGTGCCATGGCATGTTGTGTTGAGAGCATAAAGAATCTGCAAAATGATATGGATAGGTTGAGTGAGTGGGCAATAACATGGCAGGTAGAATTTAATATACGAATATATGATCTCATACACTTTGGCAGGAACAAACAAAAAGGCATACAATTATTTAAATCATAGAATCCCTACAATGTGAAAGCAGACCATTTAGCCCATAAAGTCCAGACAAACCCTTTGAAGAGCATCCCCAACCGGACCCACCCTAACCCTATAATCCAGCATTGCCCATGGCTAATCCAACACCTGCAGGAAACCCATGCAGACGTGGGGAGAATTTGCTCCACACAGTCACCGAGGGTGGAATCGAACCCAGGAAGTACTATGAGGCAGCAGCGCTAACCACTGAGCCACCATATCTCCCATTATGAATGGAGAAAGACTTCAAAATACTGCAGCACAGAGGGATGTGGGTGATCTGGTGCATGAAAATTAGGAAAGCAGATGGAATTTTGATCTTTATTGTTAGGGTGTTGGGGTTTAAAAACGGGGATGTTTTGTCGCAACTGTGCAACTGTTGATGAAGTTCCATCGAAGGTATGGTGTACAGTTTGGGTCTCTGGAGTTAAGAAAAGACTCATTGTCATTACTGAGCTGATTCCTGGTTTGAAGGAGTTGATTTATCAAGAATGATGAAACAGGTTTAGCCTTTAGAGTCTAGAAGAATGAGGAGTCATCTAATTGAAACATTCTGAGGGAACTTGATGCAGTAGAATTTGAGAAGATGGTTTCATGATGGGGGAGTCTTGAACTAGAGAGAATCATTATAGAACAAGGGACATTCACTTAAAAGTGAGATTTCTTCTCTCAGAGGACAGTGGATATCTAGAATTCTCTGCCCAAGAAAGTTGTCGAGACTTGATCATTGAAAGCATTTAACATGAAGGCAAATAGTTTTCTGAAATATCAATGAGTTGAGGAGAGTGCTGAGCTGCGGTCTGGAGTGGATCAACCGTGATGAGATTAGACTTAGATTCTCTACAGTGTGGAAACAGGCCCTTTGGCCCAACAAGTCCACATCAACCCTCCGAAAAGTAACCCACCCAGAACCATTTTCCTACCCTATATTTACACCTGACTAATGCACCTAACACTATGGTCAATTTCACATAGTCAATTCACCTGACCTGCGCATCTTTGGATTGATCTTGTCGAATGTCTGGGCAGACTTGAGGGGCCAAATGGCATTTTTCTCTTTTTACTTCTGAGGTTTCTTAATGTTTAGAAGGATCATAGAGACATACAAGATAATCAGAGGGTTAGATAGGGTGGACAGAGAGAGCCTTTTTCCAAGTATGGGAACGGCAAACATGAAGGGACACAACTTTAAAGTGAGGGGAGATATGTATAAGACAAATGTCAGAGGTAGTTTCTTTACTCAGAGAGTAGTAAGGGTATGGAATGCTTTGCCTGCAATGGTAGTAGACTTGCCAAGTTTAAGTGCATTTAAGTCGTCATTTGACAGGCAAATGGACGTACATGGAATAGTGTAGGTGGGATGGGCTTCAGATTAGTATGACAGGGTGGCGCAACATCGAGGGCCGAAGGGCCCGTACTGCGCTGTAATATTCTATGATCAGGGATTGGTTTTTTTTTCGCTGAGGATGCATCTGCAGTTTGGAAAGCTTTCCATTTCAGTTTGTAGATGTCCTGGTAAACTTAGGAGATAATTTCTCTTAGAGAAAGGAGATTGTTCACAAACATTAGGAAATAGGTTAACTTTGTGTAAGTGTTTTAATTTGAAAGCTCCTGATCAGACATATTTGGTTGGAATCCTCACGGAGTTATCCTGAAGCTGAGAAAGTTTTGTGGGAATACTGAAGGAAAAGACTGTCAGATACTCAAGACTGGGAATTCAAAGCCACTAGATTTGATAGAATTGGGAATTCTCCATGATGTTTGAGTCCTGTAAAGGGATGCTGTTGAAATCATTGGAATATCGTATTTTTATTGATTGCTTCAAAATCTTTCAAATTGTCACATGTAAATAGCTCGGTTAATTTCATTTTATATTCTTTTCTCTTCTGTGCAAACTTATGTTTTAGTGTCAAAACCAGATTTTCAGAATTGTGAGATCATGTTTCAGTGAAGGATCACTTTATCAAATTAAGAAAAACAAAATAGGATCTATTAAGCCAGATTACAGAGCACCATGTGGGTTCATAACATTCAAGGCAAACAGAGTGCAGATGTATACATGGGATGGGAGAGATGAGGGCAAAGTTGTCATTCACAATGTCATTGGAACAAGGTATCAGCAGTCCTAGGCTATTAAATCAAACAGCAGCAACACAGGTCAGGAGGGTCATATAAAATGTGATTGATGCATTAGGATGCACGTTTAGAGAAATGATAAAGCAGTTTGTGGGATTAACTCTGGCATAGACCAGGCAGTTGAAAAGTTGAAGCTTTTCACTTTATTTCATTGTCGAGTGCAAGTGACAGTAAATCATCATTGTGATAGGTCAACTGGCCTGTTTCTATGTTTAAATAATCACTTAGAAGTATAAAATAGGAATATTTGTAGAAGGTGAAAATGTTACGAAAGCTTTTTATTTTGTCCTCATCAGGAAAAATGCAAGAATGTCAAATTTTAAATGGGCACAACAATTTCTCCTACAGGGCAAAAAGATACCGATTGGTCACCAAGTAGACTCTGATTGGTTGATGCATTTCCATAAAGAAAGCAACAGGGCACAACCACCTGATGAAGGAGCGTCGCTCCGAAAATTAGTGCTTCCAATTAAACCAGTTGAACTATAACCTGGTGTTGTGTGATTTTTAACTTTGTACACCCCAGTCCGACACTGGCATCTCCAATTCAAAATCCTAATAATTCAAGGAAAGTGCAAGACATGAACACATGTCTTTCATCTGCCAAAAAACAAGCCCTTGCCTAGCAATAAATGTCACTCTGGCAAATATAAATGAGCCATGTTACAAGCTTACCTCATTAACATAAATTGGTTAGTGTCACTTTTAGCATGTGCAAAATTTTCTCCAAGTATGGTCCAATCCAATGTCCTTTTCTATAGAGACACCCTTTAGGGAAGGAAGCTGCCATCCTTACCTGGTCTGGCCTTCATGTATCTCCAGACACAGAGAATGTGGTTGACTTTTAACTGCCCTCTGGGTAATTAGAGATGGACAAGAAATGCTGGCCTAAACAGTGACCCCCTCATCCCATGAATGACTTTTAAAAATTTGCAGAATCAAGTTTAACAGCAGAATGTTGTAAAGATAGGCTTATTGAGTACAGTTTGTTCTCTGACTGAAGGAACGCTGTTTAATTGGATCAGCTGAGACGTGCCTGACATCTCTCTGGCAATGAAATCCAAAAAAAATTGTTCAGTTATGTGGTGGGCATGGTGCCTTCCAGCTGACCTTCACTGAATTTCAATCAAGCAAAGTCTTGGCTCTAAAATTCTCATTCTTGTTTTTCAATCCCTCCATGGCCTCATGGGTATCCTGAATCATAATGACCCAATGGTTGATGGCTGTCTGTTTGGTTCCCAAGCTTGGAATACCCTCCCTACAACAGTCATCTTCCCAACCTTACTCTCTCCTTTTAAGATAACTTTTGATCATCCAACCGAATGCTTCCTTACCTTTCTTATATCAAGTTTAGTTTTATATGCACCTTAGTACATTTCGTTCATTGAAAGGTTCGATATCAATATAACTTGCTGATGTTTTGGGTGAGGAAAGCATACCACTGTTTAGTCTTATGAGGTTTTCTTTGTTCTGTCAAAGTTATTAAACAAACACCGAAGATCTTTGATTAGGGACCTCATTACAATTGTTGAATGTCTGGCAGATAATTGGATGCTTGTCCTTTTGAGGTTTAACCTTGTCTAGTGATGTAATTTAACATTCAGGCTGAAGATAAGTCAAAAACTAATGTTTTAAAAATACATCAGTGAAATAATTTGACAAACCGAGCGGAACGGAAATCTCAATGACAATCATATGAATTTAATAAAAAAATGTATTTCATTACATGTGATAGTTGTTCAGGCTACGTTAATTTATAAAGATTCTCTATAACATGTTAGAATGACAGATATAATTACTGATGAAACTGCTCATAAAAGTATCAATCCTTGTGCTCTAGAACCTGCCACACCCTGAGTCAGGAAAGCTACCACACTGGCATTTGCCCAGCAATGTGAACAATTGTCCAGCACACAAATCCAGCCTGGAATATTGCTGCCAATCAGTCTACTCTCGATCGTCAGTAAAGCGATGGAAGGGATCATCAAGCAATGGCATGGTGGCTCAGTGGTTAACATTGCTGCCTCACTGCACCAGGGAAGTGGGTTCAATTCCAGCCTCGGACAACTGTTTGTTTGTGTGGGGTTTGCACATTCTCCCCGTGTCTGTGTGGGTTTCCTCCAGGTGCTCTGGTTTCCTCAAGCAGGCCAGGTGAATTGGCCATGCTAAATTGCCCATAGTGTTGGGCGCATTAGTCCGGGGGAAATGAGTGTGTGGGTTACTCTTTGGAGGGTGATTGTGGACTTGTTGGGCTGAAGGGCCTGTTTCCATACTGTAGGGAACCTAATTTTAAAACAAAGCACTTACTCTGCAATAATCTGCTCACTGACACCTAGTTTTGATTCCATCAGGACCTCATTATGTCCTTAGCCCAAACATGGACAAACAGCTGAATGCAAGACAGTGACTGTTCTTAACATCAAAGCTACATCTGAGCGAGCGTGGCATCAAGAAGACCTGGCAACATTGAAGTCAATGAGAATTTGGGAAATCTTTTCACTGGCTCGAGTCATTCCCAGCACAATAAGGCTGCTGATGGTGATTGGAGTTTGATCCTTACAGTCCAAGGACATCGTTCAGATGTTTATCAGGTTAGTGTCCGGCACCCAATTATCTTCAGTTGCCTTTCCATGGAACTTCTCTCCATCAGAATGTCAGATGTGGGGATGTTTGCTGAGGATTGTCTTGTGTTGAGTGTCATTTGCAGTGCCTCAGATACTGAAGCAGCCCAACAGCATGTGCACCAAGAGGACATTCAGATGTGGGCTGATCAGGGGAAGTAACATTCATGCCACACCAATGTCAGGCAAATACCATCTCCAACAAGAAAGAATCGAACCACTTCTCCTTGACATTCAGTAGAATCCATTACAATCCCCCAGTGTCAACATCCTGAGGTTTACCATGGACCAGAAACTAAAGTGGACCAGCCATATAAATACAATGGCTACAAGAGCAGGTCAGAAATTGGGAATTCTGTGATGACTCATCTCCTCTCTCTCCAAAGTTTGCCAATCATTTGGTTTCATTCCTATAGTCCTAAATTTCAATTGATAAGCTTCAGACACAGCTCATAATCATTGAGTTTTCTGCAGATTATCCTTCCTACAAACTGGCATAATTGGCCATATCTGTGTCTGTCAAAGTACCCTGTATCATTAAGGTCGAAACATTTTGTGGACACTTCATCCATCCAGCCTCCTTCTCAAATGAGATGAAAGACCTTTTGACTCTTTCCTCATTAAGTTGAGGCACTAAGTGTAGATTCTTAGTTAAACCTTTGGTATTTGATTAGATTAGATTAGATTACTTACAGTGTGGAAACAGGCCCTTCGGCCCAACAAATCCACACCGACCCGCTGAAGCGCAACCCACCCATACCCCTACATTTACCCTTTACCTAACACGACGGGCAATTTAGCATGGCCAATTCACCTGACCTGCACATCTTTGGACTGTGGGAGGAAACCGGAGCACCCGGAGGAAACCCACCCAGACACAGGGAGAACGTGCAAACTCCACACAGTCAGTCGCCTGAGTCGGGAATTGAACCCGGGTCTCAGGCGCTGTGAGGCAGCCACTGTGCCACCGTGCCACCGGTATTATTCAGTCATTGGAATTGGAATTATTAACTGAACTATTATTGCATTGTTCCTTCTTTATTCTCAGGTTTTCTTTTGCGAACTACCCTAATTTTGTGTTCTGAAAATTTTTAAAATTCCATCTCTCATGGAACCCCTACAGCATGGAAACTGGCCATTTGGTCCAACAACTCCACACTGACTCTCTGAAAAGTAACCCACCCAGACTCATTCCCCAACCCTATTTATCCCTGATTAATATGCCTAACCTGCACATACCCAGACAGTATGGGTACTTTAACATGGTCAATTCACCTAACCTGCATATCTTTAGACTTTGGGGGTAATTCCCACAGACACGGGGAGAATGTGCAAATTCCATACAGACAATTGCCCGAGGCTGGAATCAAACCCAGGTCCCTGATGTTGTAAGGCAGCAGTGCTAACCACTGTACCACAGCCACTATCCTCCATTTTTCATTACTTTGCTTCTATGATTGAAACTCTCTTCCACAAATGGCAATTTATGCTAATACAGTTGTTAATTTTAAATCAGAGATAACTTTTTGTTAGTATTTAGAGATATATGCCAAAGAAAGGTTTGTGGAGTTCGGTCACAAATTAGCCATGAGTTGATTGAATGGTGGAACAGGCTTCAGGGGCTGAATAGCCCACTCCTGTGCCTCTGTTACATAGAACATAGAACAATACAGCACAGAACAGGCCCTTTGGCCCACGATGTTGTGCCGAACATCTATCCTAGCTTAAGCACCCATCCATGTACCTATCCAATTGCCGCTTAAAGGTCGCCAATGATTCTGACTCTACCACTCCCACGGGCAGCGCATTCCATGCCCCCACCACTCTCTGGGTAAAGAACCCACCCCTGACATCTCCCCTATACCTTCCACCCTTCACCTTAAATTTATGTCCCCTTGTAACACTCTGTTGTACCCGGGGAAAAAGTTTCTGACTGTCTACTCTATCTATTCCTCTGATCATCTTATAAACCTCTATCAAGTCACCCCTCATCCTTCGCCGTTCCAATGAGAAATGGCCGAGAACTCTCAACCTATCCTCGTACGACCTATTCTCCATTCCAGGTAACATCCTGGTAAATCTTCTCTGCAAGTAAAAAGTGAGGTCTGCAGATGCTGGAGATCACAGTTGAAAATGTGTTGCTGGTTAAAGCACAGCAGGTCAGGCTGCTCTTCTCTGCACCCTCTCCAAAGCTTCCACATCTTTCCTAAAGTGAGGCGACCAGAACTGCACACAGTACTCCAAATGTGGCCTAACCAAAGTCCTGTTCCGTTCCATTTCTTATTCTCTCTTTAAGTCCGATTATTTTCATTTTCATTTAGTCATAGAATCATAGAGATGTACAGCATGGAAACAGACCTTTCGATCCAACCCGTCTATGCCAACCAGATATCCCAACCCAATCTAGTCCCACCTGCCAGCACCCAGCCTGTATCCCTCCAAACCCTTCCTATTCATATACCCATCCAAATGCCTTTTAAATGTTGCAATTGCACCAGCCTCCACCACTTCCCCTGGCAGCTTATTCCATACATGCACCACCCTGTGTGTGAAAAAGTTGCCCCTTAGGTCTCTTTTATATCTTTCCCCTCTCACCCTAAACCTATGCTCTCTATTTCTGGACACCCTCATCCCAGGAAAAGACTTTATTTATCCTATCCATGCACCTCATAATTTTGTAAACCTCTATAAGATCATCCCTCAGCATCTTAGCTAATTCCATCAGAGATATCCCAAATTCAGGTTTAGTTACTTCTAATTCTATTTGCATAATCAATTGAAGCATCTCATCATTACTAGATTCTAATTTTACCTTCTACCTACAATTTAACCATTAACTCTCTGAGTTTAGCTTTAGTTAAAGGCTTTAAATAAAGGAGTGTGCATGGAATATAACTGCTGCAGATTTCTCACATTTCTGGTGCACTCCTTAATTGTAAAATGTTTAACGAAAGCTAACTGTTAGAGTCATTTAAGGGACTTTTAGATAAGCTCATGAGTATGCAAGGAATGGAGGGATATGGCCCAAGGGCAGGCAGAAGGGATTAGTTTAATTTGGTGTCAGGTTCGGCACAACATTGTGGGCTGAAGGGCCCATTCCTGTGCTGTACAGTTCTAGACTTTATGCTCTACACTCAGGAACTAGTGGATAAACTGAATGTAGAAGGTTAATTTGGTGAGAATGCTGCAGCAGTTAGTATCATTGAGAGGCGAGCCTGGAGAAAGTCTGGATAAAGCAGTATGTGAGGAGAGCAATTAACTCAGTCTAAATCAGCATGAGAAGAGAGTGGTGAACCAGGTGGCACAGTGCTAGTGGTGGGGAGGCACGGATACTGCTGTCAGCTGTAGTGGGGTCAGGTGAGTATATCCAATTGTATGTTTTCTACTGAGTAAACTGCTCAGCCCATTAGCTTAAACAAGGTAAAGGACTTTGGAGCTGCAGTGAGAATATTTGGGGTGGGAAAATGTCCCTGCCATGTATCCCATTTTCTTTCAATGGAGTAACTGAGTTAAATCTAAAGGGAAGTCACAGCAGCCCATCTTGCACCCGTGATATGCTCCTCCCGCACTATGTGGGCAGTCAGGGACACTTCCAATGCTGCTTGGAGCCATGCATGCAGGATAAGGAACCAACCCCAGCTAATACCTAAACTCCACTTGCAGGTGGACTCTCTGTGGCTGCTGAGATTATTATGAACTGCATATTTATTGAGTTGGTCACACCAGATGTAAGAACTGAAAGGTGATGATGGTTGACTACTAGGCAGATTAGAGGAAGGCATGTAGTACAGGAGACCCCTTCGTGGTCCTGTCCCTCTCTGACTAATGTACCATTGTGAATACTGCTGGAGAGGCAGTGGGAGTCTACTCTATGATGCCATGGTGTGTCTCAGCAAAAGGACAGTGCCAGGGCTGTAGTGAAAGGGGATTCATCAGTAAATGGAACCACAGCAGCAAAGCAGATTCCAGGGTTGGTATTTTGTCTCTCTGCTGCCAGGGTTAAGACTGTTTCAGGGAGCTTGAAAAAGGGTTACACCCGAAACGTTGAATTTTCCACCTCCTGATGCTGCCCGGCCTGCTGTGTTCTTCCAGCCTTCTGCCTGTCTATTTCTGCTGGACATTCTGAAGGGTAAGGATGACCAGCTAGTGGCTGTGATAACTGTCCGTATCAGCGACAGAGGTAAAACAAAAAAGACAAGATCCAACAAGCTGAGTACAGGGAGTTAGATTGTAAATTAAAGAGCTCAAAGGTAGTTATATCAGGAATACTACCAGTGTCACCTGCCATTGAGTGTAGAAGTAGTAGGATGTATCAGATGAATATATGGCTGAGGGAATTGTGTCATGGGAAAGAATTCAGATTCCTGGGAGATTAAAAAAAAACTGCTGGAGAAACTCAGCAAGACAGGCAGCATCTGGAGAGAGTTTTTTAGTTCAGTATGGCTCATCTTCAGAACTTAAATTAATTGTGACTTCAATTCCGACACTGGAAAATCTGATTCACTTTTCCTGGAGCCATTTTAATTCTGAGCTTAAGTATTTTCCGCTTCAAATACCGTCTCAGGGTTTTAACTAAATGTTTCAGGTCTGGGATAATTACAATATTCCAGATAATCCTTTCTGTGTATCTTTTCCGTTTTTCAAAAGCACTGCCTTTTACATCCATCTTCATCCAAGAACTTCATCCAAACAGAAACTAAAACAAAAACCGTTTTTTTGAAAGGAACTCTACGTGGTTTCTCTAAATGTAAAAAAAAGTCCATTTAAATTTGAACAGGAACTTTTCTGCATAATTGTTTACCCTTTCTTGGGTGTAAGTTGTTTGAATGTCAACAAAAACCCATTAGTTTGGGAAGCTACTTCTCCATCAAGTTGTTTTAAACGGAAGGAAGGGTTTAGAAAGATACAGGCTAAATGCAGGCAAATGGGACTAGATTCAGTTTGGAAATCTGGATGGCATGGATACTTTGGGTCTGTTTTGGGTGCTGTACAAATCTATGACTCTTTGACTCTGTAAAGGACCAAGGTTACAGAAATACATACAAGTTAATCATTATACCCCTTGGAACATAGGAAAACCCATATGTCACTAATTCAAAGTCAAATAGCCACAATTAAAAACATAATATATTAAATTATAATGAAAACACACACAGTCCACATCACAGTGCCTACTTGGACAGGCTGAATGACTTACTCCTGCTACTTTTTCCGATGTTCATATTGGCTGTCAATCCCTGTCAATTTATGTGCAGTTGAACTTGTCTACAATTAACGCTGGAAAGTAAGGGGACATCATGTCTGCTTCCTCTTCGGTAAGGATCTCACTCAACACCAATTGAAGGATCACGAAGAAGGATTCAGGTGGCCCCACTCAGAGTTATCTTAATTAGAGTCATACAGTCACAGAGAAGTACAGCACGGAAACAGACCCTTCGGTCCTACCCGTCCATGCTGACCAGATATCCCAACCCAATTTAGTCCCACCTGCCAGCACTCAGCCCATATCCCTCCAAACCCTTCCTATTCATATACCCATCCAAATGCCTCTTAAATGTTGCAATTGTATCAGCCTCCACCACTTCCTCTGGCAGCTCATTCCATACACATACCATCCTCTGCACGAAAACGATGCCCCTTAGGTCTCTTTTATATCTTTCCCCTCTCACCCTGAACATATGCCCTTTAGTTCTGGACTCCCCAACCCCAGGGAAAAGACCTTTGTCTACTTATCCTATCCATGCCTCTCATAATTTTATAAACCTCTATAAGGTCACCCTTCAGCCTCCGACACTCCAGGGAAAACAGCCCCAGCCTGTTCAGCCTCTCCCTATAGCTCAAATCCTCCAACCCTGGCAACATCCTTGTAAATCTTTTCTGAACCCTTTCAAGTTTCACAACATCTTTCCGATAGCAAGGAGACCAGAATTACATGCAATATTCCAACAGTGGCCTAACCAATGTCCTGTACAGCCACAACATGACCTCCCAACTCCTGTACTCAATACTCTGACCAATAAAGGAAAGCATACCAAACGCCATCTTCACTATCCTATCTACCTGTGACTCCACTTTCAAGGAAGTATGGTTCCAAATAAGCCTGGGAGAATTTACTTTAGGCGTATATTAAAGATTTTCTTATTGAAGCTAGAACTGGCATCCCGTCAAAGATAATATTCCAAAAATATGCTGTTTAATTCATAGACAAGGTAAACGGCCTGTCACATTCAATCACTGGCAGAGAATCAATTTCGTTAGTTCACTCGAACCAATGGAAGAAGAGGTCACTTTTAAGTATAACTGCAGTGCAGCTACTCAATTTGGCTTCCCAGCAGAAGAACTAACCTTTTCTCCTTGAGAAAGTCAGGTACTCGTCTGGCTGTGCTGCTTGGAAACTGGCCCCTTTTTCTGAGTTGTCCGTCCAAGGCCAATTAGTCTGTGGCACAATTTTACATGACACGTCATTGAACCATTTTCTGCTGCCCTAGTACTGATGATTGCACTTAGCAAATGAATTAAGTCTGCATAATGAGGGGAGCTTTTCAATGACTTTGGTGCCATAAATAGTTTGACACTGCTCTCTCCATCAGCAGTTTCATCTCAAGAACTGCGCAGAAAGGATTTAGGGTTATTGCATTTCAAAGATTGCCCCTTTATTGCATGCAAGGCAGAGTGCATCACATTTGGTTGTCACGAAAATAATGCTCCCCGTTTAATAAAAATAAAATTAATTAACTGGCACCTTACATGATCTCAGGCATTTTAAAGTATTTTAAATCATTTGTTTACAATGAATGCATGTTGAGGCCAAAGTGTGCCTCATTGACAACAAGGAGAAAGTGAGGACTGCAGATGCTGGAGATCAGAGCTGAAAATGTGTTGCTGGAAAAGCGCAGCAGGTCAGGCAGCATCCAAGGAGCAGGAGAATCGACGTTTCGGGCATGAGCCCTTCTTCAGGAATGAGGAAAGTGTGCCAAGCAGGCTAAGATAAAAGGTAGGGAGGAGGGACTTGGGGGAGGGGCGTTGGAAATGCGATAGGTGGAAGGAGGTTAAGGTGAGGGTGATAGGCCGGAGAGGGGCTGGGGGCGGAGAGGTCACCTTCCTAACCTGCAATCTCCTTCCTGACCTCTCCGCCCCCAGCCCCTCTCCGGCCTATCACCCTCACCTTACGTCCTTCCACCTATCGCATTTCCAACGCCCCTCCCCCAAGTCCCTCCTCCCTACCTTTTATCTTAGCCTGCTTGGCACACCCTCCTCATTCCTGAAGAAGGGCTCATGCCCGAAACGTCGATTCTCCTGCTCCTTGGATGCTGCCTGACCTGCTGCGCTTTTCCAGCAACACATTTTCAGCTCATTGACAACAAGACAGCTTTCATGACTGAAACTCACAATGAGCAAAAGGATCCCAAAATGTTGTGCTGTGTGAATTTCTCTTTGTTGTTATCATTTTATTATTCATTTATGAGATGTGAATGTTACTGGTTCAGGAAACATTTGTTTTAGCACTGCTGCCTCACAGCACCAGGGTTCCAGGTTCGAATCCAGCCTCGGGCGACTGTCTGTGTGGAGTTCACACATTCTCCAGTGTCTGCATGGGTTTCTTCCCATAGTGTTAGGTGCATTAGTCAGAGCGAGGTGGGTCTAGGTGGGTTACTCTTCGGAGGGTCAGTGTGAACTTGTTGGGCTGAAGGGCGTGTTTCCACACTGAAGTGAATCTAATCTGATCATTTCCAATTCAAACGTCATATTTTTCCACATTCTGGTCCATTCACAAAGACTGTCCAAATCCTCTTGAAGCTGATTTTCATCTTCCTCACTACACACATTCCCACTTGGCTTTGCATCACCCATAAATTTGGAAATATTACATTTGGTCCCCAATTCTAAATCATTGGTACGTATTGTGAACAGATGGGGTCCAAGGCATGATCTCGCAAAGCATAGGCTGCCAATGGGAGCATCACAGAATTCTTGCAGTGCATTTAGGCCATTTGGCCCATTATGCCTGCACCATTAACCTACAACCTCTGACCTTTCGCATTACCCCTGCACACAATTGCTATTGAAATAAGTTAAATCCACTTCCACCATATTTTCAGACAGTGCATTTCACTGAAAGACCCATTTATCCCTACTCTCTGTTTTCTGTCCATTAGCCAATCATTAATCCATTGATTAGGCCACTTTTGGAATACTGTGTTCAATTCTTGTCTCCGTCTATAGGAAAGATGTTGTGAAACTTGGAAAGGTGCAGAAAAGATTTACAAGGGTGTGACCGGGGTTGCAGGGTTTGAGCTGTAGGGAGAGGCTGAATAGGCTGGGGCTGTTTTCCCTGGAGCATCAGAGGATGAGGAGTGACTTTATAAAATCATGAGGGGCATGTACAGGGTAAATAGTCAAGGTCTTCTTCCCAAAACTAGAGGCCATAAGTTTAAGGTGAGAGCCGGTAAACTTAAAAGGGACCTAAGGGGCAACTTTTTCATGCAGAGGGTGGTGCATGTATGGAACGAATTGTCAGAGGAGGTCTTGGAGGCTGGTACGATTACAACATTTAAAAAGTATCTGGATGGGTAAATGAATAGGAAGGGTTTAGAGAGATATGGGCCAAGTGCTGGCAAGTGGGACTAGATTAATTTAGGAGATCTGGTCAGCATGGACAAGTTGAACAAAGTGTCTGTTTCCATCTTGATAACTCTGTGACTCTATGCCAGTACATTGCGTCCTATCTCAAGTGCCTTACTCCATCTAAATAGTGTCCAGTGGAAAACTTAATGAAAAGTCTTCTGGAAATCTAAGAGTGTTCAATCCTTCAGTTTTACTTTATCAATTTTGTCAGTAACATTTATAAAAGATTCTGATATTTTTCTTGCTAAAGTAAGGTTAATGGGTCTATAATTTCCTGTTTTCTCTCTCACTCCCTTTTTAAATAGTGGGATGGCATTTACTATCTCCAAATCCACAGGAAACATTAGCCACCTCTGTCGACACTTGAGAATAATGGCCATCAAATCCTGCAGATTTATCCGCTTCCAATCCCATTAACTTCTTCAAAACAATCTTCTGATTGGTGCTAATTTCCTTAAACTTTTCATTCTCTGTACTTATTGAGTTCTTGTAGATTTGTTGTATCTGCCTCTTTAAAAAAAGATAAAAAGTTATCATTTTGCTTCTCTACCGTTCCTGTAATCCCCATGAACAAAATCTTCTGACTCTCTCTTTCATGAAGTCATATTCATTTAGCTAAAGATTTCCTTTTTACCTGTTTAAAGTTTTACAGTCATGTTTAAAGTTTTATTTTATGAGTGTCATTGAGTCATACAGCATGGAAACAGACCCTTCAGCCCAACTCATCCATGCTGACCAAGCTTCCCAAACTAAACTAATCTCGCCTGGTTGCAGTTGACCCATATCACTCCAAACCTTTCACCAAGGTCTGATAGCCTGCATCCTAGAGTTTTAAAGGAAGTGGCAGCAGAGATAATAGATTCATTGATTACAATATTCCAAATGGGAAATGTTCCAGTGAATCGGAAAATAGCTAATATTCAAAAAGGGAGGGAGGCAAAATGTCAGAAATTTCAGACCAGTTTAGTTGAACACCTGTTTGTTGGGGAACTGTTAAAATCAATTATCAAGGAAGCAACGTTAGGACACTTGGAAAGTCAAAATGCTATCAATCACAGCCAGCATGGTTTTATGAAGGACAAATCATGTTTGACTAATCTGCTACAGTTCTTCGAAGAAGTAACAAGCAAGATGGATAATGGGGATGCAGTAGATGTAAATTATCTGGGCTTCTGGAAAATGTTTGATAAGGTGGTGCACAAAAGGTTAATTCACAAGGTTCGGTCATATAGGATTAGGGGAAATTTATAGGCCTGGATAGATGTCTGGCTGATGGACAGAAGGCAGAGTTAGGATAAATGTTTTTTTTTCTGGATAGCAAGATGTAACTAGTGGGGCGCCACAAGGTCTTTGGGCCCCAGCTATTTACAGTCTACAATTTACTAACAACTTGGATACGGGATAGAAGGCTCTCAACCAAACGTGCGGACAACACAAAAATAGACGGGACAGTAAATTGCAATGAGGAAATAATAACCTTACAAATGGATATAGATTGGCTTGGAGAGTGGATGAAAATGTGGTAGATGGAGTTTAATGAGGATAAATGTGAGGTCATGCATTTGGATCGAAAAAATGGGAAGACCACCTATTATCTTAATGGGGACAGACTTCAGGATGCTACGGTACAGAGGGATCTAGGTGTACTTGTTCATGACTCACAGAAAACTAGCATGTAGGTACATCAGATCATAAAGGAAGTGATTGGAATGTTGGTTTTTATAGCTAAAGGAATAGAATGTAAAGGTAAGGAAGTATTGTTGCGACCATACAAGGTATTAGTGAGACTGCACCTGGAATATTGTGCACAATTTTGGTCCCCTTATTTGAGGCAAGATCCAGTGGCATTGGAGGCAGTTCAGGGGAGGTTCATTAGATTAATCCCAGAGATGAGGGGTTTGTCGTATTAAGAGAGATTGAATTATCTGGAATTTAGAAGAATGAGGGGAGGCCAAATTAAAGTATTCAAGATGATAACAAGTGTGGATAAAATAGACGTGGGGCAGATGCTTCTTCATGTGGTGAATTCTAGGACATGAGGTCATAGTCTTAGGATAAGGGATAGCAAATTTAAAACAAAGTTGAGGAGAATCTCCTTCTCCCAAAGGGTTGTGAATCTGTGGAATTCACTACTCCAAAATGCGGTGAATGCTGAGACAGTGGGTAAATTTAAGGAAGAGTTAGACAGATGTTTAATTGGTATTGTGTTGAAGGGTTATGGGGAGAAGGCAGGAAAATGGGGGTGAGGAGCATATCAGCCCTGATGGAGTGGCAGTGTAGAATCGATGGGCCGAATGTCCTAATTCTGCTCCTATATTTTATGAACTTATTCTTGTACCTATACAAAAGTTTTTTTTACATGTTATAACTACCTGCATCTACCATTTCCTCTGGCAGTTTATTCCAGCATTGCATTTATATTCTGTTCTGTCATTCCTTAGCAGCTTATTGGTCCTTCTTTGTTGTATTCTATTAACCTCATAATCCTTAGAGTTATTGCTATTTCTGACAATTTTATCAGCCTTTGCTTTTAATCTTATGCAAGTTTGAACTTCCCCTGTTAGCCTCAAGTGAATGATCTCTTTTGAGTTTTTGCCCCTTGAAGGAATCTTTAGTTTCTGTGAATCATGTGATGGCTCTTTAGAGGTTATCCATTGTTTTTGACTGTCATACTTTTTAATGTATTTTCCTAATTTACCTCAGTATTTGGGTAAGATGCCTTTATAATTTCCCTTATTCAACTTTAACACTCTCCCTTTAGAATTAACCATTTCATGATGTAATCCTCCCTAACAAATGTGATTTTTAATTTTTCATTATTTTGTCCCTTTTGACCTTTCACGATAAGTTATGGTCTGTTTCTCCAAACTGTAAAATTGCACTGTTTGTGTGGGCTTGACCAGCAAGTCCATACAATGAAAGAATATGCCACTCCAAGAAGCTAATGCATTGTTTTTGCCAACTGGAAGTTTCCAAAGCACATTCTGTGATTGCTAGAAGCCATCTGGAGAGCTGCAACAGTCCATGTTTAAAAATAATTTACCCAAGGGGATACAGTCTAAAAAGTATATAATGTCTTCTGGATGTGGCAGAGGAAATTCCTTCATTTTGAATGGTGATCCCTTACCTTATCTTTAAACAGTGTCCCAGTTCTAGATTCCCTCCACAAGAGGTTATATCCTCTCCTGGACTCTATCAAAGCCTCTTAAAAACTTATATATTCCAATAAACTCCTCTGTCTTCTTTCACAACCCATCAAACCTATATCTCAAATCACATCGAGTTTCAGTCACCCATTAGCTCAGTACTTGCTGACCTACATTGAATTCTCACCTTGTATTCAAATCCTCCCCCAACTTCCCTCTCTCTGGAACCTCCGTCAGCATTTTGACTCTCTCAGAGTCTGTACTCCTCATTTTCTTATCTGTTGTCCATCATGACTTCCTTCACTCCATCATGTGGGGCATAGAGTCATACATTACAGAAAGAGACCTTTCAGTCCAACCACTCCATGCTGTCAAGACTCTAAACCTTTAACTTCTCTCCCTGAGCTTCTCCATCTCTCTCTCTCTCTTCCTCAGAGACCAAACTTTTCAACTGCTTCTGTCTTCTCAAAAGAAAATGTTCTAATATCTCATTATGTACCACCTTATGCCTGATTATGCTCTTGTGACACACCTTGGCAGCTTTTACAATGTCAAAGGTACTCCTTGAATGTAAATTGTTGTAGTTTTATTGGAACTGTGATTACAAATAAAATGTGGTAAATTGGGTGGAAAACACTTTGGAATCTCCTGAAGTCATGAAATACACAATGTAAGTACAAGTCCAGAAGCTTTCTCTAAAGAACCTTTGGGGGAGGATTTGAATACAAGGTGAGAAATTTGAAAAGGAGGGCACTGTCATACTGGAATTCAATGTGGGTCAGCAAGTACTGAGCTAATGGGTGACTGAAACTCGATGTGATTTGAGATATAGGTTTGATAGGTTGAACCTAAGCCTCCTGGCTCAGAGATAGCGTCACTATCACTGCACTGCTAGAGCCCTTAAAGAACTTCCTATTTAATTAATTGGAACTCTCTGCTAAGGGTTACACCCGGAACCTCGACTTCTCCACTTCCTGATGCTGCCTGGCTTGCTGTATTCTCCCAACCGCCTGCTTGTCTACCTTAGATTCCAGTGTCTGCAGTCTTTTTTTTGTCTCTCATAGAAGACAGTGGAAGTAGAGTCTTTGAATATGTTTAAGACCGAGGTAGATAGGTTCCTTACCAGCAAGGAGATAAATAAAGAGAAAGTGAATGTGGAGTCATCAGGCCAGCCCTGGTTTTATTGAATGGGAGCTGAAAATGTGTTGCTGGTTAAAGCACAGCAGGTTAGGCAGCATCCAAGGAACAGGAAATTCGACGTTTCGGGCCAGAGCCCTTCATCAAGAATATGAAAAATTCCTGATGAAGGGCTCTGGCCCGAAACGTCGAATTTCATGTTCCTTGGATGCTGCCTAACCTGCTGTGCTTTAACCAGCAACACATTTTCAGCTCTGATCTCCAGCATCTGCAGACCTCACTTTTTACCCACTTTATTGAATGGGAGCCCACACTCTCACAGCACTTTGAAATTTTATGTAATCTCCAGACTTTGTAATTGTGCCTGTGATATTAATGATAACAATCTAATGTTTGATCACTGGATAAAATCAAATTACTGCGGATGCTGGAATCTGAAACCAAAAATGAGAAAATGCTGGAAAATCTCAGCAAGTCTGGCAGCATCTGTAAGGAGACAAAAGAGCTGATATTTCGAGTCTAACTGATCCTTTGTCAAAGCTGATCACGTTGGGATTGATTCACTTTCTGTCTTTGTTTATGAAAAACATTAAAACACTTTACAAGTAATACAAAAGACATGATTAGCAACCTGACTGAATTATCGATGTGCAGCTTGCAAACTCAAAAGCAGAATAACTGCCAGGAAGAGTCACAACATTGTACACACAGCGCAGAACAGCAAGTCGGTAAAAGGGAACCCTCTTCAAGGCAAGCTGCACTTACAACATCCATCTCGTCTCTAAAAGAAAGTTTAACTGTTTACAATAACAAGTGAACCTATGAGTCTCCATAATGTAGAGATTATTTGCCGATGTGGTCAGATCTCATGATGGGTAGAGATGTAGCCAAGTTTTTTCATTCATGGATTGTAGTTGCTGTTCTAGGATTTGCTGTCGTTGCTGTTCTTGTGTTTGCTGATCTTGATACACCATGGCAAAGTTTTATTCCAAGTTAGCTACTGCCTGAACTTCTTCCTCATGCTGTTTCAAATGGTTCAAATCTTTTGCATTCACTGTTTTGTTTGTTAAGAATTTTCAGCTTGCTTGGAAGCCTCTACACTTCCTCAAATTAAACTTGATCAAAGTTTTAGCCTTTTGTTCATCCACGTATTCTCTCTTTTGAAACCCACTCTAATAACTGTCAAACCTCTCCAACTTGTTTTTATCCTTTCTGTTTTCTTTGAAGCCCAGACCTTTTCCATTAGCTGTTTCAGTGGTTGCTTGCTTAATTTTTTCCCATGTCCTGCTTGTGTTCTTCTATTACAGCCTATTTAAATTTGATGGTGGCGATGGTCTTGTAGCATTATCACTGGACTGTTAATCCAAATAGTGTTCTGGGGACCCAGGTTCAAATCCTGTCATGGCAAATGATAGAATTTGAATTCAATAAAAAATAATTTTGGAATTAATGATGACCATGAATGAATTATTGGCAAAACCCACCAGGGTCATTAATGTCCTTTAGGGAAGGAGACTGCCAACTTTACCTGGTCTGGCCTACATGTGATTCCAGCAATGTGGTTGACTCTGAACGGCCCTCTGGGCAATTAGGGATGGGCAGTAAATGTTGGCCTGGACAATAATGCCCACAGCCTGTGAATGAATAAATAAAAAAAATTAGAATTAAAATTAGCATTATTGTCACATGTACTCAAAAGAGTACAGTGAAAAGTTTACAAGTTGCCACATTATGGTGCCATTTTAGGTGCAAAGGGGTCTTGTTTTTAAGAACAAATTCATAGGAAAAATAAATTAGTTAAAAAAAAAAGTCCAGCATAATAGGTCATAGGAATAAATTAGAAAGCAAAAGAAAGAAAATCATCTGAATAACAGTCTTTTCAACACAGTCCACGTTGGCACATAGCCTTAAAGCGAGAACTCCACTGTTTCACCACTATCTGCACCGGAGTCACCAACACAAGATTTACCACATTTTAGGTGCCATTTCTTCACTGCTCGGCCTATCTCGTCGATGCTGCTAAACTCATGCTCACTCTGTAACCAAGAATCCTCACTTTGGGCCCACTGTAACCAGGAATCCCCCACCCCAGGCCAATCGCAAACCAGGAATCCATGCCCTGGGCCCACAGCAACCAGGGGTCCCTGCCCTTGGCCCATTGTAACCAGGAATCCCTGCCCTTGGCCCACAGTAACCAGGAATCCCTGCCCTTGGCCCACTGTAACCAGGAGTCCCTGCCCTGGGCCCACTTTAACCAGGAATCCCTGCCCTGGGCCCACAGTAACTAGGAATCCCCCACTCTGGGCCCACTGCAACCAGGAATCCCTGCCCTTGGCCCACTGTAACCAGGAGTTCCCTGCCCTGGGCCCACAGTAACTAGGAATCCCCCACTCTGGGCCCACTGCAACCAGGAGTCCCTGCCCTGGGCCCACTTTAACCAGGAATCCCTGCCCTGGGTTCACAGCAACCAGGAATCCCTGCCCTTGGCCCACTGCAACCAGGAGTCCCTGCCCTGGGCCCACTTTAATCAGGAATCCCTGCCCTGGGCCCACTTTAATCAGGAATCCCTGCCCTGGGTTCACAGTAACCAGGAATCCCCCCTCTGGACCCACTGCAACCAGGAGTCCCTGAGCTGGGCCCACCAAAACCAGGAGTCCACACTCTGGGCCCACTGCAACCAGCACGGCAACCAGCACAGTGGCTCAGTGGTTAGATTGCTGCCTCAAAGTGCCAGGGACCTGGACTCGATTCCAACCTCGGGCGACTGTCGGTGTGGAGTTGGCACGTTTTTCCTGTGTCTGCATGAGTTTCCTCTTGGTGCTTTGGTTTACTCCCACAGTCCAAAGATGTGCAGGTCAGGTGGGTTGGCCATGACAAATTGCCCATAGTGTCCAGGGATGTGTAAGTTAGGTGCATTAGTCAGAGGGAAATGTAGGATAATATGGTAGAGGAATGTGTCTGGGTAGGTTACTCTTCGGAGTGTCGGTGTGGATTTGTTGGGCCGAAGGGCCTGTTTCCACACTGTAGGGATTTTATTTTAAAAACTTCCCACTGTGGGCTCACTGTAACCAGGAGTCCACTGCCCAGGCCCACTGCAACTAGGAATCCCCTTCCCTGGGTCCACTGTCACCAAGAATCTCTCACTCTGGGCCCACTGTAACTAGAAAACCCCGCACTAGGCCCACTGTAACCAGGAGTCCCTTCTCTGGGCCCACTGCAATCAGGAATCCCAGCCCCGGCCCATTGTAACCAGAAATCACCCACTCTGGGCCTACTGCAACCAGGAACCCCTCATCTGGGCCCACTGTAACCAGGATTACCCACCCTGGGCCCACTGTAACCTGGAGTCCCCTGCTTTGGGCCCACAGTAACCAGGAATCCCAGCTCAGGCACACTGCAAACAGGAGTCCCAGCCTTGGGCCCACGTTCACCAGGAATCCCTGCTCTGGGCCCACTCTAAAGAGAAATCCCGTGCTCTGGCCCCACTGCAACCAGGAATCCCTCACTCTGGGCCCACAATAACCAGGAATCCCCCATCCTGGGACCACTGTAACCAGGAGACCCTGCCCTCGGCCCACAGCAACTAGGAGTCCCTGCCCTTGGCCCACTGTAACTAGGAGACTCCGTTCCGAGCCTACTGAAACCAGTAGACCCCACTCTGGGCCCACAGTAACCAGGAATCCCCCACCCTGGGACCACTGTAACCAGGAGTCCCTGCTCTGGGCCCACTGTAACCAGGAGTCCCTGGCCCAGCCAGCACTATACCAAGAGACCTGCTTCAGCTGCAGGTGCCACATTGCTAGCATTGTATCTTAAAGATTCTGTTGGCTTTGACGCTGCCACCCTAGATTGCAAGAGGAGCTTTGCTGCTGCTGCTGGGCCCAGACACCAAGAGGACATCCTTGTTGCCATAGCTGCCACCTCCAATCTCCGGTGAAGCCACGTCCGCCACTCCCCACACGTCCCGCTCTCACTGCTGTGCCAATGCTGCTGACCAATCCACCATAAGAAAAAAATGTATAAGCAAAAGGAATAAAGAGTAAGAAAGCAGGTGGGAGTAGATGAGGCTCAGGTGAGAGCACACGCACAGCCTGCTACATCACTGCCATCTTGGGAGGTTATCTGGCTAATTTATGGATATTGATAAAAGTGCTGTCTCCTATATGGTTTTCAGCTCTTGTTGTGTACACTGTACATCTCTACATGTTCTTATGGGTCTGTCATTTTCTCCATCATTGTTTGAGTTGAACCTGGTGTTTCTACAGCTGCTTCTGCTGAGCCTGATCCTATTTTTGAGCAAGTTGCTGCAGACCACCTTCAAAACTGATTAGGTTGATGATACAGACCTTGGAATTCACTCTGCTGCCCTTCTTTCCCTTTCAGCTCTCCATCACCTTTGTGACATCTTCCTGAAAGATACCATCATCTTAGAATTGCCACTCTCAGGTTTGGGTTTGCCCTGTGCTCAGACAGCTGAGATCATAGTCCCACCAATTCAAAAGAAAGTAATGTTTGCCACTCCTCGTTCACAAAGCTCTGCAAACGTTTGTTGAAAAGTCTGTTGCAGTTCCTGCTGTGTGTCTGATATCCGACTCATTAGATGAATTGAGACAAGTTTGAGGCCACATCGTGCAGGTATACCTGCACTTGCAGATCCAGCAGTGTCTATGATGTAGAATATCTGCAATGTCCAGTCAGCTGAACACTCTGTCCCCTAAACACAGTCTCAACTGAAACCTCTGTCCCCTAAACACAGTCTCAACTGAACTCCCTGTCCCCTAAACACAGCCTCAACTGAACTCTCTGTCCCCTAAACACAGTCTCAAGTGAAACTCCTGTCCCCTAAACACAGTCTCAACTGAACTCTGTGTCCCCTAAACATGATTTGGAGATGCCGGTGTTGGCTGGGGTGTACAAAGTTAAAAATCACACAACACCTGGTTACAGTCCAATAGGTTTAATTGGAAGCACTGGCTTTTGGAGCATTGCTTCTTTATCAGGTGGTTGTGGAGGGGTAAATTGTAAGACACAGAATTTCTAGCAAAAGTTTACAGTGTGATGTAACTGAAATTATACATTGAAAAATACCTTGATTGTTTGTTGAGTCTTTCATCTGTTCGAATACCATAATAGTTTCACTTCTTTCATGTGTAAATCACAAAGCTTTTTTAAAAGTTACATTCTCAAGTTAACTATAACAATTGGTGTTAGCCAGACAATATGATGGTGTGTTGGCCCCCTGTGTTCTCTGTCTGTGCCATAATATCTAGACTGATTCTAATCTAAAAAGTGAGATAACAGAATCTTACATGGATTCATGCAGTTTTTGAGCAAAGTACAATGTAACTCTGCAAGTACAAATTCACCTCACAAAATATATGTATATGTGTGCATGTGTGTGTCTGTCTGGGGTGGGGGGTTGTGAGTGTGAGAGAGAATGTTTTTGTGTGTGTATAAAGTTAAAAATCACACAACATCAGGTTGTAGTCCAACAGGTTTAACTGGAAGCACACTAGCTTTTGGAACGTCGTTCCTTCATCAGGTGGTAGTGGAGGGCTCAATCCTAACACACAGAATTTATAGCAAAAATTTACAGTGTGATGTAACTGAAATTATACATTGAAAAATCGATTGTCTGTTAAGCCTTTCATCTGTTAGAATACCATGATAGTTTCACTTCTTTCATGTGTAAATCACAAAACCTTTTCTTAAAAAGTTGCATTCTCAGGTTAGCTGTTAACAATGGGTGATAGCTAGACAATATGTTGAAGGTGTTAGCCCCCTGTGTTCTCTGTCTATGCCATGATGTTTAGATTGATTCTAATCTAAAAAGTGAGATAACGGAGTTTTACATGAATTCATGCAGTTTTTGAGCTCAGAGTTCTACATGAATTCCTGCAGTTTTTGAGTAAAGTACAATGTAACCCTGCAAGTACAAATTCACCCCACAAAATATATGTGTGCATGTGGGTCGTTGTCTGTCTGTGTGTGTCTGTGTTGGGGGTTGTGAGTATGAGAAAGTGTATGTGTGCGCGTAGTGAGTGCAGAGTGTCTTAAGTCTGTGAGGGGGTGCATGTGTGTGTCTGTAAGGGTGTGTGAGGGTGTCTGTGTATATGTGTGTCTGTGTGTATGTGTGTATAGGAGTGCCTGTGTGTGAGTGTGTGTGTGTGTATAGTGCAATGGTGGTCACCTGTAATGTGATATGAACCCAAGGTCCCGGTTGAGGCCCTCCCTATGGCTACCAAACTTAGCTATCAGCCTCTGCATGGCCACTTTTCGCTGCTGCCTTTCCCGAAATCCACCTTGGAGGATGGTCACCCGAAGGTCTGAGGTTGAATGTTCTGGACCACTGAAGTGTTTCCCAACTGGGAGGGAACACCCCGTCTGTTGATTGTTTTTGCATGTCCATTCATCCTTTGTCGTAATCTCTCAGAAATAAAAGCCAAGTGTTCATTTGCTGAACTATCTTTTTTTGTGGTTTATGCATGAGAACTCCCAAATCCCTCTGTTCTGTAGCTTTCTGCAGTCTTTCTCCATTTAAATAATGTTCAGCTCCTTTGTTAACATTGCCAAAACATCACCTCACTATTTTCCCACTTTATATTCCACTTGCCAGATTTTCACTCAACCCGCCCATTTCCCTCTGTAGATTCTTTGAGTCATCCTCATCACTTGCCTTCCCATTTATTTTTTGTGTTAGCTGCAAACTTGGCTATAGTAAGTTCATTTCCCTCATGTCTTCAATATCTTTGTGAATAATTATGGCCTTAGAACTGATCCGCTAATTATAGATTGCCATCCTGAAAATGCACCCTTACCCCAACTTTATGACCTTCCATTAGTTAACTATCCCTCAATCTGTGTTAATGCATTACCCCTAGCACACTGGTCTTATATCGTATTAAGTGGCCTGACATGTAATACCTTATACAACCCCCGTTGGAACTTCAAGTGTAGTATATCCAATGTTTCCCCTTTATCTGCCCTGTTCATTACCTCCTGTAAAATTGTCAGGCATGATTTTCTCTTCATAAAGCCATGCTATCTTTGTTCAGTTATATTATGTATTCATCAATGCTCTAATATTACATCCCATATGTTAAACCCAAACATTTTTCCAACAACGACTGTTGTTCTGCAGCTTTGCCTATGTGACAGATGATCATTATGCAGTCTCAGAATTTGCTGATATCAATTTGGATAATTTGTTCCACTTCTTTTAAAAGAAAATTTCTTTTCCCCTCGAAGGGTCATGAGCTTTTCAAACTCTGCCTGAAGCGCCTTGGATATTTTTGTGGTAGAAATAGATAGATTCCAAATGGACTGCAGCTGTATAAGAAGACAGCTCACCACCACCTTCTAAGTGCATCTCGGGATGTGCAGTAAATGCTGGCCCAGCCAGTGATGCTCATAAGGCATGAATAAACTTAAAACTCTTGTTAAGCAAGGAGCATGAAAGATTATTGGCGGAATTATGGGTTTGAGGTAACAATTATCTGCTAACTTAAATAAAGGTAGAACAAACTCAAGGGCTGAATGGCCTACTCCTGCTCCTGGGCTAACCCCTATAAAGAGCATCCTTGAGGATGAAGCCATGTTCCATTCTGTGCTCAAAAGAACAAAGAACAAAGATAGTTTACAGCTCAGGAACAGGCCCTTCAGCCCTCCAAGCCTGTGCTGATCCAAATCCACCGTCTGAACCTATCGCCCGATCCCCAATCTGTCTCCCTCTGCTCCCCACCTACTCATGCATCTGTCCAGACACACCTTACATGAATCTACTATGCCTGCCTCTACTACCTCTGCTGGCAACGTGTTCCAGGCACCTACCACCCTCTGTGTCAAGTACTTTGTGCGTGTATCCCCCTTAATCTTTTCTCCTCTCACCTTGAATGCGTGACCTCTTGTTATTGAATCCCTCACCCTGGGAAAAAGCTTATCTTTATCCATCCTGCCTATATCCTTCATGATTTTGTAAACCTCAATCATATCCCCCTTCAATCTCCATTTTCCTAATGAAAACAATCCTAACCTACTCGACCTCTCTTAATAGCTAGCACCTTCCATACCAGGCAACATCCTCATAAACCTTCTCTGCACCCTCTCCAAAGCATCCACATCCTTTTGGTAATGTGGCGACCAGAACTGCACACAGTATTCTAAATGTGGCTGAACCAATGTCTTGTACAATTTTAACATGACCTGCCAGCTCTTATACTCAGTACCCCATCCGATGAAGGCAAGCAGACTATATGCCTCCTTGACCACTCTATCCACCTTCAGGGTACAATGGACATGAACATTCAGATCTCTCTGTTCATCAACTTTTCCCAAGGCACTTCCATTTACAGTATAGTTCACTCTCGAATTAGACCTTCCAAAATGGAGCACCTCACATTTGCCTAGATTGAACTCCATTTGCCACTTCTCTGCCCAACTCTCCAGTCTATCTTTATTCTCCAGTATTCTTTGACAGTCCCTTATGCTTTCTGTTACTTCATCAATCTTTGCGTCATCTGCAAACTTACTGATCATACCAACAATGCCCTCTTCCAGATCATTTACGTATATTACAAACAACAGTGACCCCAACACTGATCCCTGCAGAACACCACTGGTCACCTTTCTCCGTTTCGAGAAACTCCCTTCAACTAATACTCTCTGTCTCCTGGTGCTCAACCAGTTCTTCATCCACCTAGCTAGAACACCCTGTACACCATGTGACTTCACTTTCTCCATTAGTTTACCATGGGGAACCATATAAAAAGCCTCACTAAAGTCCAAGAATATGACGTTAACAGTGCTTCCTTCATCTATCAACTTGGTCACTTCCTTAAAGAACTGCATTAAGTTGGTATGGCATGATCTCTCCCGCACAAAACCATGTTGCCTATCACTGATAAGCCCATTCTTTTCCAAATATAAATAGATTTGTTCCCTCAGTACCTTCTCCAGCAACTTTCCCACCACTGACGTCAGGCTCACTGGTCTGTAGTTACCCAGAATATCCCTACTACCCTTCTTGTACAGAGGGACACATGAGCAACCCTCCAGCCCTCTGGCACCTCACCTGTATTTAAAGATACTACAAAGATATCTGTCAGGGCCCCAGCTATTTCCTCTCTCACCTCCCTCAGCAACCTGGGATAGATCCCATCCAGTCCTGGAGATTTGTCCACTTCAATATCCTTTAGCCAATCCAACACATCTTCCCTCCTTATGCCAACGTGATCCAGAGTAAACAAACTTCTATCTCTAATCTCAACATTCATCACGTCCCTCTCCTCAGTGAATACTGATGCGAAGTAATCATTCAGAATCTCACCCATTTTCTCAGGTTCGACACACAGTCTTCTTTCATTATCCTTTAGTGGACCAATCCTTTCTCTAGTTACCCACTTGCTTCTTATATACGAAAAAAATGGCTTTGGGATTCTCCTTAATTCTGCTCGCTAATGCTATTTCATGATCCCTTTTAGCCCGCTTGATTCCTCGTTTAAGACTGGTCCTACTCTCCCGATATTCCTCCAGGGCCCATTCTATTCTTAACTGCCTGGACTTTATGTACGGTCCCCTTTTCCTCTTGGCTAATTGCACAATTTCTCCTGTCATCCACGGTTCACGAATCATGTCTATCCCTTGTTTTCAAAGGGACATGCCTATCCTGCACTATCTTTAACCTATCTTTGAAAGCCTCCCACATCTCAAATGTGGACTTCCCTTCAAATAGCTGCTCCCATCCACATTTCCCAGCTCCTGCCGAATTTTGATATAATTGGTCTTGGCCCAGTTTAAAACTCTTCCCTTAGGACCACTCTCATCTTTGTCTAGGAATATTCGAAAACTTACAGAATTGTGGTCACTGTTCCCAAAGAAATCCCCCCACTGCAACTTCTACCACCTGGCCTGGCTCATTCTCCAACCCCACGTCCAATATGGCCCCTTCCCTAGTTGGACTATTGACATACTGCTCTAGAAAACTTTCCTAGTTTCTCCATACAAATTCTGCCCCAACCAGATCTCTGAAACTAACTTATCCCAGTCAATGTTGGGAAAATTAAAATCTCCCATTACCACCACCCTGTTGCCTCCACATCTTTTCATAATCTGTGTACTTATTTGCTCTTCTACCTCATGCTCATTGTTGGGAGGCCTGGAATACAGCCCCAATAGTGTGACTGCACCCTTCTTATTTCTCAGCTCTCCCTGTAATGCCTCACTGCTCAAGTCCTCCATCGTATGCTCCTTTAGCACAGCCATGATATCATCCCTGACCAGCAATGCAAATCCTCCCCCTCCGCACCACCCCCCCCCTTCACCACTCCCCACCCCCCCACCCTTTTACTTCCCTCACTGTCCTGTCTGAAGTGTCTATATCCTGGAACATTTAGTTGCCAATTGTCATGCCCTTCCTTCAATCAAGTCTCTGTGATTGCAATAACGTCATACTCCCAGGCACCAATCCAAGCCCTAAGTTCAACTGTCGTACCCACTATACTCCCTGCATTAAAGTATATGCACTTCAGGCCGTTAGTTCTTTAGTGTTCCTCTGCTCTCTGCCTACTCTTCCCCTTGGTAAAGCTAACTTTGTGATTCTTACAGTTTCTCGTTTCCACCTCACTGTCTACTAATCTTCTGTCCTGGTTTCCAGTCCCCTGCCACATTAGTTTAAACCCTCCCCAATAGCAGTAGCAAAAACTCCCCAAAGGACATTAGTTCCAGTCTGATTCAGGTGTAGACCATCCAATTTGTAATAGTCCAACCTTCCCCAGAACTGGTCCCAATGTCCCACAAATCTGAACCCCTCCCTCCTGCACCATCCCTCAAGCCACGTGTTCATCCTGCCTATTCTTTCATTCCTACCCTGGCTAGCACGTAGCACTGATAGCAATCCCAAGATCACTACCTTTGAGGTCCTCCTCTTCCCTCCTAGCTCGTTTCCTACTTATATCGTTGGTGCCTATATGCACCACGACAACTGGTTGTTCACCCTCCGCTTTCAGAATGCTCTGCAGCCGATCAGTGACATCCCTGACCCAAGCACCTGGGAGGCAACATACCATCCAAGAGTCTTGTTTTTGGCCACAGAACTGCCTGTCTACTCCCCCCACAATGGAATCCCCTATGACTATGGCCCTACGAGTCTTTTTCCCGCCCTTCTGAACAGCAGTGCTATCATGGTGCCATGATCCTGGCAACTGATGCCCTCCCCTGGTGAATCATCTCCCCCAACAGTATCCAAAACGGTATACCTGTTTTGGAGGGAGATGACCACAGGGGACACCTGCGCTGCCTTCCTACTCTTTGTCTGCCTTTTGGTCACCCATTCACTGTCTCCCTCAGCAATTCTAACCTGCGGTGTGACCAGTTCACTAAACATGCTATCCACAACCTCCTCAGCATTGAGGATCCTCCACAGTGAGTCCATCCGCAGCTCCAGACCCGTCATGCGGTCAAACAAGAGCTGCAGCTGGACACACTTCTTCCAAGTGTAAGAGTCAGGGACATCAGCAACAGGCACATGCCACGAGTCTGAGGTCCCCTGACATTATAAGCCTTAACTTTACATCAACTAACTAAACCCAAACAATGCACTTAAACATATGAAAGAAAAGAAAAAAAAACTTACCTAATAAAATCCTTTTCTTCCGGTTAAAGGAGGGGGGAGCGGGGTGGGAGGGAGATGCTATACGAGTAGTATCTCGGGTTTAGCCGTTGCCCAAATATATACAAAATGCTTACCTTCTTGGCACCCTTCTGGTCTCCAACGTCACCTCTGCTCTGTCTCCTGCTGCTCCCAGACAGGAAACTTGATGAGCACCAGGACAATTAATATATTGTCAAAAAACGAATACTTCTTTATTGAGTTTGTCCTACCACACAATACTGAGGAAACTCCCTAAACATCGGAGCTTTAAATTTTCCTTTTGGGTGTTTTTTGAGTCATTCATTGAACCTGGACATCGGTGGCTAGGGATAGAATTTATTGCCCATCCCTAATTGCCCTGGATAATATGGTGGTGAGCTGCCGTTATGAACTGCTGCTGTCCCTCAGCTCCAGGTCCCTCTGGATTGTTCCAAGTCAGGATGGTGTGCGGTTTGTGGGGGGAGCTTGGTGGTGTCCCCAAGTATCTTTTGCCCTTGTTGATCTAGGTGGTGGAGGCTGTAGGTTGGAAGGTGTTGTCAATGGTGTAAGATATCCAGGTTTGACTCCCATAAAGCAATGTGAAGTTACTCACTCGGTGCAAATCTCAAATCAATCAGGTCTTTGCCGAAACCTAACTTAAAGGAAAGACCAGCATTTGCTCATTTTTGGGTCACATTTTTGGTCATACTGGAACTCAGATACTGAAGTTATTCTGTCTATAAAATGTACAGTGATAGTGTGTAATAAACAGTCATACTATACACCCCCGAGTATTGAAATATCAGCAGCAAAGTCTTTGTCAGCATTTGGATAATTTACAGACCTTTCCAGTCTTTGTTCCCTTTATAGCCAAGCATAATTTTTGGAACGCTGGTAGAAAATGAAAGCAATTTAATGAAATGTCGTACCTCATTGTAAAGTAAGTTTTGGTTCAATCCATGTAGACTGAATTTACATCAGTCTGACAACTCGGAAAAATTGGTTTGGGGCTGAGGGAAAGCATATCAAGTTCTGCTTTCTGCATGAAATAATAATAAACCTAATGGGGTTCTAATTGCTTCAATAATTACATTTAACTGCACATATTTGTCTATTTCTCTCTATTTATCTGCTACCAATTCCACACAAACTGCTTTGGAAATGATAAATATGGCCATTATTGTGACCAAATTGAGTACACTTGTGTTTTTGAACATGGAATTGCAGCTTGACATTGATCCCTCCATTCTGAATCCCATCTCATTAAGCACGTGTGTGTTCTTCACAGAAAACGACCAGGAGAAAAAGGCACCAAGTTGAAAACACCAAGTGCACCCCATTCACCAACAACATGGACAAATCTCCCACCAAAGCGATGGAAAAGTTGCAATTGGCATTAACCCCGTAAAACAGAGGCTGGTCCGCGGGTCAGAGCTATGGCATTGCCAGAAAGCTTTGAAGTTATATTTGGCCTAAACTGAAGCAACTTGGTATTCGATTGCTGATGAGAGGCGAGTCGCTCTGGAAATGGTACGTGCTAAGATGGAGCTTCAGAAATAGGATGTGATTATTGCTGCAATGGCTCAAGCTACGAGTTTGTTAAGATATGGTTATAAAACTCACTCAGCCTTGTCGCAAAAATCACTTTGCCAACTTCAGCTCAACTTACACTCAAGCAAACAATGGGAAGAATCCAAAATCAGAAATTGCTGGAAAAGCTCAGCAGGTCTGTGAAGAGAAATCAGAGTTAACCTTTTGGGCCCAGTGGCCCTTCCTCATTTACTGACGTTTGTCCTGCTTCTCTCCAAACCCTTCCTATTCAGATACCCATCCAGATGCCTTTTAAATTTACCATTGTACCAGCCTTCACCACTCCCTCAGGCAGCTCATTTCATACACACACCACCCTCTGCGTGAGAAAAGTTCCTCTTAGGTCTCTTTTATATCTTTCCCCTCTCAGGTTTGCTGAGCCAAAGGGCCTACTCCTGTGCAGTACTGTTTCTCAGTTCTCTGTTCGTTGTTCTCAGCCACTTTCTCAAGCTCTTCAGGTGCCTTCAATTTTTACTCACAGTTTACTCCAGGTCATTTCATTTCTGCTCCCTGTGCAGAACTGAGCCCTTCATTTCATGTGGCCTCTCCATAGTCTCCTGCCAAAATAAATTACTTCATACTTCTTGATCTTAAGTCTTATCCACTATCTGCCATTCTACCAGACTAAAAATGGCTACAAGTTCAGCTGTCTACATCCTTGTGAAGCTCTGCAGTATCGTTAATCTCCCACCAAAGCTTTGCACAAGTTGCAATTGGGATTAACCCCAGAAAACAGAGGCTGGTCTGTTTTCTTGATTTAGATGATGATTTGTAGGATTTTGATCTCCTTGTGCTACATTCATTTTGTGCAATGATTTGTTGTTGAATATTTGTCACTGTAAAGATTGTTGCCAAGCTGGTTCAGTGTGCTATGTGCTTGATGTGGGAGGTCAACGACTCTGGTGTGTCTGGCTCGTATAAGTGTGGAAAGTGTGTGCACGTTCAGCTACTGACCGAGCATATTGCAGCACTGATGAAAGAACTCGAGGACCTTAGGCTCATCCAAGAGAACGAGATCTTTCTGGACAAGACCTTCAGCGAGGTTATTACACTGACCATACCAGAAGAGAGCAGACGATGAGGAAGGCAGAGAGGAGACAGGTGCAAGAGACCCCAGGGGAAGTACCTGTCAGGAACAAGTTGAATCTTTTGGAAACAGTAGAGACAGATGACACTGCCAGTCCGCGAGGTGGCCAGGCCTGTGGAGGCAGAGCAGAAGAGTCGGACATTGCACAGAGCTGTGGTGATAAGGGACTCCATAGTGAAAGGAACTGACCGGGGTTTTTGTGGCAGCAGACGGGATTTAAGGATGGTGTGTTGCCTTCCTGGTGCCAGGGTTAAAGACATCACAGACAGTGTGCAGGAAATCCTCAAGGAAGAAGGTGAAGAGCCAGAGGTGGTGGTACATGTCGGCACAAATGATGTCGGGAAGAAGAGGAGGAAGAACATACTACAGCGGGACTTCAGAGAACTAGGAAGAAGGCTGAAAAGCAGGACGTCCAAGGTGGTAATCTCTGGTTTGCTTCCAGTTCCTCGGGCTGGTGAGGCCAGAAACAGGGAGATAATGGTCTTGAACGTGTGGTTGGGGAACTGGTGCAGGAAGCAAGGATTTAAATTATTGGATCACTGGGGTATATTTTGTGGTAAGCATAACTTCTACAAGAGAGACAGTTTGCACCTTAATAGGTTGGGGACCAGCATTCTGGCAGGCAGGTTTGCTACGGCAGCACAGCTACGTTTAAACTAAGTAGTGGGAGCTGAGGGGGGAGGGGCACAAACTGGATGTTTAAGAAGGAAATTGGAGGGAAAGTTAGAACAAGGGAAGTCAAGAAAGACAACTGTATCAATGAAGCAGAAAACTTAAAAAGGGATCATGTCGTAAGGTTGAGTGAAATAGGAGTTAATTGGAAGGGTGAGGGCAGTAACAAATTAAAAACACAATATATGAATGCACAAAGCATTAGAAATAAGATGGATAAGCTTGAAGCTCTTTTGGAAATTGGCAGATATGATATTGTGGGGATAACTGAGACGTAGCTTCAAGTGGACAGGGCCTGGGAAATGAATATTTAAGGCCAGACGTGCTATCGTAAGGACAGACTGATGGGCAGAGGGGGTGGGGTGGCCATTTTGGTAAGAGATTATATTCAGTCCCTTGCGCGGGGGGACCTAGAATCAGGGGATGTAGAGTCAGTATGGATAGAGCTGAGAAATTCTAAGGGTAAAAAGACCCTCTTGGGAGTTATCTACAGGCCCTCAAACAGTAGTCTGGATGTCGGATGTAAGTTGAATCAGAAGCTGAAATTGGCCTGTTGCAACGATGTTACTACAGTTGTGATGGGGGGATTTTAACATGCAGGTAGACTGGGAGAATCAGGGTGGCTTTGGACCTCAAGAAAGAGACTTTGTGGAGTGCCTCCGAATTGGATTCTTTGAACAGCTGGAGCCTACCAGGGAGAAGGCAATTCTGGATCTGCTATTGTGCAACGAACCAGAATTGATCAGGGACCTCGATGTGAAGGAGCCATTGGGAAGTAGTGACCATAATACAATATGTTTCAATCTGCAATTTGAGAGGGAGAGGGTACAATTGAAAGTGACAATATTTCAGTTGAATAAAGGGATATATGGAGCTATGAGGGAGGAGCTGGCCAAAGTTCAATGGTGCAATACCTTAGCAGGGATGACAGTGGAGGAACATTGGCAGATATTTCTGGGTATAATGTTGAAGATGCAGGATTAGTTCATTCCAAAAAGGAAGAAAGATCCTAGGAGGGGGCATGGGTGGCCATGGCTGATGAGGGAAGTTAAGAAACATAAAGTTAAAAGAGAAAAAGTATTACATAGCAAAGATAAGTGGGAAAACGGAGGACTGGGAAGCTTTTAAAGAACAACAGAGGATTACTAAGAAGGAAATACGCAGAGAAAAAAATGAGGCATGAAGGTAAACTGGCCAAAAATATAAAGGAGGATAGTAAAAGCTTTTTTAGGTATGTGAAAGGCAAAAAAATGGTTAAGACTAAAATTGGGCCCTTGAAGACAGAAACAGGGGAATATATTATGGGGAACAAAGAAATGGCAGAAGAATTGAATTGGTACTTCAGATCTGTGTTCACTGGGGAAGACACAAGCAATCTCACTGAGATAACAGTGACTGAAGGACCTGAACTGAAGGTAATTTATAATTGCTAGGAATTGGTGTTGGAGAGACTGTTATGTCTGAAGGTTGATAAGTCCCCAAGGTCTGATGGTCTACATCCCAGGGTATTGAAGGAGGTGGCTCAAGAAATCGTGGATGTGTTGATGATTATTTTCCAGAGTTTGATAGATTCGGGATCAGTTCCTGCGGATTGGAGGGTGACTAATGTTGTACCACTTTTTAAGAAAGGTGGGAGAGAGAAAGCAGGAATTTATAGACCAGTTAGTCTGACCTCAGTGGTGGGAAAGATGCTGGAGTCAATTATAAAGGATGAAATTATGACACATCTGGATAGTAGTAACAGGATAGGTCAGAGTCAGCATGGATTTATGAAGGGGAAATCATACTTGACTAATCTTCCGGAATTTTTTGAGGATGTAACTCTGAAGATGGACAAGAGAGATCCAGTGGATGTATTATACCTGGACTTTCAGAAAGCTTTTGATAAAGTCCCACATAGGAGGTTAGTGAGCAAAATTAGGGCACATGGAACTGGGGGTAAAGTACTGACTTGGATTGGAAATTGGCTGGCTGACAGGAAACAAAGAGTAGTGACAAACGGCTCCCTTTTGGAATGGCAGGCAGTGACCAGTGGGGTACCGCAGGGATCAGTACTGGGACCGCAGCTTTTTACAATATATGTTAGTGATATAGAAGATGGTATTAATAGTAACATTAGCAAATTTGCTGATGATACAAAGCTGGGTAGCAGGGTGAAATGTGAGGAGAATGTTAGGAGATTACAGGGTGACCTGGACAGGTTAGGTGAGTGGTCAGATGAATGGCAGATGCAGTTTAATGTGGATAAATGTATGGTTATCCACTTTGGTGGCAAGAACAGGAAGGCAGATTACTACCTAAATGGAATCAATTTAGGTAAAGGGGCAGTACAAAGAGATCTGGGTGTTCTTGTACACCACTCAATGAAGGTAAGCATGCAGGTACAGCAGGTAGTGAAGAAGGCTAATAGCATGCTGGCCTTCATAACAAGAGGGATTGAGTATAGAAGCAAAGAGGTTCTTCTGCAGCTGTACAGGGCCCTGGTGAGACCACACCTGGAGTATTGTGTGCAGTCCTGGTCTCCAAATTTGAGGAAAGACATTCTGGCTATTGAGGGAGTGCAGCGTAGGTTCATGAGGTCAATTCCTGGAATGGCGGGATTATCTTACGCTGAAAGATTGGAGCAACTGGGCTTGTATACCCTTCAGTTTAGAAAACTGAGAGGGGATCTGATTGAGACATATAAGATTATGAAAGGATTGGACACTCAGGCAGCAGGAAACATGTTTCTGCTGAGAGGTGAGTGCCAAACCAGAGGACACAGCTTAAAAATAAGGGGTAGGCCATTTAGGACAGAGATGAGGAGAAACTTCTTCACCCAGAGAGTGGTGGCTGTGTGGAATGCTCTGCCCCAGAGGGCAGTGGAGGCCCAGTCTCTGGATTCATTTAAAAAAAGAGTTGGATAGAGCTCTCAGGGATAGTGGAATCAAGGGTTATGAAGATAAGGCAGGAACAGGATACTGATTAAGGATGATCAGCCATGGTCATATTGAATGGTGGTGTAGGCTCGAAGGGCAGAATGGCCTATTCCTGCACCTATTGTATATTGTCTATTGTTATATCACAGAAGCTGAAAACTCTTGAGCTTTCCAATGATCCAAGTGCTGTTTTCAAGTTCAGTTCCTCTTCACTGTTTTCACAGAGATGAACGAGGACATATCCTTTTCCAAGAAGGCTGAAGGGAGTCTCAAAGATCTCCAGTTAGAAACTTCCTTAAAGTGACTTCAATCAGTGAGATTTTTTGACTGTATCAAAAATGGCTCTTCTCTGATGCCATTTGTGCCAATTTCTCCTGCGTCTGATGTACCTTCCCACCTTAATCACAAAGCATAGCCCAGGAACAGGCCCTTCAGCCCATCATGTGTGTGCCGACCATGCTGCAATTCTAAACTAATCCCATCTGCTTGCACAATGTTCATATCCCTCTGTTCCCTGCGTGTTCTTGTATCTGTCCAAATACCTTTTAAATGTTGCTATAGTATTTGCTTCTACCACCTCCCCTGGCAGTAAATTCAAGTCATCTACTACCCTCTGTTTAATGAACTTTCCTTGCACATCTCCTTTGAACATTTCCCCTCTTACCTTAAACCTATGCCCCAAATATTTAACATTTCCAACCTGGGAGAAAGACCCTGACTATCCACCCTATCCACACCTCTCATAATTTTATTTACTTTTCTGAGGTTGCTTCCTAGCATCCAGTGCTCTAGTGAAAACAACCCAAGGTTGTTCAACCTTTCCTTACAGCTAATACATTCTAATCCAGGCAACATCCTGGCAAACCTCTTCTTCACTCTCTCCAAAGCCTCCACATCCTGCCTAAAGTGTGACAATTAGACTTGTACACAATATTCCAAGGTGGTCTAACTAAAGTTCTAGACATTTGCAACATAACTTGCCAACTTTTATACTTAATGGCTTGACTGATGTGGGTAAGCATGCCGTATGCCTTTTTTACCACCTTACTCACTTGTGTTGCCATTCTCAGTGAGCTATGGACTTGCACCCCAAGATCTCTCGATATGAATGCTCGTAAGCCATTTACTACAAACTTTCCTCTTATATTTGCCTCACACTTGTCCGGATTAAACTCCATCTTCCATTTAGAGTCATAGAGACATAGAGATGTACAGCGCAGAAACAGATCCTTCGGTCCAACTCTCCCATGCCGTCCAGACATCCGAACCTAATCTAGTCCCATTTGCCAGCAGTAGGCCCAGATCACTCAAAACCCTTCCTATTCATTTCTCTGCCCAACTTTCCAACTGATCTATATCCTGCTGTATCCTTTGACAACCTTCCTCACGATCCACAAACCCACCAATTTCCATATCATTAGACCATCTATTTCATCCAAATCATTTACCTATATTATAAGCAACAGAAGTCCCAGCACTGATCCTTGCAGCACCCCACTGGTCACAGGCCACCGATCAGAAAAACCCCTTCCACAAATAATCTCCAACTTCTATGTCCAAGCCAATTTTGTATCCACCTTACCAACTCACTGTGAATCCCATGTGATTTAAACAGCCTACCATGAGGGACCTTATCAAATGCTTAGTACAATATGCAAAAGTGTGCAGGTTAGGTGGATTGGCCACGCTAAATTGCCCCTAGTGTTCAACGATGTTTCGGTTAAGGTGCTTTCATCGGGGGTAAATGTAACATAATGGGTTAGAGGAATGGGTCTGGCTGGGTTACTCTTCGGAGGATCAGTATGGACTTGTTGGGCCAAATGGCCTGTTTCCACACTGTAGGAATTCTATGATGATTCTGTGATATCCACTGCCCTCCTATCATCAGTTATCTTTGTCACCTCCTCAAAGAAATCAATAAAGTTTATGAGACAAGACATCCCCTGCACAAAGCCGTGCTGACTCCATTATTTTCCAAATGTGGGTATATAGGGTCTCTGCCTGACCTGCTGCGCTTTTCCAGCAACACATTTTTCATCTCACTTGCTTCGCAGGTCTGTGTCGAAAATCTTTGGAAAGTCTATGTGCATCACATCAACAGCATTGTCCTTTCTGTTACTTCTTCACAAAACTCCAGCAAGTCTGTTAAACGCAATTTTCTCTTTTGGAATTACCTTTATCCATGTAATTGCTGGGATTATCCTTACAACCTTTCCTGAACAAGGTCATAACATTCATAATTCACAAGTCTTCTGGGCACTTCCCTCTACTCTGGGGAAGACTGAAAGTTGTAGCCGGTGCTCTGCAATCTGTACTCTCACTTACTTGGACACACCTCATCCAATCCTGGTGCCTTGTCAACCATCAGTGCCCAACAGTCTAAAGACTTCCTCCTTATTAATTTTGATCCTTCCTAATGACAGAGTTTCCTCCTCCCTCAGATCTGGCCAGCATCCTCCTCATTTGTGAAGACAGGTTCAAAGTATTAATTTAACATTTCAGTCATGCCCCAACTCAATGTGTAAATCTCCAAATTGGTCCCACATTAGCCTACTCCTCCTTCAACCACTCTTTATTGTTTATATGGTCTTATACAAAACCACTTTATGTTGGCTGTCAATAAGTGCTAATAATTCCTCTTTGCTTCACATTCCCCCAAACCTTTGGTATTCTTCCTGGTTCTCCATTTTATTTTGTAAGTGACACCCCCCCTGCCATAAGCACACTTTTTCCTCTTTCCCTTAATTTCTATCTCTTTTGTCATCCAGGGAGTTCTGGATTTGTACCTCATTACCTTTCTCCTTTGACGGTATATCTGTATACCTTGATTATACCTGAATCATTTGCTCTTTGAAGGTAGCACAATGTTCTGTCACTATCATTCCAGTCAAACCTACCCAGCTCTGTTCTTGTATCATTCAAGTCTGTTCTCCTCCAATTGATTTTGCTTACTCTTTACTGTTGAATATCATTCACTACCACCATCCTAAACATTACAGTACAATGATCACTAAATGTTCCTGCATTGACATTTGATCCACTTGGTACACCTTACTTCTAAGAGCCAGGTCCAGTAATGCATCCTTTTCTGTTCGACCTGAAGCTCTCCTGCATGTAATTCAGAAACACTTGCCCCTCACTGTTCCATTCGCATCTAGTCTTCTTGAAGGCTTCCCTCAAGAAATGCAGCATGGATGTCAATGCATGGGAGAAACTGACTTGGAGGGAGCTCCTGTATAAAGGGAGACAATTCTTTGAGAGTATCTGTCACTAATAGGAAGTATGGAAAAGGTACCCGGGAAAGGATTGCCCATGATCTTCAGACCAAGGAACAAATTTTCCTCCCAGAAACACCTGGAGTTGGAGACGTGGCTCTAGCATTGGGCTCATTAGCCACAAGTAGATCACCGATTCCATGACCAGTGACATGGAATTTCCTAGGTGGACAATCATGCACATTATTGAGTGAGCGCCAGTGAATAAACAACACTAGCAGTATCTCGATCTATGTTTGGGTAATTTAAATCTCCCATTATGACGACTCTGTAACATTAACATCTCTGTGTAATCTCTCTGCCAATTTATTCTTCTACACCTAATGTTTTGCAGTTTTATGTCCACACCTAAGGGGCTTAAAAAAGGGACTGGTTAAGGAGAAGGCAAGGTGAAGGACTGTCTTCAGGCCTAGGGCTCTTTAAAACTCCTCTTGCTGTGTATTAATACTGGACGCAACTATACATTGTAACTTGAGATGCACAAATTTCTAATCTTTTTATACTGTTGAAACTATTTTGTCTTTCTTGACTTAAACAACTTCACGGTGAAAGTGGGTACTGTAGATGCTGGAGATTAGAGTCAAGATTAGAGTGGTGCTGGAAAAGCACAGCAGGTCAGGCAACATCTGAGGAGCAGGACAATCGATGTTTCAGGCCAAAGCCCTTCATCAGGAATGAGGATGCTCATTCTCATTCCCGATGAAGAGCTCCTGCCCGAAACATCGATTTTCCTGTTCCTCGGATGCTGCCTGACCTGCTGTGCTTTTCCAGCACCACTCTAATCTTGACCTTAAACAACTTCACCCACACTGTGCTATTTATGCCCAGTAGAGAACAGCTCTGTGACATCATTGCAATGTTGGTCCAAGGTCCTAAATCCCTTACGCAACAGAGAAGATAAAACCATCATTGATTGTTGCAATAAAAAAAATCTTAATTTGAGGAAGAAAATTTGCCGTCCTTACCTGGTCTGGTCTATGTATGTCTCGAGATCCACGGCAATTTGGTTGAATATTAACTGCCCTCTGAGATAACACAAGCAAGTCACTTGGTTGAAGGGTAATGCAGGATGGACAACAGACTTCAGGCTTCCCAGGGATACCCACAATCCAGTGAATAAACAAGGAGAAGATTCTATTCAATTATTCTATTCAACTGTCTGATTGTATTCTTTTCCATTTCTCTTTTTTAAAAATGAGAAAACATGACAGTGCATTCCCAAACGTCTTTATACAAAGTGGAAGGCAGGGAAATCATTTCTTCCCAGCTAACATGAATTGCAGTCTAACCTGAATTCATGGCATCATGCAAGGCGTATATATGGAATATTTAAGTACAGCAGTTAGTGACAAATTGACATTCAAACGTATTTCAGGAGATCCATTAGCTGAATCATCAAACTGAAGTGAAGAGACTCATTTTACTGGTTGCAGTTGGAAGGAATATTAATAATAGGCTACTCTGTAATTAAGCAATTTCACTATTGTTTGACCCATGATGGTGTCAGCTCAAAGATTAATTCCATGGATACTGGATTTGTCTAAGAGATTTGAAGCGTAAAATAAGTAGAAGCTGAAATGATTAAAAGAGGCTATTCCTGTGCCTCTGTTAAAGTTCAATAGCATCTCCATCATTGTTAAATTGAAGATGCCAATAATAAAACACATCTCAAAGAGTGGAAAAGGAAAATGCAGTCAAATTATGGCTATGTGAAAGGATGACTAGTAACCTGTTATTATTGCAGTGACTCTTCATTGATTTTCTAAAGGTGTTGCAATCACCATGCAGTCCCAGGCCATTGTCTATTGCCGCTTGATTTACTCATCCAAAGAGCTTGTTCGGATGATTATATTATCTCGGTTTGTAGAACTGAAGAGGTTTCAGACGTGCTGTTCAAAAAGTAGGTGGCGCATCAAAGTTTCAACCTTTGCTTTGTGGATTTAGATCATCACTTACACTAAAGGAGAGAAATACTGGTGAGGTAATGTCCAGCATCAAGGAGCTTGATGCCAGCATTCATAAGAACATAAGAACTAGGAGCAGGAGTAGGCCATCTGGTCCTTTGAGCTTCCTCCGCTACTCAATAAGATCATGGCTGAGTGTCTTGTATACGCAGCTCCATTACCCGCCCTCTCACCGTATCCCTTAACTCCTTTATTGTTCAAAAAATCTATCTTGGCTTTAAATATGTTTACTGAAACAGTGTCAACTACTTCACTAGGCAAGGAATTCCATAGATTCACAACCCTCTGGGTGAAGAAGTTCCTTCTCAATTCAGTCCTAAATCTTCTCCCTCTAATTATGAGGCTATGTCCTCTTGTCCTAGTTTCACATGCCAGTGTAAACATCCTCTCTACTTCGATCTTATCTTTTCCCTTCATTGCTTTATATGTTTCTCTAAGTTCCCCCTTCATCCTTCTGAATTCCAATGAAGAAAATCCCAGTCTACTCAGTCTCTCTTCATAAGCCAAATCCTGCAACTCCAGAATCAACCTGGTGAACCTCCTCTGCACCCCCTCTACTGCCAGTACATCCTTTCTCAAGTAAGGAGACCAAAACTGCATGCAGTACTCCAAGTATGGCCTCACAAGCACTCTACAGTTGCAACATAACTTCTCTGCTTTTAAAGTCAATGCCTTCAGCAATTAAGGTCAAAATTCCATTTGCCTTCCTAATCACTTGTTGTACCTGCAGACCGACCCAAACTTCTTTTGTTTACACAGAATGTGAACACACCGATGTGACAAGCCATTTGAAAGCCAAATGACAAGATGACTTTCATTGCAAGTGGATTGGACAACAATGTCATGTGATCCGAGAAAATCAACATGGTTTCTTGAAAGGTGAATCATGTTTGATCAGTCTGTTGGAGTTCTTTGAGGTGGTAATGTGTGCTATGTATAAAAGGAAGCTGGTGAATGTACTGTACTTAGATTAACAGAAGGTATTTGATAAGATATCACATCAAAGGCTATTACAGAAAATACAACTCATGGTGTAGGAGATATTGGCATACATGAATAGAACATTGGTTGGATAACAGGAAGCAGAGAGCAGGCATAAAGGGGTCTTTTTTGGGTTGGCAAGATGTAATGAGTGGTATTGCATGGGAATTGATGCTGGTCCCTCGACCATTTACATTTCACAAAAATCATTTGGATAAAAAAATTTAGGTTATAGGTGCCAAATTTACTGATGACACAAAGTCGTGAAGAGGACATAAGGAGGCTACAGAAAAGATATAGAGAGGTTAAATGAATGGATAAGTGTGTGACAAATTGAGCATCATGCAGCAGAAAGGGTTTTAAAAAAGCATATTATCTAAATGGTGGAAGATCGCAGAGTATTGAGGTGCAGAGGGATCTGAGTGTTCTAATGCATGAATCATGAAAGGTTGGTATGCAGGTACAGCAAATACTGAAGAAATCTAATGGGATGTTATAATTTATGGAAAGTAGAATTGAATACTGAAGTAGACAGGTTATACCTCAGTGATGAGGGACACTGATGAGATCACACCTGGAGTACTGCATATAATACTGGTCACTGGGTTTATGGATTGATTCAAATGTGTTGGCAGCAGTTTAGAGACGGTTTACTTGGCTAAAATCTGGAATGGGGATGCTATCTCATGTGGAAAGATTGCACTTTGGAGTTTGGAAGGAAATGATTTGATTGAACCATATAAAGTCCTAATGAAAGTTGACAGGGTAAATGTTGAGAGGATGCTCCGTATTATGGGAGAACCTAGAATTGGAGATCACTGTTTCACAATAAGGAGTCACCCGTTTAAAACAGAGATGAGGTGATTTGTTTTCTCACAAATGTTTGTGAGTCTTTGGTGCTCTCTCTGTTTCTGTTCTATTACCCTGATTCACTTATGTGAGGTGAGATTTGTCTGGTTAGCATGCAAAGCAATACTTTTCACTGTACATGTGACAATAATGAATCTTTCAAATCAATCACCGCATACTAACATTGCTATTCCATCATCCTTTGCTTTATGCCTGTCTCTCAAACATTCAAACACCTCCAAATATTTTGTTCCCAGTTTTGTTCTCCTTGTAACCATGAGAAGGAGGGAAGGAGACATGTTGAGTTGAAGGTGTGTGCAAGGGTAGAGGGGAGGTCATTGGAGGTGCATGTGGAAGTTGAAAGTGACATTTCCTACATTGGCCATAAACTATAAAATGGAGGAGCAGAAGTAAGCCATTCAGCCCATTGAGTGTGTTCATCGTCGTCATCATCATCAGTCATTGGCAGTCCCTTGCAGATGAGGCTGACTTTATTCCATTCTCAGGGTGAGTCCGTACGTACTGGTACAAACTGATATGGCTTCCACAAACTCAGAGAGAGTCTGCTCAATTCAGTCATTGCTAGTCTGACAATCCTCAACTCCAACTTCCTGCTTTCTCCCCATAATCCTGGTTCCCTTATTGATCCAAAACCTATCTCAGCCTTGAGTATACTTAATGACCCAGCCCTGAGGACCCACTGTGGGAAAGAATTCCATAGATTCAATACCCTCTGAGAGACAAAGTTTCTCCTCAGGTGACATTTCAAGAGTATTCATTAATTGGACAGCACATTAAGTCCCCCCCGGTTGTGCGAGGTGCTACATAAATGCAAATTCTGTCTTTCGTCCAGCTTTTCCATGCAGGCTAGCCTCAGCCAAGGGAAGCTGCTTGAAAACTCTGTGTATGAGAAGTTAAACACTAACTCCTTCATGTCTTAAGAATGCAGAGCTTGTGTACTTTATATAACATTCTTTCATTTTATTCCATTTAATGTAATATTGAATGAAATATCCAGGACAAAAAGATAATGTTTGGAAACGGACAGTGAGTGGATGAGGTAGTTCATATTTTCACAAGGAACAACAGTCAGGTAGCAAATCAAAACTAGATTAAGCAATGAGGAAGGACAATAATGAGAAAAACACTTGAAAGTTTGCTTTCTCTGAGTTTTCAACTATTATTTTGATTATTTTCATTGAATTATACAAAACAGAAGGAGGCTATTATGCTGAATCCCCTGCTGTCAACATCTTGCGTTTTGCTGTTGACTAGAAACTGAACTGGGCTGGCTGTATGAATATACAATGGCTATAAGAATAGGTCAAAGGTTAGGAATACTGCAACGAGTTACTCACCTCCTGTCGCTCCAAAGTGTGTCCACCATTTATGGAATTCCAAACCCCCTCCACCCCAACTCTTTGCTTGGATGGGTACAACTCCAACAACATTCAAGAAACTTGACCCCATCAAGGACAATTAAGCAGTTGTTTGATTGGCACTACGTCCACCCACCTTCAACTTTCCCTTGACTGGAAAGGTGAACATTTATGTGTAAATAAAGGGTAACTCGGTGACGGGATACTGACCTCTGTGGAGTTATTTCAAACATGACCTGTTGTAATTTCAGTCAAATACAGCTTGGTTATGGATGGCCTCAATTTGCTGAGAAGTGGCAGATGGAGTTTAATTCAGATAAGTGCGAGGTGCTGCATTTTGGGAAACCAAATCTTAGCAGGACTTATACACTTAATGGTAAGGTCCTAGGGAGTGTTGCTGAACAAAGAGACCTTGGAGTGCAGGTTCATAGCTCCTTGAAAGTGGAGTCGCAGGTGGGTAGGATAGTGAAGAAGGCATTTGGTATGCTTTCCTTTATTGGTTAGATTATTGAGTACAGGAGTTGGGAGGTCATGCTGTAGCTGTACAGGACGTTAGTCAGGCTACTTTTGGAATATTGCATGCAATTCTGGTCTTCTTCCTATCAGAAAGATGTTGTGAAACTTGAAAGGGTTCAGAAAAGATTTAGAAGGATGTTGCCAGGGGTGGAGTATTGAACTATAGGGAGAGGTTGAACAGGCTGTGGCTGTTTTCCCTGGAGCATCGGAGGCTGAGGGGTGACCTTATAGAGGTTTACAAAATTATGAGGGGCATGGATAAGATAAATAGACAAAGTCCCTTCCCTGGGATAGGGGAGTCCAGAACTAGAGGGCATAGGTTTAGGGTGAGAGGGGAAAGATATGAAAGAGGGTGATGCATGTATGGAATGAACTGCCAGAGGAAGTGGTGGAGCTGAAAATGGTTAGCTGGAAAAGTGCAGCAGGTCAGGCAGCATCCAAGGAGAAGGACAATCGACGTTTTGGGCATGAGCCCTTCATTCCTGAAGAAGGGCTCATGCCTGAAACGTTGATTCTCCTTCTCCTTGGATGCTGCCTGACCTGCTGCGTATTTCCAGCAACACATTTTCAGCTCTGATCTCCAGCATCTGCAGTCCTCACTTTCTCCTAGAGGAAGTGGTGGAGGCTGGTTACAATTGCAACATTTAAAAGACATCTGGATGGCTATATGAATAGGAAGGGTTTGGAGGGATATGGACCGGGTGCTGGCAAATGGGACTAGATTGGCTTGGGATATCTGGTCAGCATGGATGAGTTAGACCAAAGGGTCTGTTTCTGTGTTTTACATCTCTATGACTCTAATTTCAGAGAAAGAAGAACGTGAGAGATCAGCCAGGTGAGTGTTGAAATTTTTAAGTCTAAAGTCCAGATTAGCATGAACGAGGATTGAGCAGCAGATGAACTGAGAGACGGATACAGTTGGGTGATGTTGTGGGGGATTGACATAATAATTAGTCATTTCTGCCTGCCATATTGGAGGCTGAGATGCCCATTCAGTGCTTGAAGAATGGTTACAGTGTTATCAAATTTCAAGAAGCTGAGCTGGTCATTGTGAAGTTGCAGTGTGTACATTGGCTCCCACTTACCACCACATGATGACAGAGACTGCGCTTCAGTCTACTCCATAGACTGGAAAGGTACTTAGGGCCATTCCAAGGTTGTGAAAGATGTTGCAGAAATGCAAGTCCTTTCCTTGCATTTACATTTGGCTCTTGCTCCTGAATCCTTTGCACAACCTTGAAGGTGGCAAAGTGGCATAGTGGTTAGCACTGCTGCCTCACAATGCTAGGGTCCTGGGTTCGATTCCACCTTGGGGTGACTGTCTGTGTGGAGTTTGGACATTCTCCCCGTTTCTGCACATCTCTATGACTCCACATCTCTATGTATCTGAAATCCTTTGCACAACCTTCTGAAAGGAAGGTTTCCTTCAGGTGTTCTGGTTTCCTTGCAGGTAAAGAGGATTGGCCATGCTAACTTGCCCATGGTGTTCAGGGATGTGCAGGCTTGGCGGAGTAGTCATAGGAAATGCAAGGTCATAGGGATAGGGTGGGGGTCTGGGTCTGGGTAGGATGCTTGTCAAAGGATAGGTGTGGACTTGATAGACTGAATGCCATGCTTCCACATTGTGGGATTCTGATTCCAAGCTGGAGCAATATTTTGATTTAAAAATGACACTGATTAACAATAAATCTGTTCAAAATGTTTATTTTAGAGTGAATACATTTCTTGAAGAATGACGATGGGGAGTGGTCCACCTGTGATGTGAGCTGAAAATGTGTTGCTGGAAAAGCGCAGCAGGTCAGGCAGCATCCAAAGAGCAGGAGCGTTGACATTTTGGGCATGAGCCCTTCTTCAGGAATGATAAGGGCTCATGCCCGAAACGTCGATTCTCCTGCTCCTTGGATGCTGCCTGACCTGCTGCGCTTTTCCAGCAACACATTTTCAGCTCTGATCTCCAGCATCTGCAGTCCTCACTTTCTCCACCTGTGATGTGACCAAACATAAAGTAGAACAAGCTGGTACAAGTTAGTGTAGTCTGCAGCTCAGAAATGGATATTTTAGCAATGTGTCAACACAGATATGGTGGCCCAAAGAGTCATATTCTCTGCTGTTTCCTTTAATGAGAGGATGGTCTGATACTGTGCTTGGGTGAGTAAACCTTCCAGTGATACACTGGCAGTAAACTATAGGCTGTTTAGCTTTGCAAATGTAATGTGTGATGCCAAAGCAGCAGAGAGGGTAGAAACAATACTTAGCAACTTGTCATTTGAATCACCAAGTGGCAAATATAATGAAAGAATCATAACCACATCAGTGAGAATGATGAGTTACAGAAGGGAAAACATTTGAGGTGCAAAGGCGAGCTAAATAAAGTTGTGTCACCGTTTATTCAGCGAAAGCAGACACAGAAATATCGATGGGATGGTTTAAATGGAGTCAGGGATACTGATAAAGTATTAATGAGAGCACTGGCCATAATTTTATCCTAATTTTATAAAGTGATGTATTTTATGTAACTGAACACTGAATATTCACTGACCTAATCAGGCTGACATTGTCAGACATTGTTTTCTTGAGCTGTATCTCTGCCCGCAACACATTTATATCGTAAATCGCAAAGCTTAGCAGGACAGAGGAATCTGGCTCTTCTGGTACTTTGATCACAAAGTTAGTACATAGATAGAGCTTAATAAGGCAATTGAAGCGCTGGTGTTTAATAATCAACAGTTATCAGGTTTAATAAAAAGGGAAAGGAATATAAATGTATTACTGCAGCTGTAATATAGGGCTTTTCTGAGCTCATATTTGGAGGACCTCATACAGTTTCGGTCTCCTTAAATAAAGTTACTAGATTCAATAATAATGAAGTGTAACTTGGTTATTTTGTCTCAAGTTTTTTTCAGAATGACAGAGAACATGTGAGTTAAAAAAATCACTCTCTCATGATCAACAAGACGACAGATTTAGACCATTTGTGGGATAGAACCAGTTGTGTGTTTTGGAACAAGGCAATGTGAGTCTGTGTAAAACTGAGACACAAGTTCAGAAGGAGCTACCACTGAAAGATAGAGGTAGATAGATTCTTGACCGACAAGGGAATCAGTGGTTACTGGGGTAGGTGGGAACATAGTGTTGAGATTACAGTTGCATCAGACATGGTCTTAGTAAATGGCACAACAGTCTTGAAAGGCTGAATGGCTTATTCATGATTCACAAGAATTGTCTATCCCTAATTGCCCAGAGTGCAGATAAGGGTTAACCACATTGGAGTGGGTCTGGAGTCTCCTGTAGACCAGACCAGGTAAGGATGGCAGATTTCCTTCCCTAACCAACATTTGTGGATTTTTTCAACAATGGTTTCAAGGATATCACTAGACTCTTAATCACAGATTTTCATTAAATTCAAATTCCACCACCAGCTGAAGAAGGGCTCATGCCCAAAACGTTGATTCTCCTGCTCTTTGGATGCTGCCTGACCTGCTGCGCTATTCCAGCAACACATTTTCAGCTCTGATCTCCAGCATCTGCAGTCCTCACTTTCTCCTCTCTAGATTAATAGTCTATCGATAATATCACCAGGCCATTGTCTCCCCTAAATCATAAGAATATATGAGTGAGGAGAAATCGGGTGCCGTGAGGATGATGTATGGGAGGAAGAGGAGGGGAGGAGGACAGATATAGCAGGAGTGATAACTGGGACCCAAGAGGGACATTTATCCTCTGGGTGTGGACAGGAATAAATGTTTGAGCTTGTTTTTAAAATAAAGTGCCTTGAACAACATATGGTAAATCTCGAGCAAGTCATTAGATAAACCTGGCTTAAAGGAATAACTTCTTCAAATCAACTTGATTTAAGACATTACATCAAGACTTTTATCGAGCACAGTAAATACTGTGGCTGATTCAACAAAATATTGGATCAATTAACTCCTGCTTCAGTATATATTGAAGAAATAAATGTTTGAAATGGAGAAAACTTTAAAGGGTCAGATTAAGTTACAAAACAGCAATTGGATGAGAATGAATTGTATTGAGTCTACAACACAGGATCATGCCATTCAGCCCTTTTAGTCTATGCTAGTCTTTGTATGCATCTCCTCCCCCTTCTCTAAAACTATCAGCACATGTTCCTTCTTTCCCCAGTGTTTATAAAATCTTCCCTTCATCAAAGTAGCTCAAGTACTGTTGGTGTGCCATTCTCTCGAGGTACATACGTTTCTTGGGAATTCCCTGTCATTCTGTTAGTGACTTTCTTTCAATGATTTTTAAAATGTTTTATGATCTTTTAGCTCTACTCTTCCCCACAAGTGGAATTATTTTATCACAGCTGCCCTAACTAAACCTTCCATCATCTTAAAGACTGCTATCTCACACACAAAATTGCGCAGCACAAACAGAGGCCATTCAGCTCATTGTGTCTGGGCTGACCCTCCAAAAGACCATCGTGCCATGTCTTTCCTGCCTTCTCCCTGTAACTCCATGCATTTGTCTTTTTCAGATAAACATCTAATTCTCCTTCGAAAGCCTTAGTTAAACTTGTCTTCATCACTCTCTTGGGCAGTGCATTTACATTTACTGCGTGAACACATTATTCTTCACATCGCATTTGCTTCTTTACTTTGAGCTTGTTCCATTTTTTTCCTGATTCTTTCATGAGTGGGAGCAGCTTCTCCCTATTTTACTCTGATCCGACCTCGCATGATTTCTTAGATTCCCTACAGTGTGGAAACAGGCCCTTCAAGTCCACACCGACACTCTGAACAGCAACCCACCCAGACCTATTCCCTCACATTTACCTCTGCATCTAACCCTATGGGTGATTTAGCATGGTCAATTCACCTAACCTGTACATCTTTGGACTGTGGGAGGAAACCGGAGCACCCGGAGGAAACCCACGCAGACACGGGGAGAACATGCAAACACTACACAGACAGCTGCCCAAGGTGGGAATTGAACCCGGGTCCCGGTTGCTGTGAGGCAGCAGTGCCACCATGCCACTGAGACACCCTGCCGCCCCTAAATTGAATACTTCAATTATGTTTCCTCCCAGCCTTCTCTTTCCCAAGGAGAACAGACCCGGTTTCTCCAGTCTACCTTCATCACTGAACTCTTCATCCTTGCAACCCTTGGCGTAAATCTCACCTGTACTTCTCCAACGTGTTCACATCCTTTCTATAGCATGACACCAGAATTAGACACAATAGTGAAGTAGAGGTCTAACAAGTCTCTTATAGGATTTCAACACAAGCTCCTTGCCCTTGCTCTATGTCTCTTTTTAGAATGCTTTATGATCTATTCTCTTAACCCATCCTATCACCATTGCTGACTTGTCCTCATTTAAACCCGACAGTCTCTGGTCCTTTACTTCCTTTAGCGTTATCGCCTTTAGTTTATCTTGTCTTACATTTTGGTCCGAAGAAAATGTATCATCTTGTACGTCTCCACATTTAACTTTATCTACTCACTCCACCAACTTACCTATATCCTATTGAAGTTCAATACTGTCGTCCTCACAGTGTTTCCAGAAATTGTATCCTGTACACCAGGGTCAAGCTCGAGTCATAGAATCATAGAGATATACAGCATGGAAGCAGGCCTTTCGGTCCAACTTGTCCATGGCGACCAGATATTCTAAACTCGTCTATGACAGCACCTGGCCCATATCCCTCCAAACCCTTCCTATTCATATACCCATCCAGAAGCCTTTTAAATGTTGCAATTGTACCAGCCTCCATCACTTCCTTTGGCAGCTCATTCCATACACGTACCACCCTCTGTGTGAAAAAAGTTACTCCTTTCCCTTCTCATGCTAAACCTATGCCCTCTAATTTTGGACTCCCTTATCCTGGGAAAAGAACTGTTCACCCTATCTATGCCCCTTATAATTATATGAACTTTTATAAGGTCAACCCTCAGCCTCCGATGCTCCAAGGAAATGAGCTCATTCATATAGAAGGCAAGAGAAGGATCCCAACACACTAGCTGTTCATAATTAACCAGCACTTGTCCATCTTATTGCTAACTTTGTCTCAAGTTATGTAGAAGTTTCCTCACAACCAGTCTCTAATTGCTGAGCTTATCATCACACCCTTGTTTGAATGAGAGCATACCATTTGCAATTCAGTATTACCCCTGGGTTTAATGAAGTTTGAAAGCTCATTGCCAGAGCCTCTGCAATCTCCATTCTCACTCACCTCAGTATTCTTGGGCATGTTTATAGAGTCATTGAGCTGTACAGCATGGAAACAGATGCTTTAGTCCAACTCGTCCATGCTGACAAAATCCCATCCTAAATGAATCTAGTCCCCTTTGCCAGCACTTGGCCTATATCCCTCCAAACCCTTCCTATTCGTGCATTCACTTAGATGCCTTTTAAATGTTGTAATTGTACCAGCCTCCACCACTTCCTCTGGCAGCTCATTCCATACACATACCACCCTCTGTATGGAAAAAGTTGCCCCTTAGGTCTCTTTTAAATCTCTCCCCTCTCACCTTAAACCTATGCCCTCTAGTTTTCCCTACCCTGGGAAAAAAGGCTTTGGTTATTCACTCTAACAATGTCCCCCATAATTTTGAAAGTCTTTATAAGGCCATTCCTTGGCTTCTGCTGTTAATGAAACAGTACCCCCACTACCTCTTATCAATTTTAAACCATTCTAGATATTCTTCCTTTTTCACCATAACCTGAGTAGGTGTATTCCTTCTTCAACATTTGGTTGGATATTTGTCTGTCAAATATTTGTTTAAAACTTCAGCCATGTACTCTGCCTCCATGTGTACATAGCCTTTTAGTCTCTAATCAGATCCATGTGAAGGAAGCAAAGGAATATAGAAAGCCAATGCAGCAAATTTGTTAGAATTTAGATGTATTTGAAACATTACATTGGCAAGTGAGTGTTCAGTCAGGAAAGGGTTAACTGTTGATTCAAATTTAGCAAGTCTGGCAGCATCTGTAGACAGAGAAATGGAGCTAAAATTTCAAATTAAATATGATTCTTATGACAAAGGAGTCATGGTAGATTCAAAATGTTGATTTTTATTTTATATTTTAGATCTCCAACATTCACAGTAGTTTGCTTTTGTTTAACTACCGAAACCATCCTTTCGCTGAAAGTCCTACTGTCGATATGTCTGCTTCTTGGACTGACATCCATGGAATGAAGAGGTATATACGGAGGAATGAAGTTGATTTTCTGGACAAAGTAAGTAAAAAAAATTTTAAAATGCTATTAATTAAAATAATTAGAATGGTTGTAACAGACTAGCACCTATAGTCCTTAGAAGTGGCACACCGGCCACTTCAGTTAGTACTACTGCTTCACAGTGCCAGGAACCCAGGTTTGATTCCATCCTTGGGCAACTCTCTATGGGGACCTTGCACATTCTTCCCATGGGTTTCCTCCCATAGTCCAAAGATGTGCAGGTTAGGTAGATTGGCCATGGCAAATGCAGGGTTATGGGAGTGGGTCTGGGTGGGATACTCTTTAGAGGATAGTTGTGGACTCGATGGGCTGAATGGCCTGCTTCCACACTGGAGGAATTCTATGAAGTATTGCTCTTATGTTTAAATAACAAAGAAGAGAAATATTAAAACATAAGACATGACATAAAAAGCTTAAGGGAATAGAATGCAGTGATCCTGAAGACTGGGTATCAATTACATGATTGATCACAAAAGAAAGAATGTTATTTGACCTTCAGTTAAATTCAGAGAGATTACAATGGAAATTGCATCAGAATGGAAAAGATAATGAGATACGAGTGTATGTTGTGGTTCTGTTCGCCGAGCTGGAAGTTTTTGCTGCAAACGTTTCGTTCCCTGGCTAGGGAACATCATCAGTGCTATTGGAGCCTCCTGTGAAGCGCTGCTTTGATGTTTCTTCCGGTATTTATAGTGGTTTGTTCTTGCCGCTTCCGGGTGTCAGTTTCAGCTGTAGTAGTTTGTATGTGGGGTCCAGGTCGATGTGTCTGTTGATGGATGTTCTTGCCACTTCCGGGTGTCAGTTTCAGCTGTAGTGGTTTGAACAGACACCCGGAAGCGGCAAGAACAAACCACTATAAATACCGGAAGAAACATCAAAGCAGCGCTTCACAGGAGGCTCCAATAGCACTGATGATGTTCCCTAGCCAGGGAACGAAACGTTTGCAGCAAAAACTTCCAGCTCGGCGAACAGAAGCACAACAACGGACACCCGAGCTACAAATCTTCAACCAGACTTTAAATATGAGTGTATAATACTCACAGTGTTGGAAAAGTGAATGAAAGAAGCAGCTCTGAATATGATGAAACTGTAAAAAGTTAGGGTCTGCTTGTCAGTAGGCCCAAGAGGAACGGTATAATGAGATGCGTGAGGAAATATTGGAGGCCAGAATGAATTCATAACCTGTGTCAGAAAGTGAAATCTTTGAGAGATCAAATGAAAGGCATTATAACAGAATGGACACATGAAAAACAAACCCAGCTGGGCACTGTTCAAAAAGGCTCCAATCGCCAAAGAGAAATGGACAGAGTATGCAAATGAATTGTAGGGTTATCCAAGTTGTTGAAAACCTTAAAATATAGAGGCAAATGATGGATCAAATATATAAGAGCTAATGGGATTCTTTACCACAGAGGGCTGTCGAGACTGGGTCATTAAGTATATTCAAGGCTGAGATAGACAGATTTTTAATCTGAAAGGGAACCGAGATTTATGGGAATAGGAGGGAAAATGGAGTTGAGGATTATCAGATCAACCATGATCACATTAAATGGCAAAGCAGACTCAAGGGGCTGAATGGCCCACTTTTCCTCTGACATTTATGGTCTCATGGTCAAAAAAGTGCTTTGAAATTGGTGAGTACAGGGAAAACTCCAGGCAGAGAGAAACTAACATCAGAGCATCTAAAAGCCTTTGAAGAACTAGAATTAGAAGTGATAACTGAATCTTGTGATCAAATAGACGCAAAAGAAAACTTGAGACATTACATATTGATTTAGATCCATAAGAAACTTAATGCAATCAGTTTATAACACAAACTTTATTGTGTTTTCTCCTTAAAGAAATCTTGAAAATGAAATTGTAATAAATAATGACACATTTGAAGCAAAAATTGATGGAATACCGTCCTGATTTAGATTTAGAGAGAAGAAAGCAAATTATTAAATAAAATAATCATTGATAAATATCTGAAAGTAAAGAACATTTGTATATGCTTCACAGACAATGGCAAGTCTTCAATTGTGGTTGTCATTAAAGTGGATAGGCAGATGCAGGAAGCAGCTGCAAATGTGTTGCTGGTCAAAGCACAGCAGGTTAGGCAGCATCTCAGGAATAGATGCAGGAAGCAATTAGGAAGGCAAATCGTATATTGGTCTTCATTGCAAGAGAAATTAAATGCATAAGCAGTTACACAGGGAGACCTGCAAGGTTCACTTGCAAGTTACCAGGGATGGCAGAGTTGTCATAGAGTATAGGAAAATCAGGAATGAGGAATGATGAAGGGCTTTTGCCTGAAACATCAATTTTCCTACTCCTCCGATGCTGCCTCACCTGCTGTGCTTTTCCAGCACTACTTTAATCTTGAATCTAATCTCCAGCATCTGCAGTACCCACTTGCGATAGAAGATCAGCCATAATCACTGAGTTGTAGAATAGGCTCAAAGGGCTGAATGTCCTATTCCTACCCCTAGTTTCCTAGATGTGTTAAATATGCTGCAGAATCGTGACATTGAAAGTTAAAATGTGGGATTTATACAAATGTTGGGATTAAATAGTGAGCATCAGGCAGGAAGGGGGACAATGAGACGTTTCAAATTAACAGAGGATTTAACAAAGCTGGGTATGATCTCAAAGATTATTTAACCTGTACATGGGACAGATATTCACAGAGGCAGATATAGTTCCAAGGGTAGGAACTGCAGGTAAGGCCATGATCAATTTGTGGAGTGCTGACAATACAATGCACCTTACAGAATCAGAACAGAGCCTATTACCCAATATCATAGCTCTGGTAATATCAGAAAGTTTTGAACATGGACTGCATGTGAACATTGAAAGATTAGATTAGATTAGATTCCCTACAGCGCAGAAACAGGCCCTTTGGCCCAACCAGTCTACACCGACCCTCCGAAGAGTAGCCCACCCAGACCCATTTCCCTCTGACTAATTGACCTAACCCTATGAGCTGTTTAGTATGACCAATTCACCTGATCTGCACATCGTTGGACTGTGGGAGGAAACCAGAATGCCTGGAGGAAACCCACACAGACACAGGGAGAATGTGCAAACTCCACACAGACAGTTACTCAAGGCTGGAATTCAACCTGGGACCGTGGTGCTGTGAGGCAGCAGTGCTAACCACTGAGCAGATAAGACAATAGTAGGAATATGTTCAGACAAGGAGGCCCAGCCTATGGCCTGTAGGTTCATGAGATCTTTTCATACAGTCCACTGTCTGAATGTAATGCTTCCTCAATTTACAGCCCATTTGCAGGGTTTCTGTCATTAATAATGACATAATCTTATAGGGCAAGGGCCAGAGACAAGAAAGATCTGACAAAAAGTGAGAGAGTATTGTCATTTTGAATTTACTTTTGAACAATGAGGACCGTGAGGCCTGTAGGTCTGAGGAGCCCGCGGCCTGGAGCCCTGAGGAGCCTCCAGCCCGAAATGACAAGCAGCCTGAGACTTGGAACTGCAAGGAACCTGAGAGCTGGAGCTGAAGTGGTTAACCAGCGACTAAGCGGTGGAATTGGAAGCTTTTAGAGAGACTCAGAAACAGATGGAATATGTGGACTTACTGTGTGGTAACTGCTTCATGCTCTGAGTGTAGAACCAGCTACAGGATAGGGTGGGTGTCGGACCCATAATATGGTGGAGAGGGAACTTTAGGCCATGGTTTCTGTAGTGAGACCGTCCCATTCCAGCCTCCAACCCATTCGCCATACCGTGGTGATAACATGAACTCTGTCTATGGACAGGTCAGCTGAGAAATAACGAAGTAGATAAGAAAACATTTGCAGGATGAATCAGTCGCAGGGTTTGTTGAGATGCAGACCAACTCAATTTGGGCTACTCTTTCGCAAGAGAGACAACTGAGATCGCTGTTCAGATTTCAAAAGAAGGCAAGATAAACTTTCAAGCAGGTCAGTTATTAAAAGGTCTGTTCAAAAAAATCAGTTTGCTATATTTTTCTCACTGATGAAGAGGGAATTGAAGTTAATTAGGTTCAGGCAAAAATTGATTTTGACCAATGCTTTATGCTTACGAGCTAGTTGTAAAATGAAGCAGCTTTAATGATTCATCTCTGGCCTCACCTCATCAAACTGTGAGCAATTCACCTACAGGGTCAGATTACACGATAAGTTGCCATCTTGACTGCCCAAGGTTATACTGTTTAAAGAAACTTAGGAACATTGAAAATCTGAGCAGGGTAGATCATTTGGCCCTTCAATATGATCACGGCTGATCTTCCAACTCAGAACCCTGTTCCCACTTTCTCCCCATAACCTTTACCCCTTTATCCCTGAGAATGATGTCACACTCCTTCATGAAAATATTAAATGTTTTAGCTTCAAAGTCTTTTTGTGGTGGGAAATTCCACAGGCTCCGCACTGTCTGAATAAAGACATTTTTCCTCATCTCAGTCCAAATAGCTTATCTTATGTTCTCAGAGTATGACCTCAGTTGTGTATTCCATGATCATCACAAACGTCCTTCCCGCATTTACCCTGTCTACTCCTATTTGAATTGTATCGATTTCTATCAGATACCCCTTCAATCTTCGAAACTCCAGTGAATGTTGTCCTAACTGATCTAACTGCTTCCTACCTTCATCCAGGAATCACCCTGGTTGACCATTATCACACTCCGTCCATAGCCAGGACATCCTTCCTCAGATAAGGAGATCAAATATTCCAGGTGTGGTCTCACCCAGGCCCTGTACAAGGGCAGCATGTTATCCCTGCTTCTGTACTCAAATCCTCTTGCCATGAAGGCCAGAGTACCATTTGCCTTTTTCACCATCTGCTGTACCTGGATGTTTGCCTTCAGCATGAGTAGATATGATCTGCTCTAGGTAGTCTCATGGGGCAATGGTAGCATAATCAGCATAGGCGAAGGGCTTCAGTGTAAAAGGCCTTATCTCAGGACATGGTCCACAGGTAGTTCTGCATGCTCCCCTTGTCCATAGACATTGGCCACCTCTGAAGACCCATTGTGGTACCTCCCTACTTGTGGGCAGCTCAGGAAGCGCAGACTGGCATTGCAGGGTATCTTACATGCAGGGACAGGGACCCAGCTCATGGATTGGGCCCAGGTGCATCTCAGGGTTGCTCGCTTGCTCTCTGAGCAGCTGGCTGCAACCTCTCGCCATCGCTGCCTTGCCTTGCCAGTTGCTGCAGTCATTGTGTGGGGTAGTCTGCCTTGTTGATCAGCAGTCCTCAGTCATGCTCCTAACAGTCTCACAACTACATTTGGCATCCCTCGTTCACACTGCATGCCCCTCACGCTGCCTACTAACGTGGTCATGATTCCTAGCCACCTTTCACCCACCTACTCCAGCTTTAATATCTGTGCCATCCCACTCACTCAATTCGATCCTTTCTCTCATTCCAGGAGACAACTACCTGCCCAATAGGGCAAAGTGAGTCTGTATGATTGGAGGAGGCATGACGTTCAGCTCCCCACCTCCCTTGAGGAGACCCCTGCAGATGAAGACTGGGACTGTTCTTGGAGATACCATCCCACACCTGCCAACCAAGTAAGTACCAGCTTTCATTGCACTGTACCTCTCTGTGACACCCCTCCACCCCGGTCAGTGCTAGTTATTTCACACCACAGTGAGCCATTGTATTGTCTTCTCTCTCTTTCCTTGACATTGCTCGTTACATCAGTATCTCCATCACCAAGCCAGCGGAACAGCTAGCTCCCCATGAAGCCAGCTTCTCACCTTCTGATGATGACAACACTGAGGCCTCAGAGTGACCATCAGCAAGGCTGCTCCCCCCATCCTCTACCAGCTCAGACACTGACACCTTGGAGGAGGAGGTTAGACTGAGAATGGAACAACCTGTAGTTCCTCACTGTACCAGCTCCACAGCTGCTGGAGGAAGTAATGCCCCAGGCCGTGAGCATTGAGAGAGCTGCTAGAGACCAGGCGTCTCAGCCCCAGGTAGGAGAGGGCCCTGGGACAATCAGGGACTTTGTCCACATGCATAGGAAGGACCAGGAGCATCAGACTAGGATGACCCTTACTGCCCAGAAGATGCTGGAGCACAGAGAGTCATGTGACCATCTGGCCCTCTCCATGGAGAGGTTGGTGGTTGTCATGGAGATCCAGGTCCAACATTTTCAGGGTCTGCTGGGGAGGCTTTCGCACCCACACTCCATCTATTGGTCCTCAGGTCTGAAGACCTGGTGGCAGGTGCTGTTTTTGCACAATGAGATCAGGCAGTTCCAGGAAGAGCCCAGTCACCAGAAGAGAAACTACTGACAGGTACCTCAGAATCTCCTCTCAGAACACTCCAGACATTGCTGGGCTTGTACCTCCACTTTACTCTCAGCTCCAAAGTCCCCCAAACCCCACCCTCACCCCCGTCCATCTCTGGGTGTTCAGGTTGAGGACAGTCTACTGACAAGAAGACCTTCCACATGTCTGGACTGTCCAGGCACAAACACCTCCCGGGACAGCAACTTGCACTGCCAAGATGCACCCCAGCTATAGGACCAGGAAGTACACCAGGGAGAGGAAGAAGGAAATTTATTGAGGACAATTTGGTGGTACAAATGATGGTGCAGTGAACATTATTTGGTACACATTTATAAATGACACTGTTTTGACCTCACAGTTGGTTGTTGATTTTGCAGCAGCATTGCAATGCTCAGCACTGGTTTGACCCAGCTTTAAGGTGTAAGCATGTACTGTCCTTGGATCTGAGAGGTGCCAGCAGGGATCTGAGAGGGTGGCAGTTGTCTATGGATGTTGGGTGCCTGAGCTGGTGCTCTGGTGCGAGATGTTGGTGCCTGCTGTCCAAGATGGCAGCTTGGAGGAGCACGGAGGAAGCTGGATTCAGCAGGGATCTACTCTGACTTCCACATCAGAAATTGTTGACGTCTCATTTCCTCTTGGTAAAATAGGAAGCTGCATTTTAATGAGGTAAGATTTGCTGCTAATGAACAATTAATGCTGCTCATGATAGAGAAGCTAGTCTCGATGTCTGGAACTCTACTGGAAAATTAAGTAAGTTGCTGTCAATGTCAAGAAAGGCATCGCCTGACTTCTTGCATGACTCTCTCATAGCCACCATCAACCAAGGCCTTATAAGACTCCTCCCACATATTACTCCCACCAGTCTCTCAACTGCCTTCTCCATTGGCATCTGCTCCAGCTGGCACCTTGTCTTAATATTGGAAGAGTGTTCCGTTGCGTGGCACTGATAACCTGCACTTTGTCTGGAACAATGGTTCCCTAAATGCAAGACTTTCTACGAGGTACAAGAGGGTGCGTCTTGACTTCAACCACTGGACAGAATGGAAAATCCTTTAGTCCTGAGCGATTGACTCAAATGTAGAGCCTCCTCCCGCAGTTCAGGTGGAAAGCATGGATATGTTTAAGGGGGAATCTCAATAAAATACGGGAGGGAGATTGGGGAAAAAAGATATGCAGATGAGTTAGTAGAAGAGTGGTAGGTGGTTGCTAATGTGGGGCATGAATTGACTGATAGGATCGAGTTGCCTTTTTCTCTGCTTACAACTACTTTAGAATCTAAGAGTGGTGGGTTCTATTTTAGTTCTCTGTTTTAATGCGATGCCCTACAAAATGCCCCATGTAATGCAAGAAAATATATTCTACAATTTAATAATTAGACAGATGCATATCATCCATTTTAATCACTGAAGCAGTTCAGTGAAAAGCCATGATCTGTGCAAGATTGGGAATGGAACTTGTACACGAGAGAAATGACAGATTTGTTAATATTGCAATTAATCTTCTTAGCATCTAAAATGAGAACTTAAATACTTAGTGAACATTAATCAAAATGTTCTAAATTAAGTTTAGAAATCTGTAAGTGCTAAAAATGAATCAATAAATTTGAGATGACACTGTTTTTGATTATGGAGCACAGTTTTATAAATGATCTTGGAATACTAAAAGTAGAGACAAATATGTGGATTATGGAGCTATTTTGTCGGAATTTATCTGGGTACATTTGTTGAAAACCTTAATGAATTAATTGCTGATATGGCAGTGAGTGAAAATCCTGTCATAGAGTCAGTGTGGCACATAAGAACCAATTTGACACTGAATTTCATCTGCTGCTTGTCTCCACACTCCTTAGCCTGCCTCTCTTCTTCAAGTTTATTGCAACTTTCCTCACAGTTCTCTTTTGCAAAAGTTTCATGTCACTTGCAAATTTATTCCGTGACTTCCCTCCGCAACCCTATGTTATGCATTATCCTAACCAAGTGGCTGACCTCTTTTCGATTCCACCAGTGATTTCAATGCCTCCTCTTTTACCTCATCCCATCCAACAACCACCTTGTTTGTCATTGCTTTGTCAAAGTCTTCTTTCTTGGTAAACATGGCAGTAAAGCACTTGTGTAGAATCTCAGGCATGCCTTCTGCCTCCACCAATATATCTCCATTTTGTCCTTTCCTTTTCATTCTTTCATACGATGTGAGCATCACAGTTATGGGCAGAACTTGAGAAGTTGCTGGTGTGCTGCTTTGTTGAACCATTTGTGGTGTGATTAAACACACAGTCCTGTTAGGGAGGGAGGTACAGAATTATGGGACCCAGTGGCAATGAATCAACAGCAATAAAGGTTTTCTTTTTTGATTCAGTTGTGAAGTATGGGTGCTGAGTCAGCACTTATTGCTCATTCCCAGTTTCCCTAGAGAAGGTGGTGGTGAGCTGCCTTCTTGAACTGCTGCAGTCAATGCAGAGGCACACAAACAATGCCGTAGGGAAGGGAAGTCTGGAAGGCTGCTCCAATAGCATGAAAGGAATGGTGATGCATTTCCAAGTCAGGATGGTGAGTGACTCAGAGAGAAGCATGCAAATGGTCCCTTGTCTTTTAAATGGACTTAGCTGACCACAACACTCCTCTGTCAGCCTGTTTACTGTTCAAATATATATATATATTACAATATGTTATTATGACATTAGATTGAAGTAGTTTCAGTAACTTGCTAGCTATCAGACACTCTATATTTATGATAGCATTCTAAAAGTCATCAAACACTCCCTTATACCAGTCTCCTTATGTGAATCTTTCCATGGTAACATGTATGAGTATCACATCCATGAAATGAGAGATTGTTACAGTTAACCCTTTAAGATATACTCTAACACACTCTGTAATACTAGGAGCTGTTTTGCGTTTTGTTTTACCTTGGCCACCAGTTGGTTCCCATACTGCTCTTTGCCTTTTTATTTCCTTTCTCACTTTCCTCATACTGTTTGTATTTAGTCTGATTCTCCACTGCAAGATCAAACTTCCCTTCTTCTGTTCCACTCTACTCTTCATGACCATTCAGAGAACCTTCAATGTGCTTCCTCATCCCAATCCCACCATTTAGCTCCACTCTGTGTGGGCCTACTGGTCTTTCTTCATCAGCAGCGGACCGTTCCTTGCATGGCTGAACTGAACCCTCCTCCAATTGACCACTTCTATTTGAAAGGTCTCCTCATCTTTGTCCTTAACTAATGTAAACCTTTAACAAACAGTGGTCACTATACCTGAGATGCTCCCCAAACTGGTGACATGACAATTTCTACTTGATTCACTTCATTCCCCAGGGTTACATCCAGCAGTAACCTTCTTACCCATCAGACAAGATATTGATTCTCCTGAATTGTCTTCTCCTTCGGTCATGGAAAGGGTTCATATTAATATATAAATAGTACAGTCTGTATTATTATTAGGAAGCAAAGGGATGACGACTGAGTGGGATAGCTACTGGAGTATTAATCCAGAGCCCTGAATAATATTCTACAGTACTGGATTCAGATCCAACCATGTATCAATAACGCTCTGGATTTATGGTTCTAACAATAATTGTGAAACAATTGGCAGAAAAAAATCCTTCTGATTTGCTAATGGCTTTTAGAGAAGGAAGCTGCTAAAATTAGGAATGGATAACAATGCCATATTGTAGAATCCCTATGGTGTAGAAAGAGGCCACTTGACCCATCAGGTCCACACCAACTCTCTGAAGAGCATCTCACCCAGACCCATATTTACCAAGGCTAGTCCACCTGGCCTACACATCTTTAGACACTACAGGACAATTTAGCATGGCCAATCCATCTAACCTGCATATCTTTGGATTATAGGAGAGAAGCAGAGTGCCCCTTGGAAGCACACACAAACATTGAGAGAACATGCAAAGTTCACATAGACAGTCTCCCAAATCAGGAATTGAACCTGGGTCCCTGGCGTTGTGAGGCAGCAGTGCTAACCACTGATACACCTTGCTGCAAAATTGTGATTGATGAATGGCAACATTTGCCAACCTCAAAGAACACGTACCATCCTTTCCAACTCTCTATCAGACAAGCAAAAGAGATTACAGGACTCATTGCTATTGAACTGAATCACTGCCTCACCACAATATTCGGGTTGTTTAAATCTCTGTCTGTCACTAGTCCATAGCTTTGCACCTCTCAATAATTTGCTTGTAAATCCACTCCTCTATTGCCCATTGATGGTCTATAAACACATCAAGTAATGTAAAAGCTCCTTTATTGTTCCTCAGCTGCAGCCAAATAGATTCTGTTCGGGAATATCCTCGGACATTTTTTCTTCCTAGTGCTGTTGTATTTTTCTTCATCAACATGTCAACCCATCCTCCCTTTTCAGTTCTGCCTGTTTTTTTCTCAGTACTTTGTGCCCAAGAAGATTAAGCAGGCAATTTTCCTTTTCCGAATCAGATCCCAGTCAGTGCCACGGTCGTGTTCCCACATGGCCATTTACATCTGCAGCTCACCAACCTTATTAACCACACTTTATGCCTTTACACAGAGGCATTCCATTCCAATGCTAATTTAGATTTTTAAGCCAACTAATTACCTTTGTGTTTTTGCTGCTCCCACGCAACTCAGTATCGTTTCAAGCATTAACTTTCCCTCCCAGTTCTCTGTGGCGCTTGTTCTTAATAAATAAGTTTTAATACTGGATCTCAGCACCCAGTAGCCAGGCCCGTCAGTTTAATCCTTTTCCACAGCACGATTGAGACTGCCGGCAAAGATTTGACTGCCAGTTCTGAAGAAGAGTCACAATGGACCTGAAATGTTAACTCTGCTTCTCTCTCCATAGATGTTGCCAGATTTTGAGTTTGTTTGGGTCCCACCTATGCTCAGGTTCAGCACTTTGGACAGGGCCACCCTGCCCCAGAATGGATCCCAATGTCCCAGTAGTCTGAAGGCTTTGCTCCTGTGCCAGGTTTATCAGTGCACAATACTCGATCACATTCTCCTCCTCCTGCTCTCATTAGCACACAGCATTGGAGACAATCCAGAAATAATTATAATGAGGGTCCTTTTCCCATCCCCTTCTCACAGCTTCCTTTCATACAAGTGATGCAACATCACTCTTTCTCCCGGGTTCCTCAGGGAGGTGATTGCTGAGTGGTATTATTGTTGGACTGTTTATCCATTGACCCAGATAATGGCTTGGTGCCCCAGGTTTGAATCCCACCGTGGCAGATTGTGGAATTTGAATTCAACAAAAGAAATTCTGGAATTGGGAATTCTAATGATGACCATGAATCCTGCTGATTGCTGGAAAAGCCCATCTGATTCATTAATGCCCTTTAAAGAAGGAAACTGCTATCCTTACCTGGTCAGGCCTACATGTGACTCCAGACCCACAGCAATGTGGTTGACTCTTAGCTGCCCTCTGGGCAATTAGAAATATGCAATAAATGCTGGCCCAGCCAGTAATGCCCTCATCCCATCAATGAATATATTAAAGAAATACACACTCCTCACAGAAAACAATGATTTCAGTGCACTTTCTTCAATTAGCGTCCCGCATTTCCTGCTCACCTTGGCGAGCCCAGAACATCAACTGATCACTTTGCATCCATAGCATGGCTCTGAGCTATGAGTTACCGATCACTTTAATTCTTTGCTCTACTTATTCTGAACTCTCTGTCCTTGGCCTACTACACTCGAGTTATAGAGTCATACAGTGTAGAAAAGGCCATTTGGCCCATTGAATCTGCACTATTCCAATGCAGGACAATAGCTTGAGGAGCAGTATCATAGTTTTCTGGATGACCATATTTGGTACCTTGTGGTATTTGTTATCTCTGCCAATGTGTAGTAGTGGGTAAGGGCTGTTTGAGGCAGTTTGCCTTCACTTTGTCTTGGGCCTATGAAGTGATTAGTGGTAGCGGATACACCACTATAGAGTGTCTACAGGAGAGGTTCTGTTCTTAGTTAACAAGAAGGTTTATTGCATGACAGTAATAAGTACTTAGCATTAGTCTCCATTTGGCAGCGTCCTCACTCACAACTCCCATCAGGAATAATGACTGGAAAATATCCATTCCTCTCAATTACTCCATTTGGAGAGATACCCGTTTTGTGGCAATATACCTCCATTGGAGGCGAGACCAAAGCATAGCGGGGGAAAGTCAGAAAGTTTACAAAAACTGGTGGAAATATTTTCCATGCCAAAGAGCTTTCAGATGGGAAAGAATCAGATGGAAAAAAATATGGCAAAAGAATCAAATCTTGACTATGTGAATAAGCAGTGTGATAAACCTGAGTTCATTGATCATTTTAAGCCAAAGCTCTCCAAAAGTGTACAACAGATTGCAGAGTATATTGATAAATTAGAACAGTCTATGTCAATGATAGAGGTGGTGCTGAGTGAACATGTTTCAGTAAAGTGATTGATATTTCACTGTTAAACAATGACATAAGGTAAAATGATCAATAATTCAAGGACAAGTCCCAAAAGAAGATATTGCCTGGTCTCGCCATCCAGGAAAGTCTAGAGAAGAGATTGCCATTTCCAGTTAGAAACAGGTCAACTGATGTAACAAGGAGAAAAGGACATTTTCTTCAACACAGCTGTCTTCACAAAATTAAACATCCTCCAATAAGTTAATGAGCCAATATCAACATTGACAAAGATCCACAGCAGTGTTGCAGCATAGAAAGGGGCCACTCAGTCCATCATGTCTGCATTAGCTCTTCAAATGATCATTACCCAATTCCTATCTCCTTTTTCCCCAATATCCTCTCTTGTTTCTCTCCAAATAGTCAGCCAGTACCCAATGAACTGTTGGATCAGTCATGTGATCTAGCAGCGAGTCAATGGGATTGGAGGAAGGGGTGCCATAAGAACTACTGACATCAAAGGGCAAAGGCTATAAGGACTGCTGACACAAGCAAATGCTGATACAGGCAAAGGTTGATGTGAGCAAAAGACAAAGGAAGAATATCTGACCCTGACTCATGCATCCACAGTGAAAAAACGGGTTGTGGGTGTTAGTTGGCCAAGCAGGTCAATACCAGGTTGCTGTGGCAAAGTCCAGCCAATTATGAACGTGCACATTGGATGATATGGTCAGCCATGCTAACGATCATATAAATGTCAATGAGAATTGGAACTTTGGCAGCATCAACTCTGGAGTACAGCCAACACATCAAGAGGCGTGCCCTTTGAATGAGCCGAGGTGATGGACCCACGCAAGACGAAGGGACTGTGACTGGCTAACACAGTCCCTCCTTGGTAACTGGTAGTATATTTCTATACAACATATGAACAGATTTAGGAAGGGTTAAATAAAGTAGAAAACCCAAAGATCTGTTGTGCGAGTGTTATTGCTGATATCCATGGGACTCTCTAGAGTGAGGGTCTAACAGAACAACAATCTCATTTAGGGCCCTTTTGTGGCAAAGTGGTAGTGTCCCTAATTCTGAGCTAGGAGACCTGCATTCAAGTCCCACCTGTTCCAGAGGCGTGTAGTAACATCTCTGAACAGGTTGATTAGAAAACCAGGTTAAATAAAAATAACTTGTGCAAAGGGCATCCATGAGATTAAGGATGCTTCAGAAGAGAAATGCAATAAAGATTGGAATCAAAGTCAGTAGTCCTCAAGCCAAAAGCGTATCAATCTTCCTAATCCCGAATGAACACATTGTAGGATTATTGTGAAACCCTGACATTGTTTGCATTTCTGAAGGGAGGTGGGGTGAGGAGAAGATGGAGTAGTAAATGTGATATAGTTCTCAACATGATTGCATAATGAATTAATGGAAGAAAGGCTTCTGGGGGAAGGGGAGGGAATCCATTGTTCAATTGCACTCAAGAGAGATTGAGGGACATGGTTTGGGAAGGGAGGGTCCACACTCTCTGACCTTTCTGCTGACACGTCTCCATCACGACCCTTGCCTCTTCAACAACTTTCCTGCCTTCATTCACCTGTACGTTGTGCAATCCTGGGACTCATGTGGGTGAAGAACTAGCAAGGCTATGCTCTAACCCAACAGCGTTGCCAATGAATAGCTACTGTACACTTAAGTCCTTGATTGACACTTAGTTTATCTGGGCTGAAAATGTGTTGCTGGAAAAGCGCAGCAGATCAGGCAGCACCCAAGGAGCAGGAGAATCGACGTTTCGGGCATGAGCCCTTCTTCAGGAATCAGCAGGATTTTGGGCATGAGCCCTTCTTCAGGAAGGGCTGCCTGACCTGCTGCGCTTTTCCAGCAACACATTTTCAGCTCTGAACTCCAGCATCTGCAGTCCTCACTTCCTCCTAGTTAGTTTATCAGGTCTTCCCAAGAAGAGGTGATGTAGGACTCCAAGTGGCCTTTCTGCTGGCAAGTGAGATCCCAGTCACTTCCATTAAATACTGCCCATGGAGTAATTTACTGCACGGAAAGAGACCATTCACTTCAATGAATCTATGTCAGCTCTCACTCAAAATTTTACATTGATAGCCTTTCATTCTTGCAACACCAGCTCAGGAGAAGTGGCCAACTTTGATCACATGATCTAAGCCTGTGAGATAGTCTTGTGCTCTTCTAGTAAATATCACCTCAGTCTCCTTTGCTCCAAGGAGAACCAGCCCATCTTTTCCAATGTAGCCTTGTAACTCAATCCCCTTGCCCATCCCCAGAACCATTCCTGTATGTCTCCCCTGTGCAATGATAACTTTTCTAAACTGTGAACACCAAAACTGGAAATAATACCCTGGCCAGTGCACAATCAGAGTTCTAGAAAGGTTCATTGCGTCATCCGTTTTTGTGCTCTACTGCTGTCTTTATGAATCTCAAGATCCCATCTGCTTTGCTGATTGTTCTTTCATTAAATCCTGCCACAGTCAAGTATTGATATTTATGTATTCCCAATTCTCCCTGCTCCTACACAATCTTTCAAACTATGTCATTGAGTCTATATTACTACTCCTCATCCCTTCTGCCAATATGCTTCAACTTAGAATACTCTGTCTTCAATTCTTTCCGTCACGTTGTTGCCCATTCTGCTGGTCTATCTATGTTCAGTTGCAGGCAATTCACATCATCTTTATTGGCTCCCGGACCTCAAGTTTGCTGTCATCATCAACCAATTTTAAAACTTCCTACCTTACCCTGAGATGCAAGTCATTTATATGAGGTAAGAAAAGCACCTGTCCCAGCACTAACCCCGCGAGACTATCACTTTTGATCATCCTCCAACTTGGAAGACACCCAGCTGACATGAATTGCTACTCTCTGCCTTTGTGTCAGTCCTTACCATCCAGTTGCACACTTGTGGCCCCTCCAATTCCATGAGCCTTGAGTTTATTCAACAGATTTTTATATGGTATCTTGTCAAACATTTTCTGAAAATCCATACAGACGACGTCTGCCACGTTCCCTACATCAAACAACTCACTAACTTCATCAAAAATTCCACTTGAATTCACCAAGTATGATCTGTTTTTTACAAATCTGTGCTAACTCTCCTGAATTAACTCAAACTTTGAATGACTTAGTTTTCCCCCTGTTTTTTTTTAACCGCTAGAAACCGGAGCCATCCCTGATGCCAGACAGGGCCTTTTCTTGGCTAAGGGTGTCACATTTGCCAATCTCCAATCGCCTGATACTTCCCCCGTAATTAAGGAGGTTTGGAAATCTTCTCTGACACAAAGTGTGACAGTAATTATAACAAGTGGACAGAAAGAAATGAAATAATTCTCACCACAGGGGGTTTCTGCAGCATGAAAGTTCAGCAGAGAGGCTGCCAAGTTAACACAGTTTTAAGAAAAAGTAAGAGCCCAAGCGTTTTGAAGTGAAATTTGTCTCAGGCTTTTTCTTTGGATATAAAATGCCTGTATATTTCTTTCCATCTGAAAATAAAGGCTTGTAATCATACAGCACCTTAATGATACTTCGTAATGTCCTCTCAAAATGGAGTTGACACTGAGTCACGTAGAGATTTTGAAATACATGATCAATATCACAGAATCCTTATTATGTGGAAGCAGGTCATTTGGCCCATCCTAACCTTCTGAAAGCATCCCACCCAGACGCACCACTGTCTTGTAACCCTACATTTCCCATGGCTAATCCACCTATCCTGTACATCCCTGGACATTATGGATAATTTAGCATGGTCAATCCACCTAACCTGCACATCTTTGTACTTTGGCAGGAAACTGGAGCACCCGAAGGAAACCCAGGGGATGTGTGAAAACTCCACGCAGGCAATTGCCTGAGGCTGGAATCACATTAGGGTCCGTAGTGCTGTGAGACAGCAGTGCTAATCTCTGAGCCACCGAGCCATCTTTCAATAAATTGGCTTTTAAGGAACAGTTTAAAGGAAGTGGGTGAGAGATAGAGAAGCGTCCAGGCACCAAAAGACCTTGCCACCAATACTGGAGTGATAAATATTGAAGTCCTCAACATTGACTGCAGACCACCTGGAGTCTCACAGTATCAGGTCAGACTTGGGCAAGGGAACATCCTGCTGGCTATCATGTACTGCCCACTCCGGCTGACAGCTGATGCAGCGATGCTCCTTCATGTTGAGCACTGAGGGTAGAAAATGCACAGAATGTGGCGGATTTCAGTGCCCATCACCAAAAGTTCTGTTGTCCTGCCACATCTAGTTCTGAATGGTAGTGGACAATTAAACAAATCATTGGGATGAAATTCACCCTTGACCTTCTGTGAAAATGTAACATTTAAGAATGCAGAGCTCCAAGAGTGGTTATGCAGCAGAATTCAATTCTGCAATGCAGTAGGGATGGGGCTATAAGGATGTTCTAAATGAGTCACTTAGATCAGTTCAAGCACGGTGGCAAAGTGGTTAGCACTGCTGCCTCACAGCGCCAGAGACCCGGGTTCAATTCCCGCCTCAGGTGACTGACTGTGTGGAGTTTGCACATTCTCCCCGTGTCTGCGTGAGTTTCCTCTGGGTGCTCTGGTTTCCAAAGATGTGCAGGTTAGGTGAATTGGCCATGCTAAATTGCCCATAGTGTTAGGTAAGGGGTAAATGTAGGGGTATGGGTGGATTGCGCTTCGGCGGGTCGGTGTGGACTTGTTGGGCCAGAGGGCCTGTTTCCACACTGTAAGTAATCTAAACAGCAGTGTGGTAGAGACTGTGTGGTAAAGATTTCTTGGCTGAAGTTAAAAGCAGAAGAAAGTGAGGCGCACTGACCTTTACACCGCTGAGGCTAAACGCCAACTCGCGGACACCTCCTTCTACTGCCCCCTTGATCATGACCCCACCTCCCACCACCAAACCATCATCTCCCAGACCATCCATAACCTCATCACTTCAGGGGATCTCCCATCCACCGCCTCCAACCTCATAGTCTCACATCCTCGCACCGCCTGTTTCTACGTCCTGCCCAAAATCCACAAACCTGCCTGCCCTGGCTGACCCATCATCTCAGCCTGCTCCTGCCCCACAGAACTCATCTCTGCATACCTCGACACGGTCCTGTCCCCTTTAGTCCAAGAACTCCCCACCTACGTTCGGGACACCACCCACGCCCTCCACCTCCTCCGTGATTTTCGCTTCCCCGGCCCCCAATGCCCTATCTTCACCATGGACATCCAGTCCCTGTACACCTCCATCCCCCATCACAAAGGCCTCCAAGCCCTTCGCTTCTTCCTTTCCCGCCGTATCAACCAATACACTTCCACTGACACCCTCCTTCGACTGACTGAACTGATCCTCACTCTGAACAACTTCTCTTTCCAATCCTCCCACTTCCTCCAAACCAAAGGAGTAGCCATGGGCCCCATCTTCGTCGGATGTGTAGAACAGTCCATCTTCTGCAGCTACACTGGCACCACCCCCCACCTTTTCCTCCGCTACATCGATGACTGTATCGGCGCTACCTCGTGCTTCCTCGAGGAGGTTGAACAGTTCATCAACTTTACTAACACCTTCCACTCCAACCTGAAATTTACCTGGACTGTCTCAGACTTCTCCATCACCTTCCTAGACCTCTCCATTTCTATCTTGGGCGACCGACTCAACACGGACATTTACTATAAACCGACCGACTCCCGCAGTTGCCTAGATTACACCTCCTCCCACCCTGCCCCCTGTAAAAACGCCAGCCCATATTCCCAATTCCTTCACCTCCGCTACATCTGCTCCCAGGAAGACCAATTCCAATACCGAACAACCCAGATGGCCTCCTTCTTCAAAAACAGCAATTTCCCCTCAGACGTGGTTGACGATGCTCTCCACCACGTCTCCTCCACTTCCCGCTCCTTCGCTCTTGAAACCCCACCCCTCCAATTGTCACCAGGACAGAACCCCACTGGTCCTCACCTACACCCCACCAACCTCCAGATACATTGTATCATTCTTCATCATTTCAGCCACCTCCAAACAGACCCCACCACCAAGGATATATTACCCTCCCCTCCCCTATCAGCGTTAAAGAAAGACCACTCCCTCCGTGACCCCCTTGTCAGGTCCACACCCCCCACCAACCCAACCTCCACTCCTGGCACCTTCCCCTACAACCGCAAGAAGTGCAAAACTTGTGCACACACCTCCCCCCTCACTTCCCTCCAAGGCCCCAAGGGATACTTCCATATCTGTCACAAATTCACCTGCACCTCCACACACATCATTTACTGCACCCGATGTGGCCTCCACTACCTTGGGGAGACAGGCTGCCTACTTGCGGAACGTTTCAGAGAACACCTCTGGGACACCCGCTCCAACTAACCCAACCACCCCGTGGCTGAACACTTGAACTCCCCCTCCCACTCTGCCAAGGACATGCAGGTCCTTGGCCTCCTCCATCACCAGACCATGGCAACACGACGCCTGGAGGAAGAGCGCCTCATCTTCTGTCTAGGAACCCTCCAACCACAAGGGATGAATGCAGATTTCTCCAGTTTCCTCATTTCCCCTCCCCCCACCTTGTCTCAGTCCCAACCCTTGGACTCAGCACCGCCTTCTTGACCTGCAATCTTCTTCCTGACCTCTCCGCCCCAACCCCACTCTGGCCTGTCACCCTCACCTTAACCTCCTTCCACCTATCGCATTTCCAACGCCCTTCCACCAAGTCCACCTTTTATCTTAGCCTGCTTGGCACACCCTCCTCATTCCTGAAGAAGGGCTTATGCCCAAAACGTCGATTCCCCTACTCCTTTGATGCTGCCTGACCTGCTGCGCTTTTCCAGAAACACATTTTTCAACTCTGAAGTTAAAAGCATCTGACTAGCTGTGTGTAATCAACAACATATTAACATAGAAAATTTATGACAGAGCAAGAGGCCATTCTGCCCATTGTATCTGCATTGGCAAAATAAACATGCCATGTATTCAAATCTGGGCAAAAGTGAGGACTGCAGATGCTGGAAACCAGAGGTTAGATCAGAGTGGTGCTGGAAAAGCTCAGCAGATCAGGCAGTATCCGAGGAGCAGCATCCGCCCCCACCAACGCCACTCACCTGCATTTTGCCGACACGTTTATCTTTATAAATGATCTAGAGGAAGGACTTGAAAGCTGGGTAAGCAAGTTTGCGGATGACACAAAAGTCGGTGGAGTTGTGGATAGTGAGGAAGGAAGTGGTAGGTTACAGCGGGATATAGATAAGTTGCAGAGCTGGGCGGAAATGTGGCAAATGGAATTCAATGTAGCTAAGTGCGAAGTCGTTCACTTTGGTAGGAATAACAAGATGATGGATTACTGGGCTAATGGTAGGCTACTTGGTAGTGTGGATGAGCAGAGGGATCTTGGTGTCCATGTACACAGATCTCTGAAAGTTGCCACCCAGGTAAATAGTGCTGTGAGGAAGGCATATGGTGTACTGGGCTTTATTGGCAGAGGAATTGAGTTCCGGAGTCCTGAGGTCATGTTGCAGTTGTATAAGACTCTGGTGCGGCCTCATCTGGAGTATTGTGTGCAGTTTTGGTCGCCATACTATAGGAAGGATGTGGAAGCTATAGAACGAGTGCAGAGGAGGTTTACCAGGATGTTGCCTGGAATGGTAGGAAAATCTTATGAGGAAAGGCTGAGGCACTTGGGGCTGTTCTCATTGGAGAAGAGAAGGTTTAGGGGAGATCTGATAGAAGTATATAAGATGATTAGGGGTTTAGATAGGGTAGATACTAAGAACCTTTTACCGCTAATGGAGTCAGGTGTTACTAGGGGACATAGCTTTAAATTAAGGGGTGGTAGGTATAGGACCGATGTTAGGGGTAGATTCTTCACACAGCGGGTTGTGAGTTCATGGAATGCCCTGCCCGTATCAGTGGTGAACTCTCCTTCTTTATGGTCATTTAAGCGGGCATTGGATAGGCATTTGGAAGTTATTGGGCTAGTATAGGTTAGGTAGGATTCGGTCGGCGCAACATCGAGGGCCGAAGGGCCTGTACTGCGCTGTATCCTTCTATGTTCTATGTTCTATGTTCTATGTTCTATGTTCCCCCCCCCACAGATCCCACTGTCACCATCCCCACCCCCCCAGAACCCTGAGGGGAACACCATCCCTGTTCATGACTCCACTCCCACTCCCAGCTCCACACCTACACCAGGTCCTAGCTCCCAGCCCTGCCAGGTTTTCACCACCCCCCCAGACCTTCCCCTCACTGAGGACGGACGATCAGTCCTCAGCAAAGGCCTTACCTTTATCCCCTCCGTCCATGCATCAATGAATTTAATATGGATCATGGCGCAATAATATGGAGGGCTTTTGCCCAAACCGTTGATTTTCCTGCTCCTCGGAAGCTGCCTGACCTGCTGTGCTTTTCCAGCACCACTCTGGTTTAAACTCTGGTTTCCAGCATCTGCAGTCCTCACTTTTGCCCAGATTTGAATACATGGCATGTTTATTTTGCCAATGCAAATACAATGGGCAGAATGGCCTCTTGCTCTGTCACCACTCTGATCTACAAACAGCATGTATTCAAATCTGACATCCGTGCACTTGGTGTGCAGCCTTACAGATCACAAGGCTTCAGGTGGAGATCCAGGTCCCCTGCCCACTCTCTCCAATACCTTGTCATTTTGTCTATTCTGATTGAGTGATTTTTCAGCTCTCTCTGTCTGAAGGGAAACAAACTCAACTAACCCAATCTTGCTTTGTAGCCACTGGCAACATTCTTGTTAATCTCTGTACTTTTTCATGAGCAACTATCCCTTTTCTGTAATGTGGTGACCAGAAAACTCCAGCTGTGGCCTAGCCAGTGTCTTATATAGATTTTCTGTATTCATTCACAGGAGGTCAGCATCGAAACTAGGGCAGAATTTATTGCTCGTTCTTTTTGGGTTAAGAGTCAACCACATTTAGGCCAGGAGAAAGTGAGGTCTGCAGATGCTGGAGATCAGAGCTGAAAATGTGTTGCTGGAAAAGCGCAGCAGGTCAGGCAGCATCCATGGAATAGGAAATTCGACGTTTCGGGCATAAGCCCTTCATCAGGAATGAGGAAAGTATGAAGGGCTTATGCCCGAAACGTCAAATTGCCTGACCTGCTGCGCTTTTCCAGCAACACATTTTCAGCACATTTAGGCCAGACCAAGTAGAGACGGGAGATTTCTTTCCCTAAAGGACATTAGTGAATCAGATGGGTTTTCCCAGCAATCAATGATATGTTCATGGTCAACATTAGACTTTCAATTTCAGATTTGCATTGAATTCAACTTCTACCATGTGCCATTGTGAAATTAGGACCCAAGTTCCAAGAACATTTCCTGTCTCTTGGGATCAATACTCTTGTGATAATACCATTAGGTCATCACCTTCCCTTAGCTCCAGTTTTGCTTTCTGATTTTGTGTTTAGTCCCTCACCCAATGAAGGAAAGCATCCCTAATGCCTTTGTTACTACCTTAGCTACCTGTCCAGACATGTTGAGGAACATGATGGACATGCACTCCAAGGTCTTTTATTTCTTCTAAACCTCTCAATACTTCCCATTTATTGTGTTCTCCCTTGCTTTATTGTCCTGCCCAAAGGCATGGCCTTGCACTTCTCAGAACTCACCTTGAAGAACAGAGTAAAAACAATGACTGCAGATGCTGGAAACCAGATTCTGGATTAGTGGTGCTGGAAGAGCACAGCAGTTCAGGGAGCATCCAAGGAGCAGCAAAATCGACGTTTCGGGCGAAAGCCCTTCTGGAGAACAGAGTGACTGGGAAAAGTTGTAAGAAAGTTACCTTGAGGATTATCAGATCAGCCATGATCTCATTGAATAATGGGGGATACCCAATGGGCTAAATGGTCTACTTCTGATTCTCCATTTTATGGTCTTATCATGGCCTTCTGGACTTGGAAGACTTGGCTGGTAAGCATTTATACATCTCACAAGGCATCTCACCAGTGCCTCTTCCAGGACAATGAGGCAAAGGCAATAAATGCTGGTATGAGTTAATTAGATCAGTGAGCACAGGAGAAATGTATGAAGGTGACTCGCTGTGAGTTTGGATTTGATTTGCAGAGTTTTGGGTGTGTTCAAGTGTGGGGAGGGTGAGCAATTGGGTCAATAGGCTGCGGAGTCTCAGATGGAGTTTAATTTGGATAGATGCAAGGTATTGCATTTGGCAAAACAAACAAGGGCAGGTCTTATACAATAAAAAGTAGGACCATGGGCAGTGTTGTCGAACAGAGAGACCTAGGGGTTCAGGTGTGTAATCCTTTGAAGTTTGCGTCACATGCAGACAGGGTGGTTAAGAAAGCCCGCTTGCCTTCATTGCTCAGATCCTTGAAGGTAGGAGCCAACTTGTTATATTGAGGTTGTACAGAACATTGGTGAGCCCTGCTCTGGAATACTGTGCCCAGTTCTGGTTGCCTTGTTATAAGAAAGATATTATTAAGCAAGACAGGTTTCAGAAGAAATGTACTAATATGTTGCCAGGAATTGAGGTTTTGAGTTAAAAGTAGTGGTTGGCTAGACTGGGATTGTTTTGAATGGAGATTGGAGAGGGGTGACCTTATAGAGGTTTATAAAATCATGAGGGGTATAGATAAGATGAATGGCAGGTACCTTTTCCCTAGAATAAGGGATTTCAAGACTAGGGGGCATATTTTTAAGGTGAGAGGGGAAAGATTTAAAAAAGACATGAGGGACAACCTTTTCACTTAGAGAGTGGTTTGTTTATGGAATGAACTTCCAGAGGAAGTGGGGGATGTGGTTATGGTTACAACATTTAAAATATTTGGAAGGTGAGGCGCCAAGTGCAGGCAGGTGGGATTAGTTTGGTTTGGGATTATTCTCATCATAGGCTGGTTGGACTGAATGGTCTGCTTCCATGCTGTATAACTCTATGATTCTATGAACAATAGGAAGCCAGCTAGGTATGCAATGCAATAGACAAGTCCCAAGATAAAATCACCATAATCCCAAAGGACCATTGGGATATTCTCTCATCAGAGAAAGAAAACTGGTTTTGAGTTTAACTTGATGGTGAGAACTGAACTAAGAAGGAACTTCTTCACTCAGATGTTTGTTAATCTATGGAATTCCTTGCCCAGGGAAGTAGTCGATGCTACTTCAGTAATCGCTTTATAAGCTAAGATGGGTACTTTTTTGAAAAATAAAGGAATTAAGGGATATGGTGAAAATGCAGGTAAGTGGAGCTGAGGTCACTAAAAGATCAATCATGATCTTATTGGATGGTGGAGCAGGCTCGAAGCTGATGGCCTACTCCTGCTCCTAGCTCTTATGTTCTTATGTCACCACATCTCAGGCAAGGGTGAGGTTGAGAAATTGGAACCTTCATGGTGATCTCCACTGGTACAGAAAATGAACACGCGCTGTAGATGTCATCTCTGTATGGGAAATTAGAATGACAAGCCCAAACAGTAGAGACACAAAGACTGGAAAAGAAGAGCGCAGAGACAAAAGTCCAGAATACTCGGTGATAAGGGGCCCGGTGGTTAATATAGCTAGCCTAGTAATCCAGAGACCCCCAGACAATGTTGTGGAGACGTAGGTTCAAATCGCACTTGGGAAGATGGTGGAATTTGAGTTCAATAAAAAGAATCTGTAATTAAGGGTCTGATGATGACCATGAAACTGCTGCTGATTGCTGGGGAAAACCTCAGCTAGTTCACTCACATCCTTTAGGGAAGGAAATCCTCTGTTCTACAGGTGACTCCAGACCCAAAACAATGTGATTGACTCTCTCCCTCTGGTCAATGAATGCTGGTCCAGGCCAGTAATGCCCATATCCTGTGAGTGAATAAAATCCTCCTGGGTCCCCCTTCCCTTTCCTCAACGTTATTCACCTCCATGACCTTCGTGATAGCGTGTTCCACATTCAAACCAATCTCAAGTTAAAGATGTTTCCCTGGAATTCTTTCTTGGGTTTATTAGTGAAAATCTTACATTAATGACTAGTTTTGAGCACTTCTCACAATGGGAAACATTTTCTTTGCTGTGTCTCCCCCTCACCCCCATTAAACACCTTCACAAAACTGGAAAGTCTCCATCAGGTCACCTCTCGGCTGTGTCATTTAGCCAAGAAAAGAGCACCAGCTTATTCAGTCTTTTATGAAGTTGGTAACCTCAGTTCTGATATCATAATTGTAAATCATGCTGCCTTCTGATTTAATATGGATATGCTATGGGAGATCGATTGTAACATGATTAATTCTACCCAGTGAATTGTATTTTATGACTTTTAATGGTCTCATTAAAGATTTTATTCTGGGGCTCGGAGCAGCTCCTAAAAGCCTGGGCTTGAACTTGATATTTTGACCCTGAGCTTTTGATGATATGATGTGAATTTGCATTGTGCACTTTGGACCTATGCAGTGCACTTAAATCTGAAGGATTCATCTGTACATTAAATAATTGAACTGCGGTGTGGGTTCTCTTCAGCCTCTATGAGCTTTTGATGAATTTTCTCTTTTAATTTATTTGAGAAAGTGCGAGAAGGTCAACATCAAGGTAAAGCAGAACATTCAGATGCACTCGGATACCTATCCTGAACCCCTTGTTCCCTGTCTGTTTTCAAACTCATTGAGGCTTGCAATGCAAGCATGTACTATTTCACAGAATCCCTACAGTGTGGAAGCAGGCCACTCGGCCCATCGAGTCCACACTGACCTTCCAAAGAACATCCCACTCATCCCTGTAACCCTGCATTTCCCATGGCTAATCCACCTAGCTTACACATCCCTGGTCACTATCGAAAATTTACAGTGGCCAATCCACCTAACACTGCACATCTTTGGACTGTGGGAGGAAATCAGAACACCTGGAGGAAGACACATGGAGAATGTGCAAACTCCACACATGGACTTGCCCGAGGGTGGAATCATACCCGGGTCCCTGGCACTGGAAGGCAGCAGTGCTAACCACTGAGACAGAATAAGGAGAGACATTCTACCTTCTTATTGGTGCCAGTGTATGCCTCTTACCCTTCCTTAAGTTAAAGAAACAATTATATTTACCTTTCTATAGAGATGAAAACATACATGTTAGATATTAGAATCTATCAATTGTGTACACACAGAGCTGACAATATCAGATATGTAAAAGGCAAAAGGATTGAAGTAGGGGTTCTGAAAGGCATGGGGTAAAGTTAAGGTGAGCTGGGAAACATTCTCATGGCGTAATGTTCACCAGAAGAGGAAACACACCTGAAAGGGAAAGCTGGTGGCCAGATTAAACAGATCAACAGTCTTCAGAGAGTCAAACCTGAATGTTTTCCCAGTGAACATATGTAATGGAGGGTGGAGGTAGATTACTTGGAGTTAGAGTGTGGAACCCACTAAATATGTATTTTACAATCTATAGTGGGGTGTGACATTGGTATAGATTTACATCTCTTTGTCTCCTTTGCTGTTTCAGAATACATTCAGTAACCTTACTACAGAGACCAAGATGAACTACCTGCTCCTCCCTTACGATCATATTTTTTTGTGCACTATTCCTTTTGACACTGTACTCCTATTGCTCTAGGTCCACACTTGGAATCTCTGCTCCCTTCTTCCTTCCTGCCATTGGCTGTGACAGGAGCAAGCCTTGCAAGTGAGCAACCTGTCCTCTTCTGACTGAGTGGTCTCAGGTACAGTAATAGACCGGCCACTCATGAAGGTGACGAGCTGAAGGAACTGGGCAGACACTGCTTGGGGAAGAGATGCAGGAGACTGAGGGACAATGTCAGAGAGGCACAATTACCCAGTGAACAAAGATCAGTTAAAAAAAAACAGAAATACTTGGAACAGAATGCACTGTGAGTACTCACACTCTGTTTTAAAATACACAAGACCAGTAAAACCAGTCATTCTCTAGTTTTAATGGTTTCTCATTTGGGATAATTGGACAAAATGTGATTGACACCTTCAAAAGTTGCAGACAGCTGCCATGGTCGATTGATTTCCTTTACTCCTAGAGACCTAGAGACAGTGGTGTAATGGTAATGTCACTGGACTAGCAGTTGAGAACCCCAATCGAGTGACTCTGAATATCACAACAGATAGTGGAATTTGAATTCAACTTTTAAAAGATTCTGTCAGAGAGAGTTGGTCAAATGGTGATCCTGTAACCATTGTCAATCATTGTAAAAAACATCCCATCTGGTTCACTAATCCTCTTTAAGGAAGGAAATCTGCCATCTTTACCTGGTCTGGCCGACATGCAGCTCCAGATCCACAGTAATCTGGCTGAGCCCTAACAGGGATGGGTGAAAAATGATGGCCTGGCCAAAGAAATGCAGTGAACAAAACAATCTGCTGCTGAAGAAGGTTTAGAACCTAGAATGCAGAACAGTACAGCACAGGAAGAGGCCCTTCAGCTCACCATGTTGTGATGAACATGAGGCCAAGTTACACTAATCCCTTCTGCCTGCCCTTGGTCCATGTACCTCCATTCCTTGCATATTCATGTGCTTACCTAAAAGTCTCTAAAATGCTCGATTGTACCTTCCTCCACCACCCTCCTGGGCAGTTTGTTCCAGACACCCACTACAAATACTTGCTACTCACATCTCCTTTGAAGATTCCCCTTTTTGAAAAGTAATTTAGACTTTAAAGGCTTTCCAGCACTGCCCGACCAAGACTCAATCTTGTTGACATAATCCAGACTCCAGAAATCCAACTATAACGGAAAAGGGAAGAATAATTGCGGTGAAAGATTTTCACTGGATTAGAGATAATGCACAACACGTAATCAGTGTGTAAGTTCATCCAGCTCTTAGTCTAGGAATACCCTAATTTCACTGTAACTCTGTCTCTGACCCTCAGCATAGAATCATAGAATCACATCAGTGTGGAAACAGGTCATTCAGCCTAACAAATCCACACCGACCCTCCGAAGAGTAACCCACCCAGACCCATCTGCTTGAACTATTACTCTACATTTATCCTTGACTAATGCAACCAACCTACACATCCCTGGACACTGTGGACAATTTAGCATGGCCAATTCACCTAACCCTCACACCTTTGGACAGTGGGAGGGACAACTCCTTACACAACTGGTTTCTCATTGTTTTGCAGTCTTTAATGAATATCAGGTATTACACGGATGTCAGGTCTTAAAGGGTTAAAAAGCAAAAAAAAAACTTTGGAAATGCTCAAGTAGTTGGGCATGATCTGGGAAGTGAAAATCTGAGTTACGTTTCAGGTGGTCAAATAAGACCTGATTTTCTTTCAGATTTCCAGTATCTCCAGTATTTTACTTTCATATATATGGAATTAGCTCCTTCCTGCTGGGTTAGGATTCAAATAATCCTATACAAGGGCCAAAGGAGATCAAGTATAAAGACAAACTCCAAAGATTAGGCTAGTTCCTTGATGGATAGAGAATTAAAGATGATCTAATTGTGATGTTGAATATGAATAGAAGTGCTGAAAGGGTAGCTGGAGAGAAATGGGTGGAGGAGTGTTGAATGAGTAGACATAAGCAGTAAATTAGAGCTAAGATTTTCAAGGGTGATATCAGAAAACCCTTCTGCAGAGAAAGGGAGGTGGAAATCTGAAACTCCTTCCTCCCAAAAAGCTGCTGAGGTTAGTGAAGGTACAAACCAAACAAACGGAATGGTGGATATGGTTTAAGGGGCTGAATTGCCTCCTCTGCTCTACAATTCCAAATTTATATCAGTACCATTTTATATCATTCATCATGTATATCGCTGGCTTCCTGCGACCAATCATGGTTCAACCATAGTGGATCACATCTCTATAACTTTGTGTACTGTTCATGCTTCCTGGTTGACAATGCACTGAAATATTTCAGTTTTTACACCTTGTTTTTCCAATTGTATCACCTCCAAAATTATGTTTATTTTAAAATGCATTCTCAGGATGGTGTCATCTCTGGCTAGGTCAACATCACCCATCCCTTATTGTCCAGAGGCCAGTTAAGGGTCAACCACATTTCTGTGAGACTGGAGTCACATGTAGGCCAGATTTCCTTCCCCAAAAGGGAATGAGTGAAGCAAGATGGGTTTTTGCAACAAATGATGTTGGTTACTGTTTGACTTGTTATTTATTGAGTTCAAATTTGAAGCATCTACCCGTAGTGGAATTTGAATGCGTGTCCCCTGGACGTTAGTCTGGGCTTACTGGGTTACTGTAACGATCAGCTTGGTGGACCTGGTTGAATATGAGTTCCCTGATTGGGTCGTTAACATGATCCTATCAGGGAGCCCTGGCATGTCAGAGGTTCTGTTCATTCTGAGAGCTGGCTCTGAGGGAGCTGGATCAGTGTCAAGGACTCTCCACATCTAACTATAGGGGGATTTAATGATGGGGTACTGGCCTCTGTGAAACTATTTCAGTTACAAGTCTAGCAACATTAACATTACACCACCACCTCCCCTCTAGTCACTCTGGCTTATTCATTTGTTCATTGAAAAATAATCTGTTTCAAACAATTCTTCACAAACAATTGAAAAGCAGTAATTAGACAATGATTAGTTACTTTTAGGCACTGGCATTGTTACTTAATGTATTCAATTTAAGACATTGTAACTTAAGAAGCAGTTCATCATGTCCAACAAACAAAGGTTGCAATTTAAGCTTGTACTAAGCAAGGCTTAGCTGTGATAAACTAGCAAAGTCCTCATCAATCAGGCTTACTGCAGGGATTCTGCTGTAACTTGCATTAACCCTTTCCAAACTGTTCCAGGACAATCTAGGCATCACTTACCTGGTGGAAGCCAGGGAGAGGAAACTGGTCGGAAATCCCAAAGAATTGCGGATGCTGGAGATCAGAAACAAAAAGCAGAAGTTGCTGTAAAACGTCAACGGGTCTGGCACCATCTGTGCTGAGAGATCATAGCTAAAGTCTCAGATCCAGTGACCCTTTCCTGAACATCTGAAGGGGGTGGGGTGGGGGGGTGTCACTGGATGTGAAACGTTAACTCTGGTCAGGCAGCATCCAAGAAGCAGGAATGAGGCTTGTGGCCCAAAGGGATTGCGAGATAAATGGAGAGGGTGGTGGGGGCAAGGTAGCTGAGAATGTGATAGGTAGGTGAAGGTTGGGGGCAATTTTTTTTCCATTAGATTGCTTAGTGTGGAAACAGGCCCTTCGGCGCAACAAGTCCATACCGACCCGCCGGAGCGCAACCCACCCAGACCCATTCCCCTACATTTATCCCTTCACCTAACACTACGGGCAATTTAACTTGGCCAATTCACCTAACCTCCACATTTTTGGACTGTGGGAGGAAACCGGAGCACGCGGAGAAAACCCACGCAGATACAAGGAGAATGTGCAAACTCCACACAGAGAGTCGCCTGAGGCAGGAATTGAACCCAGGTCTCTGGCGCTGTGAGGCAGCAGTGCTAACCACTGTGCCACCGTGCAATGGTGATAGGTCAGAGAGGAGGGTGGAGCGGATAGGTGGGAAGGAAGATGGACAGGTAGGACAGTTCATGAGGGCGGTGCCGACTTGGAAGGTTGGGTCTGGGATAAGGTGGGGGGAGAGAAAATGAGGAAACTGGTGAAATCCACATTAATCCCGTGTGGTTGGAATGTCCCAATGTGGAAGATGAGGCATTTTTCCTTCAGGTGTCAGGTGGTTAGGGTTTGAGGTGGAGGAGGCCCAAGATTTGCATGTCCTTGGAGGAGTGGGAGGTTGAGTTAAAGTGTTTGGCCCAGGGTGATGGGGATTTTTAGGTGCGTGTGTCCCAGAGGTGTTCTCTGAAATGTTCCAATGTGGGCGTCCTGTCGCCCCAATGTAGAGGGGACCACATCAAGAGCAACGGATACAGTAGATGATGTGTGTGGAAGTGCAGGTAAATGTCTGTCAGATGTGGAAGATTTCTTTGGGGTCTTGGACGGAGGTGAGGGGGAAGGTGTGGGCTGAGGTTTTGCACTTGCTGGGGTGGCAGGGGAAGGTGCTGGGAGTGGAGGGTGGTTGGTGGAGGATGTGGACCTAACAAGGGAGTCGTGGAGGGAATGGTCTCTGCAGAACGCTGTTAGGGATGGGGAGGGAAATAAATCCCTGGTGGTGGGGTTTGACTGTAGGTGGCAGAAATGGTGGACGATGATGCAATGCATCCGGAAGTGGAAGGTGGGGATTAGGGGTGTTCTGTCCTCGTTACGATTAGCAGGGTGTGGTTCAAGAGCAGAGGTGTGGGAAGTGGAGGAGATGTGTTGGAGGGCATCGTTGACCAAGTGGAATGAGACATTACAGTCCTTGAATAAGGAGGCCGTTTGGGATTTTCTATGGTGGAATTGATCCTCCTGGGAGCAGATGCAGTGGAGGCAGAGGAATTGGAAATAAGGGATAGAGTTTTTACAGGAGGTAGGGTGGAAATAGGTGTAGTCCAGGTAGATGTGGGAGCCAGTGGCTTTGTAGCAAATGTCTGTGTTGAGTCTGTCACTGGAATTGGTGGTGGAGAGGTCCAGGAAGGGGAAGGAGGTGTCTGAGATGGCCCAGGTCAATTTGAGGTCAGGGTGGAAGGTGTAGATGAAGTTGATGAACTGTTCACCCTCCTTGTGGGAGCATGAGGTGGTGCCAATACAGTCATTGATGTAGCAGAGGAAATGGTGAGGAATGGTGCTGTGTAACTGCAGAAGACGGACTGTTCCATGTACCCGACGAAGAGGCAGGCATAGCTGGGGCTCATGCGGTTGCCCATGACTACCCCTTTTGTCCTGAGGAAGTGAGAGAATTTGAAGATGAAGTTGTTGTGGATGAGGACCAGTTCAGCCAGTTGGATGAGTTGTGTTATTAGAAGGGTGCTGGTTGGGTCCGCGGGAGAGGAAGAAACGAAGGGCTTGAGGTCTTCGTCATGGTGGATAGATGTGTACAGGGACTGGATGTCCATGGTGAAGATAAGACACTGGGGGCCAGGGAAATTAAAATCATGGAAGAGGTAGAGGTTGTGGCTGTGGGACACCCAATACAGAGGCAAATTCAAGTCAACTGCTTGCTGTGGGTCTGGAGTCACACATAGATCAGATGAGGCAAGGATGGCAGACTTATTTCCCTGAAAGTCATTGGTGAACCAGGTGGGTATTTACAACAATTGATGATAGCCCCATCAGTATGGCCTCAGTCCACTCTGCTTCTTCCTGGAAAAAAGTCCTGAAACTCCCCTCAACCACCGTCCTCCGCCTGGTCTCACCCTGAACAACTTCTCTTTTAATTCCTCTCACTTCTTCAGGTCAAAGGGATGGCCATAGTATCAATTTGGGGACCCAGTTACGTGTGTCTTATTTTGGGGGTAAGTGGAACATGTCTTGATCCAGTTCTATTCCACCAATAGCCACAACTCTTTCTCTAGTATATCAATAATATCATCAGTGATGCTGTCTTCCCTCATCCAGAATTGGAAAGGTTGATAAATTTTGCTTCCAATTTCCACCCCATTATTATCTTCACCTCTGACTCTTCCCTTCCCTTTCTCGACTTCTCTGTTTCCATTTCTGTAGATAGGCTGGCTACCGATATCCACAACAAACCAATCAACTCCTACGGTTACCTTGACGGGACATCCTGACATCCTGCTTCTTAGAATTGTTACTTTGTGGAAAGAGGCCATTCAGCCCAACAAATTCACACCGACCCTCCGATCTGTTACGGGCCAGGCCTGACCCCTCAAAACATTTCTGAGCAGGTAGCCTAGACTGTAACTTTCCTATTTGTTTGCAGTAAGTGTTTAGTGGATATTCCTGGAGTGAATTAGTTGGTTTGATTGCCAAGTTTTAAACAAACAGAATTTGTTTGCAAAGTTACGGAATGAAACACAAGGAGCAGAAAGTAGAATACCGGATAACGTATCCAATCCAAAACCCAACAGATTATCCCGACTCAATGATGCTGCTCCAAAAATACTTGCAACAGTCCCACAGAAACACATCCCTGAGCACAAAGAGTAAAAATGAAACAAACCAGGGCTAATAGGCTTGAATTCAGAGAGAGAGAGAGAGAGAGAGGGAGTATCTGGCTGAACTTGCCTCAGCAGCTGTTACACACACACACACACACACACACACACACACACACACACACACACACTGCTGCTGAACTGAATCAAAAAAATCTAATCTAAACAAAGGCTGGCCACACAGATAGCTGGTCACTCCCCTTTGATTATACCGGTTTTGTTTAAGACATGAAAGCCTCAGGCCAGAGGCATCACCTGATAGGGGTAAATAAAAAGGGCCCCAGGTAAACCTTTCAAACCCACCCAAGTTGAGCCTGACCAATTACCCCCTTTCTGGGAAAGTAAAACTCAAGGGCATAGTAACCTTATAAAATGACCAACATTGTAGACACAGATGAGAGTGGTCCTAAGGGAAGAGTACTAAACTGGGCCAAGGCAGTTGCTGGGAAATGTGGATTGGACACAGCTATTTGAGGGGAACTCCTCATTTGAGATGTAGAACAGTACAGCACAGAACAGGCCCTACAGCCCACGAGATGTGGGAGGCTTTCAAAGATAGGTTAAAGATAATGCAGGATAGGCATGTCCCTTTGAAAGCAAGGGATAGGAAGGGCAAGATTCATGAACCGTGGCTGACAGGAGAAATCGTACAAATAGCCAAGAGGAAAAGGGAAGCATACATAAGGTCCAGGCAGCTAATAACAGAACTGGCCCTGGAAGAATATCGGAAGACTAGGACAAGTCTTAAACGTGGAATCAACCAGGATAAAAGGGGTCATGAAATAGCTATAGCGAGCAGAATTGAGGAGAATCCCCAAGTCTTTTATTCTTATATAAGAGGCAAGAGGGTAACTAGAGAAAGGATTGGTCCACTAAAGGATAACAAAGGAGGGCAGTGTATCAAACCTGAGCGAATGGGTGAGATTCTGAATGATTACTTTGCATCAGTGTTCACTGAGGAGAGGAACATGATGAATGTTGAGATTAGAGCCAGAAGTTTGGTTAGTCTGGATCATGTTGACATAAGTAGGGAAGATGTGTTGGGTAGGCTAGAGGTTATTACGGTGGATAAATCCCCAGGACTGGATGGGATCTATCCCAGGTTGCTGAGTGAGGCGAGAGAGGAAATAGCTGGGGCCCTGACAGATACCTTTGTGGCATCCTTAAACACAGGTGAGGTGCCGGAGGACTAGAGAGTTGCTCATGTTGTCCCCCTGTACAAGAAGGGTAATTCTGGGTAACTACAGACCAGTGAGCCTGGGCTCAGTGGTGGGATGTTGCTGGAGAAGGTACTGAGGGATAAAATCTACTTATATTTGGAAAGGAATGGACTTCTCAGTGATAGGTAACATGGTTTTGTGCTTGGGAGATCGTGCCTTACCAATTTAATAGGGGAGTGATTGCTGGGCCTCTTGCTGAGATATTTGTATCATCGATAGTCACAGGTGAGGTGCCAGAAGACTGCACAGGTGAATAGAGTGGTCAAGAAGGCATATGGTCTGCTTGCTTCATTGGATGGGGTAATGAGTATAAGAGCTGGCAGGTCATGTTAAAATTGAACAGTTCCGGTCACTTTGGAGAGGGTGCAGAGAAGGTTTACAAAGATGGTGCCTGTGATGGAAGGTGCTAGCTAGCTATGAAGAGAGATAGACTAAGTTAGGATTGTTTCATTACAAAACAAAGGAGATTGAGGGGAGATCTGATTGAGGTGTACAAAATCATGAAGGGTACAGAACAAGGAAAATAGAAATAAGCTTTTTCGCACGGTGAAAGATTCAGTAACGAGAGGTCACACTTTCAAGGTGAGAGGTGAAAAGTTTAAGGGGGATACACGTGGAAAGTACTTTACTCAGAGGGTGATTGGTTCTGGAACACGTTGCCAGCAGAGGTGGTAGAGGCAGGCACAGTAGATTCATTTAAGGTGCATCTGGACAGATGCATGAGTAGGTGGGGAGCAGAGGGATACAGATGCTTAGGAATTTGGCATTAGGTTTAGACAGTGATTTGGATTGGCACAGGCCTGTTCCTGGGCTGTAAATTCTCTTTGCTCTCTTTGTTCTATGCACCACTACATTCCAATTCAGCCTATGGTTCTCCCATCACCAAACGCCTCTATCTCTCATTCAAGTCTTGATAATGAATCAGCAATCAAGTTTTCGCGACCTACCTCGCACCCAATTGTCAAGTTGAATGGCTATAACAACTGGCTCCATCTAAACAGTCTGATATTTTTGACCTTAAATTTCTCCACAAATGTCAATGGGTTATGTTCAGTGTATACGGTTGTCTCAGGTGCATTGCTGTGAAGATAAACATTGAAATGTTGTAACGCCAACAGCAAGCTCAAAGTCTCCTTCTCAACTGCCGTGTATTTCTGCTGATGAATGATCAACTTCCTGGAGAAGTACCCAATAGATCTCTCTATCTTCTTGCTGTTTTCCTGCAGGAGCATCACACTGATACCCACATCACTCACATCGATAGCCACCTTGAAAGGCTTTGTGCCATCAGGTGTGGCTAATACTGGGACATTGGTCAACACAGTCTTCAGGCTGTCAAACGCCTTCCGACAGCCCGCTGTCCACTGGAACTTCTTGCCTTTTTGCAGCAATTCAGTGAGTGGAGCAGCCACACTGCTAAAACTTGGCACAAATTTTCAAAAAAATCCACTCAATCCCAGGAACCATAGTACTGCTTTTTTCATTGACGGTGTGGGAAATTCCCCAAGTACTTTCATTATTGTATTTCGTGGAGCCATTTGTCTGTGTCCAATGACATGGCCCGGGAAGGTGACTTGGGCTTTGGCAAATTCACTTTTCTCCCGGTTTCCCACCAAGCCTGAAGTCGATAGGACAAAGTCCGATAAATCCTGTAAATGTTCTTTCCATGAGTGACTAAAAATCAAGTCATCAATGTACATCACACTGTTGGGTAATCCAGCAATTAACTAATTAGTCAGTGTTTGAAATGTGGCTGGAGCGATTTTCATACCAAATAGCATGACTTTGAACTGATACCGTCCATTTGGCGTTACGAAAGCCGACATTGCGTTTGCTCTCTCTGACAGGGGTACCTCCCAGGAGCCTCTGAGCAAGTTCAATTTAAAAACGTAAGTTGCTTGTCCCATCTTTTCAACGCAGTCTTCCAACCGTGAAATTGAATATGCATCAGCCTTTGTAACTGTATTGACTTTGCGAGAGTCCACACATAACTGTTGGGTACTATTTAGCTTTGGCACCATTACTATGGGTGAGCTCCAGTCACTGTAACTCACTTCAATTATGTCATCTTGGAGCATGCATTCAATCCCCTTCTGAACCTGTGCCAACTTTAGAGGCCATGATTTGGAGGAGATGCCAGTGTTGGACAAACTTAAAAATCACACAGTGCCAGGTTATAGTCCAACAGGTTTATTTGGAAACACTAGCTTTCAGAGCACCACTCCTGATTGAATTGAATTTATTGTCACGTGTACTAAGGCACAGTGAAAAGTTTTGTCTTGCAAGCAATACAGGCAGTTCACAGAGTTAAGTAGCATAGATAGTAAATAATAGTAAACATTAGCAAAAACAAAAACCACAGGTACGGGTGAATGTTAAGAGTTTATGAGTTCATTGAGTATTCTAACAACAGTAGGGTAGAAACTGTTGTGAAACCGGCTGGTGCGTGTGTTCAGTACCTACTCCCTGATGGTAGACCTTGTAGAAAACATTGCCAGGGTGGGATGGATCTTTGAGAATGCTGGCAGCCTTTCCTTGACAATGGGCCTGGTACATGGATTCTATAGATGGGAGGTTGGCCTTTGTACTTGTCTGGGCTGAGTTCACCACTCTCTGTAACCGTCTCCGATCTAGAATGGTACAATTGCCACACCAGGTAGTGATATGTCCAGACAGAATGCTCTCGATGGTGCACCTATAGAAGTTGGCAAGGTTATTCGTTGCCATGGCAAATTTCCTCAGCTGCCTGAAGAAGAAGAAATGGTGTTGAGTCTTTGTAACCAGTGCGTCCACATGAATAGTCCAAGAAAGCTTGCTGTGGATGACCACTCCCAGGAGCTTGACACTCTCCACTCGTTCCACCTCTGTGCTGTTAATGTGTAGGGTGGGCATGAGTAACATCTCACCAAAGGTCAATAATGAGTTCCTTGGTTTTGCCGGCATTGAGAGTTGCTCTCAGTGCACCATTTTTTCAGGACTTCCACCTCCCATCTGTAGTCTGTTTCTTCACCATCTGAGACTCGACCGACTATGGTGGTGTCATCAGTGAATTTGTAATTGGTATTAGTCTGGTATTTGGCGCGCAGTCATGGGGCTCTGAGTACGCACCCCTGGGGGGCTCCAGTGTTGAGTGTTAGTGAGGATGAAATATGGTTCCCAATCTTCACTGATTGTTGCCTGTGGGTCAGGAAACTAAGGATCTAGTTGCACAGAGTGGGGCTTAGTCCGAGATCACTAAGTTTAATAATCAGTCTCAAGAGGATAATAGTATTGAAGTCTGAAGTGTAGTCATTGAGTAGGACTCTTATGTAGCTGCTCTTGGTGTCAAGATGTTCTGGGGGGAGTGAAGAGCAACTGATATGGCATGTGACGCGGATCTGTTGGTCCAATAGGCAAATTGGACTGGGTCAATAGTAGTGGGGAGACTGGAGTTGATTAATGCCATGACCAGCTTTTCAAAGCACTTCATAACCACCGAGGTTAGAGCCACTGGGCGTTCGTCATTGAGACATGCTGCATGAACCTTCTTTGGCACAGGGATGATGTTGGCCCTCTTGAAACAGGCAGGGACAGTGGCCTCCTGCAGGGAGAGGTTCAAGATATTCGAGAAGACCTCTGCCAGGTGAACTACGCATGCTCTAATGGCACCGTCTTATCCCATCACCTTCCTTGGATTCACGAGAAGGAAAACTGATCTGTCCTCTGATGCAGTGACTGTTGGGATAGATTCGTCAGGACTTGTCGGAATGGGTGTTACCTCTCTGCTGAAATTCTGCTCAAAGCGAGCATAGGAGGCGATGAGAAGATCTGGGAGGGATATGACATGGTCTGCTATCTTGCACTGTCTCTTTTTAGAACCTGTGATGTCATTCAGGCCTTGCCATAGTCACCGGGTCTCTAGTTTGGATCATATTGGTATTTGACTGTCTTAATGGCTCTGCGAAGGTCATACTTAGATTTGAGTGGGTCTCCTGATCTGAAGGCCTCACGCCTGGTGTTTAGCAGGTTCTGGTTGTCCTGATACATCCAGGATTTCCTGTTGGGGAACATCTGGATTGACTTCCTCAGTATGCAGTCCTCCACACACTTGCTGATAAAGTCTGTGACGGTGGTGGTGTCCAAGGTACCTGCTGATTGTTTGAACATGGCCCAATCAGCTGATTCCAGACAGCACCGGAGTTGATCCTCTGCCTCCTCCAACCAGCACTGGACCTGTATCCACAAGGGGGTCTCCTGCTTGAGCTTTTGCCTGTAAGCCGGGAGAAGAAACACGGCATTGTGGCCAGAGTTCCTGAAATGAGGGCGGGGGATGGAGCGGTAGGCATCCTTCACAGTAGTGTAGCAGTGGTCTAAAATGTTCAGGGTCCTGGAGGGGCAGGTAATGTTCTGGTGGTACTTGGGCAACAACTTCCTCAGATTGGCTTGATTGAAGTCACCAGTCACAATAAATAGGGTCTTGGGGTGTTCTGCCTCCAGGGTGTTAATGATGGAATACACCACATACAGAGCTCCCTCAACCTTTGCTTGTGGCAGTATGTGCACAGCAATTAGTATAGCAGCAGTAAATTCCCGTGGTAGATAGAACAGGCGCCATTTGATGGTGAGGAGTTCAAGGTTTGGGGAGAAATGGCTGCCCAGGGTACAATGTCCATGCATCACAAGTTGTTGATTAAAAAGTAAACCCCTCCATCCTTTGTATTACCCGAGGATACTGAGTGGTCTATACGATGGACAGAAAAACCATCAGCCTGAAATACGCAGTTGGGAATGGATGGGTTGAGCTAGGCTTCTATGAAACAGAGTGAGCAGCAGTCCAGCAGTTCATGCTGGAAGCTGAGCCATGATCTGTGTTCGTCCATCTTGATGAAGGAGCTAAATATGCTGGTTTATAACCTGGTGTTTTGTGTTTTTTAACTTTAGAGGGTTATGTGTTTAAGGATGCCACTTCATCAGAAGAGCATTTCCTATATCTACATCAAGCACTTTAGTACCTTCCCTGATTATTTTTGCTTATCTCCCAATGTGACAGTAATAACTCTTTCAGGCCATCTTGACTTTGCTCAGAAAAGTAACTCAATAACTTATCCCAATTTTGACGACTTCCTCATTGTCCAATTTAGTTTGAGGAATGTCCAATTCAGAATCCCCTGAATTTGGTTCTTCCTCTGTGTTGTAATCATTAACACCTTCACCTTTTGTTTTCCTTCCCCGTCAAAATACCTTTTGAGCACATTCACACTCTGTGAGATTTCTTTCTGACTGGAGTCCCTGGCAAGTAGTTCACCGCACTCAGTTTCCTTCTTATTTAATAAGGTCCACTCAACTATGCTTTTAAAGGTTCACCTATTACTGGAAGTAACACTAATGCATTATTCCTGATAACAAAATTGTGAATTTTTTATTTCTTTTGTCTGTTTTCTGTTCTATTGCATACTGTCTAGCCAACTCGCCAGCTCTATTCAATCAGTAGACAATAGACAATAGACAATATACAATAGATGCAGGAGTAGGCCATTCTGCCCTTCGAGCCAGCACCACCATTCATTATGATCATGGCTGATCATCCTCAATCAGTATCCTGTTCCTGCCTTATCTCCATAACCCTTGATTCCACTATCCTTGAGAGCTCTATTCAACTCTTTCTTAAACAAATCCAGAGACTGGGCCTCCAGTGCCCTCTGGGGCAGAGCATCCCACACACCCACCACTCTCTGGGTGAAGAAGTTTCTCCTCATCTCTGTCCTAAATGGCCTACCCCTCATTTTTAAGCTGTGTCCTCTGGTTCGGGACTCACCCATCAGCGGAAACATGTTTCCTGCCTCCAGAGTGTCCAATCCTTTAATAATCTGATACGTCTCAATCAGATCCCCTCTCAGTCTTCTAAACTCAAGGGTATATAAGCCCAGTCTCTCCAATCTTTCAACATAAGATAGTCTCGCCATTCTAGGAATTGACCTCGTGAACCTATGCTGCACTCCCTCAATAGCCAGAATGTCTTTCCTCAAATTTGGAGACCAGAACTGCACACAATATTCCAGGTGCAGTCTCACCAGAGCCCTGTACAGCTGCAGAAGAACCTCTTTGCTTCTATACTCAGTCCCTCTTGTTACGAAGGCCAGCATGCTATTAGCTTTCTTCACTACCTGCTGTACCTGCATGCTTGCCTTCATTGACTGGTGGACAAGAACACCCAGATCTCTCTGTACTGCCCCTTTACCTAACTTGACTCCATTTAGGTAGTAATCTGCCTCCCTGTTCGTGCCACCAAAGTGGATAACCATACATTTATCCACATCATACTGCATCTGCCATGCATCTGTCCACTCACCTAACCTGTCCAGGTCACCCTGTATTCTCCTAAAATCCTCCTCACATTTCACCCTGCCACCCAGCTTTGTGGCATCAGCAAATTTACTAGTGTTATTATTAATACCAACTTCTATATCATTAATATATATTGTAAAAAGCTGCGGTCCCAGCACTGATCCCTGCGGTACCCCACTGGTCACTGCCTGCCATTCCGAGAGGGAGCCGTTTATCTCTACTCTTTGTTTCCTGTCAGCCAACCAATTTTCAATCCAAGTCAGTACTTTGCCCCCAATGCCATGCGCCCTAATTTTGCTCACTAACCTCCTATGTGGGACTTTATCAAAGGCTTTCTGAAAGTCCAGGTACACTACATCCACTGGATCTCCCTCGTCCATCTTCAGAGTTACATCCTCAAAATATTCCATAAGATTAGTCAAGTATGATTTCCCCTACATAAATCCATGCTGACTCTGACCTATCCTGTTACTGCTATCCAGATATGTCGTAATTTCGTCCTTTATAATAGACTCCAACATCTTTCCCACCACTGCGGTCAGACTAACTGGTCTATAATTTCCTGTTTTCTCTCTCCCACCTTTCTTAAAAAGTGGTACAACATTAGCCACCCTCCAATCCGCAGGAACTGATCCCGAATCTATCAAACTTTGGAAAATAATCATCAACGCATCCATGATTTCTCGAGCCATCTCCTTCAGTACCCTGGAATGTAGACATCAGGCCATGGGGACCTATCAGCCTTCAGACCTTACAGTCTCTCCAACACCAATTACTGGCAAATATAAATTCCCTTCAGTTCAGGTCCTTCAGCCACTGTTACCTCTGGGAGATTGCTTGTGTCTTCTCCAGTGAACACAGATTTAAAGTACCAATTCAACTTTTCTGCTATTTCTTTGTTCCCCATACTATATTCCCCTGTTTCTGTCTTCAATGGCCCAATTTTAGCCTTAACTATTATGTTTCCTTTCACATACCTAAAAAAGCTTTTGCTATCCTCTTTTATATTTCTGGCCAGTTTACCTTCGTACCTCATTTTTTTTCTGCGTATTTCCTTCTTAGTAATCCTTTGTTCTTCTTTAAAAGCTTCCCAGTCCTCCGTTTTCCCACTTACCTTTGCTATGTAATACTTTTTCTCTTTTAACTTTATGTTTCTTAACTTCTCTCATCAGCCATGGCCACCCCTGCCTCCTCATAGGATCTTTCTTCCTTTTTGGAATGAATTGATCCTGCATCTTCTGCATTATACACAGAAATATCCATTATTGTTTCTCCACTGTCATCCCTGCTAAGGTATTGCACCATTGAACTTTGGCCAGCTCCTCCCTCATAGCTCCATAGTTCCCTTTATTCAACTGAAATATTATCACTACCGATTGTACCCTCTCCCTCTCAAATCATTCTTTAAAATTTGACACAAAGTCCAATCCCTGTACCTACCAGCCTTTCCTTTCACCCTGACAGGAATATACTTTCTCTGGATCTCATTTCTGAAAGTTCCCCATTTTCCAGCCGTTCCTTTACCTGCGAACATCTGCCTCCAATTAGCTTTTGAAAGTTCTTGCCTAATACCGTCAAAATTGGTCTTTCTCCAATTTAGAACTTCAACTTTTAGATCTGGTCTATCCTTTTCCATCACTATTTTAAAACAAATAGAATTATAGTCACTGGCCCCAAAGTGCTCCCTCACTAACACCTCAGTCACCTGCCCTGCCTTATTTTCCAAGAGTATGTCAGGTTTTGCACCTTCTCTAGTAGGTGCATCCACAAACTGAATCAGAAAATTGTCTTGTACACAATTAAGAAATTCCTCTCCATCTGAACCTTTAACACTATGGCAATCCCAGTCGATGGTTGGCAAGTTAAAATCCCCTACCATAACCACACTATTATTCTTACAGACAGCTGCGGTCTCCTCACAAGTGTGTTTCTCAATTTCCCTCTGGCTATTGGGGGGGGGTCTATAATAAAATCCCAATAAGGTGATCATCCCTTTCTTATTTCTCAGTTCCACCCAAATAACTTCCCTGGATGTATTTCCGGGAATATCCTCCCTCAGCATAGCTGTAATACTATCCCTTATCAAAAATGCCAATCCCCCTCGTCTTTTGCCTCCCTTTCTATCTTTCCTCTAGCATTTGTACCCTGGAACATTCAGCTGTCAGTCCTGCCCATGCCTGAGCCATGTTTTCGTAATTGCTATAATATCCCAATCCCATGTTCCTAACCATGCCCTGAGTTTATCTGCCTTCCCTGTTAGGCCCCTTGCATTGAAATAAATGCAGTTTCATTTATTAGTCCTACCTTGTCCCTACCTACCCTGACTGTTTGACTCACTTCTATTCTCAGCTGTACCCGTCTCAGATTGATCTTTTTCCTCACTATTTCCCTGTGTTCAGAAAAGATTTACAAGGATGTTGCCAGGGTTGGAGGATCTGAGCTACAGGGAGAGGCTGAACAGGCTGGGGCTGTTCTCTCTGGAGCATTGGAGGCTGAGGGGTGACCTTACAGAGGTTTACAAAATTCTGAGTGGCATGGATAGGATAGATAGACAAAGTCTTTTCCCTAGGATTGGGGAGTCCAGAACTAGAGGGCATAGGTTTAGGGTGAGAGGGGAAAGATATAAAAGAGACCCAAGGGGCAACTTTTTCACACAGAAGGTGGTATGTGTATGGAATAACTTGCCAGAGGATGTAGTGGAGGCTGGTACAATTGCAACATTTAAGAGGCATTTGGATGGGTATATGAACAGGAAGGGTTTGGAAGGATATGGGCCGTGCGCTGGCAGATAGGAATAGATTGGGTTGGGATATCTGGTCTGCATGGACGGGTTGGACCGAAGGGTCTGTTTCCATGCTGTACTTCTCTATGACTCTAGGATGGTCTGTGAATTATGACTTACTAATTTCTCCTGAATCAGTTGGTTAATGGCTCTCTCATTTCATGCCCAAAAACTAATTGAAATGGACTGAATTTGGTTGATTCATTTGGGGCATGTCTGATCGCAAAAAGCTCAAATGGGATTCCCTTATCCCAATCATTTGGATAATCCTGACTATAAACTTTTAACATGGTCTTTAATGTCTGATGCCCCCTTTATAGCCCTCCCTGTGATTCTGGATGAAACGCAGTAAATTTGAATTGTTTTATTCCTAAGCTGTCCGTAACTTCCTTGAATAATTTTGATGTGGAGTTTGACCCTTAATCTGACTGTATCTCTATTGGTAGTCTGTATCTAGTAAAAAAATTGAGTAATTCCTCTATAATCCTTTTAGCTGCGATACTGCGTAATGGGATTGTGTCTGGAAATGTACTCGGTACATCCTTTAGTGTTAATAAATACTGATTCCCACTTTTTGTTTGCGGCAGGGGAAAAACACAATCAATTAAGACTCTTGCAAAAGGTCCCTCGAATGCTGGAATAGGTATCAAAGGTGTAGGTTTTCTTACTGCCCGTGGTTTTCCAATTACCTGACAGGTATGACATGTCTGGCAAAATTCAACTACATCCTTGCGTAGTCCCAGCCAGTAGAAATGTCTTTGTATTTTAGCCTGTGTTTTACTCATCTCTAAATGGCCTCTCAGTGATAGCTCATACACCACTGGCAGCAACTCCTTTTTAGATCCAACTGGCAAAACAATTTGATGAATCTCTGACCATTTCTCATCTGCTTGAATATGTGATGGTCTCTATTTCCTCATTAAGACATTTTTCAAGTAATACCACTCAGGGATATATTCAGATTTCTTCTTGGTACATGCCTTTTGATACAACTGCTTTAATTTTTCATTTTTCTGCTGTAACACTATGATTCTTGCAGAGCTAAAGATATTTGCATGATACCTATTCACTCTTGTTTTGTTTCAACTGTCTGATTGAACACAGTCTTTGCTATTGCCACTTCAGGTTCCTTATCTATACACTTTGAACTCTCCTGCTTCAACTGGTGACTCTGTGACCTCATTATTAGACAATCAAGGAAGACTCCAGGGTGAACACCCAGCATTGCTTCAGTTGCCTGAGTCTCCACTGTCTTTTCAACCATAGTCGGTGGCACGCCAACTAATGAAACAACTATATTATTTGCAAGGACTGAGAGTTTGTCCAGTACTCCTACTACAGATTGTCCACTCTTCTCTGGAATCTCTAGCCTCACTTTACATAATTGAGAACTTTTTGTCTCACGGTGAATTCCCATTACCAGTACCTTTGCTGGCAATAGTCCCTCAGGCGTATATATCTACTCATTCTTCAACATTACAGACTGAGAGGATCTTGTGCCCCTTAACATTGTAACCTCTTTACCTGCTACTCCTGGCCTATGTGAATAAACTTTACCTCTTCAGGTATATTTTCTAAGCAGATCCAGCACTTCCTCCTTAACCAACCTCCAGTCATCTTGTACACTCTGATGCAGCTTTCTAGCTTCCACTGTGCTTTCTGTTACCATTCCAACAAAACTCCCAGGCTTGCCCTGTTTTCTTACATCTGGCTTTTTCCTAGCCCACCAACACTGTGATTTTGTGTGGCCCACTTTATTACAATGTAAAATACTGGAGCTTTTTATCTTCTTTGTCCCTTTCAAGGATTTTTTTTTTACCCTGTGGTAAGTTATCCTTATGATCTTCCTTGAGATCTACCTTTCCCTTTCCACGTGAGGATTTCTCTTTGCCCCAATTTCTATCCTTCATGGACCGAAATTGATTTTGGAATCCAGACCTGAGTTTTATGGACCAGCTCATAACCATCAGCCACTTCAGCTGCTAATCTTGCTGTTTTAACTCTCTGCTCTTCCACATGAGTTCACACTAAGTCAGGCAGTGAATTTTTGACCTCCTCCAATATAATTGTCTCTCTAACAGCATTGTAAGTTTGCTCGATTTTTAGAGCTCTTATTAATCTATCAAAATTACTCTGTTTGATCCTTTCAAATTAAATGTAGGTTTGAGCAGGGTCCGTCCTTAAATTCCTGAAACATCTGTCGGCTTCTGGAACAAGCTCATATCCTTTTCACTTCCTCATACTCCCCAGATACCTCCTCTGGTAGTGATGCGAAGACCTCACTAACTCTACCGGGTTTAGATCAACAAAGCGCACATTGCCACTGGCCACTGCACTTGTTTAGCCACTTTTTCAACTGAGATGAAAAAGGCTTCCGCATTCTCATTAAATCTCGGCAACGCTTGAACATACTTAAACAGTTTCTCACTAGGTTTCCGACTAGCAAGGGGCTTGCTCATGCTCACTCTCTTCCTCACCAGACTTAACTTCAGCCTTCAGCACCAGCCTTGTAAGTTGACTTTCCTTTCTAAAGTGTCATTTTCTGAAGTGCAAACTCTCACTCTTTTTCTTTCGCTTCTGCTTTTAATCGTAACTCAAACTGTTTCATTTCTGCTGCCCTTTCCCTATCTCTCCCCTGCTGCTCCTGGCCTAAATAAAGCTGCTTCATTTACTATTGAATTTTTGCCATCTCTATAGATTCCGATGGTGGATCCAGCAAATTTAATTGCTCAGCTACTTTCCTTACATTAGGAGGGACCTCCAACTCTAGCTTGTCTGCTCATTCCTGCAACTTGGCCTTAACTACCTTTTGTAAAACCCCCAAAGTCAGTTCTTCCACCCCCAGTCTTGGTGACTGAAAGAGCCATTGACAATAGACAATAGACAATAGACAACAGGTGCAGGAGTTGGCCATTCTGCACTTTGAGCCTGCACCACTATTCAATATGATCATGGCTGATCATCCTCAATCAGTATCCTGTTCCTGCCTTATCTCCATAACCCTTGATTCCACTATCCTTGAGAGCTTTATCCAACTCATTCTTAAATGAATCCAGAGACTGGGCCTCCACTGCCCTCTGGGGCAAAGCATCCCACACACCCACCACTCTACGGGTGAAGAGGTTTCTCCTGTTTCTCCTCATCTCTGTCCTAAATGGCCTACCCCTCATTTTTAAGCTGTGTCCTCTGGTTCGGCACTCACCCATCAGAGGAAACATGTTTTCTGCCTCCAGAGTGTCCAATCCTTTAATAATCTGAGACGTCTCAATCAGATCCTCTCTCAGCCTTCTAAACTCAAGGGTATACAAGCCCAGTCTCTCCAATCTTTCAACATAAGATAGTCCCGCCATTCCAGGAATTGACCTCGTGAACCTACGCTGCACTCCCTCAATAGCCAGAATGTCTTTCCTCAAATTTGGAGACCAGAACTGCACACAATATTCCAGGTGTGATCTCACCAGGGCCCTGTACAGCTGCAGAAGAACCTCTTTGCTTCTATACTCAGTCCCTCTTGTTATGAAGGCCAGCATGCTATTAGCTTTCTTCACTACCTGCTGTACCTGCATGCTTGCCTTCATTGATTGGTGTACAAGAACACCCAGATCTCTTTGTACTGCCCCTTTACCTAACTTGACTCCATTTAGGTAGTAATCTGCCTCCCTATTCTTGCCACCAAAGTGGATAACCATACATTTATCCATATTAAACTGCATTTGCCATGCATCTGTCCACTCACCTAACCTGTCCAGGTCGCCCTGTAATCTCCTAACATCCTCCTCACATTTCACCCTGCCACCCAGCTTTGTATCATCAGCAAATTTGCTAATGTTACTATTAATACCATGCTCTATATCATTAATATATATTGTAAAAAGCTGTGGTCCCAGCACTGATCCCTGTGGTACCCTACTGGTCATCGCCCGCCATTCCGAAAGGGAGGCTGTTTATCGCTACTCTTTGTTTCCTGTCAGCTAGCCAATTTTTAATCCAAGTCTGTAACTTTGCTCCCAATACTGTGCACCCTAATTTTGCTCACTAACCTCCTATGTGGGACTTTATCAAAGGTTTTCTCAAAGTCCAGGTACACTACATCAACTGGATCTCCCTTGTCCATCTTCAGAGTTATATCCTCAAAAAATTCCAGAAGATTAGTCAAGCATGATTTCCCCTTCATAAATCCATGCTGACTCTGACTTATCCTGTTACTGCTATCCAGATATGTCATAATTTCATCCTTTACAATTGACTCCAGCACCTTTCCCACCACTGAGGTCAGACTAACTGGTCTATAATTTCCTGTTTTCTCTCTTGCTTCTTTCTTAAAAAGTGGTACAACGTTAGCCACCCTCCAATCCGCAGGAACTGATCCTGAATATATCGAACTCTGGAAAATAATCGCCAACACATCCACGATTTCTAGTGTCACCTCCTTCAGTACCCTGGGATGTAGACCATCCAGTGCTGCTCAAACCAACCAAATGAACACCTGGAACAAAGACACTGTCTCCGAGTCCAAAAACTTCGAATCCCAGATCCCAATTTGGAACAACAAACAAATCCTGCAAAGAGCCTTCAATCTGTTGTGGGCCAGGCCCGACCCCTCAAAACATTTCTGAGCAGGTAGCCCAGACTGTAACTTTGCTATTTGTTTGAGGTAACTGTATAGTGGATATTTGTGGAATGAATTAGTTGGTCCAACTGCCAAGTTTTAAACAACAGAATTTATTTACAAAGTTACGGGATGAAACACAAAGAACAGAAAATAGAATACGGGATAACTTATCCTATCCAAAACCCAACAGACTATCCTGATTTAGTGGTGCTGTTCTGAAAATACTTGCAACAGTCCCAATAAACACATCCCTTAGCACAATGAATAAAATTGAAACAAGTCAGGGCTAACAGGCTTGAAGTTAGAGAGAAAGAGATAGTGAGAGTACGCGGCTGAAGTTGCCCCAGTAACTTTTCTTCACAAACTCTGCTGCTGAACTGAAACCAAAACTCGAATCTAAATGAAGGCTAGCCACACAGCCAGCTGGCCACTCCCCTTTGATTATACCAGTTTTCTTTAAGACATGAAAGCCTTAGGGCCGGAGGCATTATCTGTTAGGAGTAAGTAAAAAGGCCCCCTATAAACCTTTCAAACCCAGCCAAGTTGGAGCCTGGCTGAAAACTCAACTGAGAATTCCCCAGCACTGTTGTTGTCAGGGCCCTCAGCTGGGTCGGACCCATCTCCTGCATTTCAGCCCTCAACCCCTCTCTTCTCTCCCATAACACGGATCGTGTTCCACCTATCTCATGGAAAATCCCATCAGCGTCCACATCTGAAGGATCATGAACCGCCATTTCCCTTACCTCCAACAGGATGCTTCTACAGACAAATATTCCCCTCCCCTCCCTTGTTAGCTTTCCGCAAGAACTGTTCCCTCCAGAACACCCTGCTCCACTCCTCCTTCATTCCCAATACCCTACCCCTCACCCTGCCAAACAGCCAATGGTACCTTCCCCTGCAACTGTGGAAGGTGCAACACCTGCCCATTTATTTCCTCCCTCCTCAGTATCCCAGTGCCTAAACATACCTTCCAGGTGAAGCAGCGCTTTACCTGCACTTCTCACAATCTAGTTTACTGCATTTGCTGTTCACAATGTAGTCTCCTCGACACTGGAGATTTGAAGCTGGGTGACCGCTTTGCAGAACATCTATGTTGCCTGCCACATGAATGCACCACCCTGTTCCCTGAATAACATCTTTATGTCAATGTCCAGCCATATAAATATGAAAAGCAATATATTGTCAATGCTAGAAATAAAAACAGAATGTGCGAGAGTGACTCAACAGGTCTGGCAACATTTAAGATGGGAGAAACAAAATTAATATTTTGGATGCAATACCACTCTTCTTTGGAACTCAGTTCAGTTCCAAAGACAGTATATAAGAATATGGAAAATGCATTGGCTATTTTCAATTGCACAAGGTCAGGATTAACCTCTGCTCGATTCACATTTAGTTCCATGTCACAAATTCACTTTGACCAGATTCTACTTGAAAAATTGAGTTTCAGAGCTTTTTCATCTTATTATTGCTTCCGTCATTCCGGTAAAACCCAGGTTTTGGCTCAGATTTTGTTGCAGCATTGGCAGTGAAGCTGTCAGGATTCATTGTCATTACTTCTCTGAAACTGACAGCAACTTCTGGAGTTTGTGTGTACTCAGTTAAATGTGAAAATTCAGCAATTCCACATGTTACCATTGAGTGAAACCCTTGACACTGGTAATTAATTGTAAAGTACTAAACTGATAGGGGCTTACTAGTTAATCCTGTAAGCCCTGTTTTAAAAGCCTCTGATAAAGCTGCATCATATTAAATGAAGTATAACTAATTATTTAATGGTGTTTAAGTTCATAATTACTGCTAAGCAACTTCATTGCTACTGAAAGACTACTTTTGTGTCAGTAATTTCATATACTGTTGAAATAATATTTGTTTACATTTATTTATCCTTTTTTATTTACCCATACATTTATTTCATTTGCCGTCAAATTTAAAATGAGTGATTCAGTGCTTTGTACTTCCTGGTTTGCTGTCTCTGCCAATACTCTGTTGCAATTGGCTCTTAGTCTTAGACTGCTGTTGGATGCCTGGAGATCCCTTTGACCTGATGTATAGGTTCAAGCTGATGTTTCAAAATGGAAAGTACACTTCCCAGAGATCTTTTGGTTTTACTTTTCTTGTGAGATAAGGCTGTCAATAGAAACGTTTGGGAACTTGAGAATGCTAGTGGTGATATCTTGGGGACAGTCCATATTACAGTAGAGGAGGTGCTGGACGTCTAAGAACATAGGAAGGTCAATAAATTTCCTCGTCATTGCCAGATACATCCAAGAACGCTGCAAGAGGGTAGAGAAGAAATTGCAGGGGCTCTGGCTGATATTTCTGCATCATCATTAGCCATGGGTGAGGTCCCGGAAGACCGGAGCGTAGCGGATGTTGTGCCCTTATTCAAGAAGGGCTGCAAAGAAACTTGGGATTTATAGACCAGTCATCTTAACATCTGTGTGGGTAGATTACTTGAGAAGATTCTGAGGGATAAGATATAGGGGCAGTTAGAAAGAGAGGGATTGATTATGAGTAGTCAGCATGGCTTTGTCCGTGGAAGATCATGCCTTACAAATTTGTTAGAGTTCTTTGAAAAAGTGACCAGGAAGGTTGACAAGGGTAGAGTGTTAGACATATTTTAAATGGATTTCAGTAAGGCCTTTGATAAGGTTCCACATGGTAAGCTGTGCTGGAAGGTTAGAACGCATGGATCCCAGGGGGAGCTGGCAAATTGGATACAAAGTTGGCTTGATGGTAGGAAGCAGAGGGTAATAGTGGAAGGATGTTTGGTGGACTAGAGGCCTGTGACTAGTGGAGTGGCTCAGGGTTCTGTGCTGGACCCATTGCTGTTTGTTATCTTTATCAATGATTTGGATGAGAATGTACAAGAGCATGATTAGTAAGTTTGCAGATGACACTGAAATAGGTGGTATTCTGGACAGTGAGGAAGGCTATCCGAAATTACAATAGGACCTTGACCAGCTGAGGAAGTGGGCAGAGAAATGGCAAATGGAATTTAATATACAGAAGTGTGAACTCCTGCATTTTTAAAAGTCAAATCAAAGCAGGAGTTTTATGGCGAATGGTAGGGCCTTAAGGAGTGTAGTAGAACAGAGAGACCTTGGAGTTTAGTTGCACGGTTCTCTGAAAGTGGAATCAGAGGTAGACAGGACACTGGTCTTCATCAGTCAGAGCACTGAGTACAGAAGTTGGCAAGTTATGTTGCAGTTGTTCAGGATGTTGATGAGGCCACACTTGGAATATTGTGTTCAGTTTTGGTCACCTTGATATTGGAAGGATGTTATTAAACTGGAAAGAGTGCAGAAGAAATTTACAAGGATGTTGCCAGGACTCAATGGTCTGAGCTACAGGGAGAGGTCAAATAGGTCAGGAGTTTTTTGTTTAGAGTGTAGGAGACTGTGGGGGAAGCCTTAAAGAGGTGTATAAGATCATGAGAGGCATAGATCAGGTGACTGCACTCAGTTTTTTATCACAGGGTTGGGGAATTGAGGACTAGAGGTTAGAGGGAAAAGAATGAAAGGGAAACTGAGGGGCAACATTTTTACACAGAGAGTGGTATACATATGGAATGAGCTGCCAGCAGAAGTGTTTGAGGCAGGTACATTAACAACATTTAAAAGGCATTTGGATAAATACATGGATAGGTTGATAAGGATAAGGGTAAGCCCTTCCTGAAGAAGGGCTCATGCCCGAAACGTCGATTCGCCTGCTCCTTGGATGCTGCCTGACTGCTGCGCTTTTCCTGCAACACATTTTCAGCTCTGATCTCCAGCATCTGCAGTCCTCACTTTCTCCTGATAAGGATATGGGCCAGGTGCAGGGAAATGGGGTTAGTGTGGATGGACAGTTTGGTCGGCATGGACCAGTTTGGGCCAAAGGGCCTGTCTCCATGCTGTAGGACTTCATGACTCTAAGTAAGCCAGAGCTGAAACACTGGCAATACACATTATCTGGAGCTTTCCTCTCCTACCTCTGGGTGAACTTACAGACACAATTATGGCACAAAACTGTTGTTCTTTTCCATGCACGATGGCAAAATTATGAAATAGCAACAGATCTGTTCAATAAACCAGAACAGCTACCCATCATTACACTCTTACTGCAGTTGAGAAGGGACTGTTGCAAAATGCATTTTACCATGAATCTTTTTTGAGAACAAACTGGAGATATTTTGGAAACATTGAAGGCACACTTTGAAGCCTAATTGAATGCAACTCTTGAACGGTGTGCGCTCAGTTTTAGATTCCAGGATCAAAAAAGGTCCAATGATCAATATGTGACTTCTTTGTCTCTGCTTTCAGAATTATGTAAATTTGTACAAGTAAGAGACAACTCATTGAAGACAGGGCTATATGAAGCATCCAAGCTCCTGCAGTGAAATCACTTTTGAGAAAGTGGAAATTTGCCTTCAGGAGAGAAATTGCTGCGAAATAAATGCCAAGGTTGTAAATTAGCAGGTAGAGCAGTTTTACTTTGCTCTAATTGGTCGTCCAGGCTCAAAGGATATCTACCCGAAGATGGAGCAGCACTCCGAAAGCTTGTACTTCCAAATAATGTGTTGGACTATAACCTGGTATTGTGTGATTTTTAACTTTCAGTCCAAAACTGGCTCCTCCACATCACAGCATGAGAAAAGCAGTGCTCTCCCTGTAAAATTCTGTATCATTTTGCATTTAACTCCATAGCTTGGAAATGCGACAAACATGAATAAGTAGCCACTGGAAAGGTATCAGCTGAAGATTCTGATGAATAATGTCACATAACATAATGATTCAATCAAGTTGCTAGGTGATTCTGACATTCACGCAAGGGAAGCAGATGGACATTGCAGATGTGCTATCAATAACAGCACTCCCCATGAACATGGGGAAGATGCAGCGAGTGTGAAATCCCCCACCAAATCCAATGTGAACCAACAGCTCTTCACGCTCTGGAAGTTTTCACGGATATTGAATGTAACAGAAGAGTTTTGTTCAAATTAAGCCAATAACACAATAAGATCAAAATCTTCAAGTATTGCAACAAGCCGTGTGAAGTTGTGGTTCAGAAGTTGATAAAAGAAATTCTGAGGTATAGAGAACTTAATTATTAGCTCAAAGAGTTTATAGACATTCAAAGGAAGTTTATAGAATGTTATGGGTTATTTCAGGAAGAAATGAATGCAAGAGTCAGGAGAGTATGCTTTCAGTTATACAAGGCTTTGTGTGACACTGCATCTGGAGTACAGTGTACAGTACTGGTCACTGTATCTATGGAAAGATTTTTATGCATTGGAAGCAGTTCAGAGAAGGTTCACTAGACTAATCTCTAGACTGAGCAAATTGCCTTAGCTTCAAGGCCTGTATCCTCTGGAGTTTCAAACATCAGAGGTGACTTAACTGAAACATCAAAGATTCTGGGGGGATTTGACTGGGTGGATGTTGAAAGGCTGCTTCCTCTTGTGAAAGAGTCTGGAACTAGGTGTCATAGTTTAAAAATAAGGGGCTGCGCATTTAGAATAGAGATGAGGCATCTTTTATTTCTCTCAGAGGGTTGAGAGTCTTTGGAATTCTCTTCCACAAAAGGCATTGAATGCAGGATCTTTAAATATTTTTAAGGCAGAGGTAGATAGATTCTTATTGACTACGGGGATGAAAGATTATTTCGGAATGTGAATTTGAGGTTAAAATGCGATTGGACTTGATCTCGTGAAATGATAGAACAGGCTCAAAGGGCCGACTGGCCTACTTTTCTTTCTTGTTTGTCTGTTTGTAAATCAAGTTGTTATCCCAAAAAGGTAAAGAGGAGAGACACTAAAGCACATTCATGCAAATCACAAAGGGATTGGGTCAGGTCTGCGAGTGGCAAGGGATGCAATGTCCTGGTCAAACACGAGCAGTGAAATCCAGGAGCCCATCAGCTGTGTAGTGCTCGCAATGAGCTTCAATCCAAACAGCCCTGATGATACACAGCATCCCAGATATATCATTCATGAAGCTGGGAGCAGATCGCTTTAGATGCTTAGGCACTGATTATCTTGTCACGTAGATTACTGTTCTGATTATTGAGAGGTAGGTTGGTTGACTTCAATGACTACTGAGATTGTCAAATATCTAGAACCCTTCTTTAGCTATTACAGCATTCCTGACATTGTCATGAGCAGCAACAGCTCTCAGTTCATGAATAAAGAATTCTGCTGCTTCATAAACCATTGAGAAATTCATCATCTCCATGTATCGTCTGTGAGTGGGAAATTTCAATGTGAAACAACAGCTCACCATGCTCTGGAAGTCCTGAAGAAGGGCTCATGCCTGAAATGTCGACTCTCCTGTTCCTTGGATGCTGCCTGACCTGCTGCGCTTTTCCAGCAACACATTTTCATGCTCTGGGAGTCGTCAAAGATGCTGAATGTAACAGACAAGAACCTTGCTCAAATTAAACAACAACACAGTAAGATCAAAATCTTCAAGTATTGCAACAAGTCATAATGAAACTCGAGTTTAAAAGCTGCTGTAAGCGATTCCTGGGCATAAGGAAATTAATTACCGGCTCAAGGTTGCAGACTGTTCAAAGGATGTACATAGAATGTTCTAGTGCATCTCTAGTCAACTGGATCTGTTGAGGTAAGATTGCAAACCATCATAGGAGCAAAAAAGATTAGATTCCCTACAGCGTGGAAACTGGCCCTTCAGCCCAACAAGTCCATACTAACCCTCCAAAGAGTAACCTGCTCAGACCCATTCCCGTACCCTAAATTTACCCCAACTAATGCACCTAACACTATGGGCAATTTAGCATGGTCAATTCACCTGACCTGCACATATTTGGACTGTGGGAGAAAGCCGGAGCAAACCCACACAGACACAGGGAGAACGCGCAAACTCCACACAGACAGTTGCCCGAGGGTGGAGTCGAACTTGGGTCCCTAGTTTTGTGAGGCAGCAGTGCTAACCACTGAGCCACTGTGAACAAATCCCACAGAGAAATCTTTGAGTGGAGAAACGTGAAAGCATGGAAAGGAATCCAGTATGAAGGTTAATGTCCAATCACACGCAAACATCCAACAGTGAAAACAACTTACTGAAGTCAGAAATAGACAGAAGTGTGAGTGACAAAGTCAAAATGAAGTAACGAAAATCCAAATTTGAGTTTGGCAAGACTGCCAGTCTATTTTGAGCTGAGCATTGTAGAGCCAGTCAGATGTTCAAACCTTCAATTCTCTTGACAAAGGTCAGCCAAAATGGCAACTTGCGATCTCCACAGAGCAGTTATAACCTCGACCATACATGTTGGAAGTGAACAACCAGGTAGGCTGTCACAACTGCAGATACGTGTATGCAAATGGAGAAGCTATATTCCTCAACTGCAGGCAGCTGATTGCCAAGCCATGAACTGACCAACTCAATCCAGTCGTGGATCAACCATCAGGCGCAGAGGTCCATAGGAACCCATTGGAACTCAAATAACAACAGGTACCATGGCAACAACATGGCGACAATATCTAATGGGGAAAGACCATCAACCAGATGAATAGCCAATATCTACAATTATGCATACCATTATCAGACAGCACAATATGAAGACTACATAATGCAGTGAATGGTGACAATAGCAAGCTTCCCAAACATTTTTATTCATTTATAGGATATGGGCATTGCTGACTCGGCTAGCATTTACTGTCCAACCCTTATGGACAGAGGGCAGTTAAGAGTGAACCACATTGCTATGGGTCTGGAGTCACATTAGGCCAGACGAGGTAAGGATGGCAGTTTCCTTTCCGAAAGGACATGAGTGAACCTGGTGGATCTTTCCCCAGTAATGGATTTTGGGATCATCATTAGACTCTTAATTCCAGATTTTCTTATTGAATTCAAATTCCACCATCTGCCATGGCAGAATTTGGATTCTGGTCCCAGAGCATAAGCTGGGTCTCTGGATTAACAGTCCAGTGATAATACCTCCAGGTCATCACCTCCCTAATGCATAAGAATAATTGTGTGTACATTGACAACTTGGGCAACACAAAATGCACAGGAGACATTTTTAACCTGGTGAACATAAGACCAAATGTAAACTTAAGGTAGTGGAGGAGCCATGAAATTTTTGAACGTCAGTGCAAGAATGAGCCCCTGCTTCTACTCTCTTGTGTGGAGGTCAAGTGAGGGGTGTCTGCCCAATGGCTTCTTTAATTTCAAACGTAATTTTTATTGAAGTAGTGCAGTAAATCATGACGATGTGGATTTGCAACAATGAGCCTGAACTTTGAAAGTCTGCAAAATGTGGGGGCTGAACCTGAGTACAAAAGGCAACAAATGATTGTTATCTCAGTCCCTGCTGGTCTTAATTAAACACTACTTTGGCTAGAGACTGTTTGGATGACCCATTCGCAAGGTTAAATGTGAGGGAGCTCTAACCAAGAATTCTATTGGCTCATCCATAAATACATTTGTATTGCTTTAATGAATGCTTTTCCATCACTTAAGCACTTTAAATGCCACACTAAATTTCACTGAGAGTGCCATTGAAAAATAGGTTTAATTCCACTTGTTCTTCACCTACTCTTATATTGAATGAATTTGATGACTGTTAATGCATTATTTACAGAGACTTATCAAAATGACGGGGGCATATTTGGAGAGAATCAAAACATTGTGATTGTTTTGCAACTGAGTGCAAAAGTAATTCAGGAGATTTTTTTGAAAGGAGGGTGCTTCATTAAAATGGCCTAATTTTGCAATTACTTAAAGGTTTGAATCTCTTGATTCAACCATTGCGGCTCCAGATACGGCCACTTAAGCCTTGCCACAACCAATCACCCTAGGAAAGAACCTGGGTTGTCACATTCTGTTCACTGCTTTGTACTAAGTGACAGAGCCCTCAATGAGTGTTATTCACTGTATAATTCTTCACTGACTGCAAAACAACAGATTCTGAAATCCCAGGACTGCAAAAGGCAATCTCTGGTAGAGGGTCTGGGTACAATGTACCATTCGGTCAAATGATGGATTTTGACCAGTCATCGATTTTATTCCTGTAAGGCCAGGTTAGAATGAATGGACAAGGTCATGGTTATCCCATGCCAAAAGACATTAATAATGGATAGATGTCTGTATTTACATTGCAAAAGAGTGTGGAGAAACGAGCTATTCAGAGATAAATACACTATTGAGAAAAAGAGATGTGCCCCACTAGCTTTTTTTTAGAAATAATATCAAAGGCAGGTAATACTCAGCAGGTCAGGTAGCATCTAAAGGGAGGGAGAAAGCAAAACCAAAGAAAGATTTGTTGTGATGTGAACTTTTCTTGCTTTAAGCACATCTCAAATTGCCTAATAGCTCTCATCAAATTATAGAGTCATAGGGATGTGCAGCACGGAAACAGACCCTTCAGTCCAACTCGTTCATACCGACCAAATAACCTAACCTAATCTAGTATCATTTTTCAGCACTTGGCCCATATCTCTCCAAACCCTTCTATTCATGTACTCATCCAGATGCCTTTTCAATGCTGTAATTATACCAGCTCCACCACTTCCTCTGGCAGTTCATTCCATACATGCACCACCCTGTGTGAAAAAAGTTTCCCCTTAGGTCCCTTTTATTTTTAAGACAAGTTACTATTACGATGCAGGAAAACATGGCAGCTAATTTCTGTAGAGGAAACTCCTAACAACAGTAATATAACAAAGTTCTGATCATTTATTTTATCTGTTATTGTCTCTCCTAGGATCCTCAAACAGCAACATGAACTGACTGGCTGAGTATTTCCGGCATTTACAGTTTTATTTCTTAACTTTTCCATGTCTGCAGGGTTTTGCTTTTCCGTTGAATTCATTTTCCAAAGTTGTCCTTTTAATAATGTGTATTATTCATGTAATGTGTTGCGTTGCATCTGTAGTATGTAGGAAGGGGTGGATACCAATGCAATCCATGGTGACCACATCTGCAGCAAGTGTTGGTTGCTCAAGAAACTTTGGCTCACAGCTCTAATATGAGCTGTGGACACTACAGCACATCAGGGGTACCTGAATACCATGTTTCACTTAGATTAGTTGCATCAAATTTGATCTGTGATCACAGACAAGTCAACTTGACTCTGAACAGGCCTGCTATTGGGATTCAGAATTCAGCTTCGGAGAAGACCCAGACACTGAAAAATTAAATAATAAAATGTTAAGTGCTGAAAATACTCAGCCAATGAGATATTTCTTTGCCCAATAAGAATGAAGTTCTTACTGCTGGTTTGGACAAGGGCACAAACTACAAGAAGGATGGGTAAACTGACCACAGCATTGTGGTCCGCAGCACCATTCAAGCAGAGTGAGAGTAGAGGAACACAGTAGAGAATATTATAGTTACAGGAATATTAGCTGTTCCCTGCAGCAAATGCAGACTCCCAAAGCAGTTGCCTCATAGTGGCAAGGTTCAGAACATCTCTTCTGGGCCAGAGAATGGGAGTAGAATGACCCAAGTGCTGTGGTCCACATCGGTACCAACAAGACAGACAGGTCTAGGGCAAGCTTCTGCTGAGCAGTTCAGGGCTAAACTAAACAAACAAAATCACAAAGTTAACAATCTTCAGTTTACTGCCCAAACCATGTGAAGAGCAGAGAGCAAATAATATTAGAGAGGCAAAGATTAGTGTGCAGGAAATAAGTTATAATTCACAGGGCACTGGCAATGGGAAAAGAGAGAGGTGTTCCATTGGGAATGGGCTTCATTTGAACCAGTGTTCTGGTGAATCATTTAACTAAGAAGAGTTTCAAATCAACTCGTGTTGGGAGGGCGTGAAAATTTAGTAGAAGAGAAGTGAAAACCATAAAGGAATGAGAGAATCGTGGTGCAGGGTCGTGAAGAGGTGAGCAATAACAAAGTGTGAGAGAAAACGGCAGAAAATTGTAGCAGGAATAAAAGCAAGAATCAATAATAATGGTGAAGAGTCCAAGCTCCAGGCTTTTAATCAGAACTCATATAGTATTTGCAACAAGATAGATGAGGTGACAGAAGAAATTGAGACAAAGGGAAGTGATTTTAAAACTATTAGGGAAATGTGGTTACAAGGTGAGCAAGGCTGGAAACTCAATACTCAAGCGTAATCAACATTCTGGGCAAATTGGCAAAACAGACAGGAGCTGGGGTAGCACTGTTAATGGAGGATGGTATCAGTGCAGTGGTTAACAGTGATATTGGTGCAACAGTTCATGATGTGAAATCAGTTTATGTAGAAAGAAGCAATAACAAGAGAAACAAGTCTTGAAAGAGACACGTCTTCATGCTCCTGGAGAGTTGCCATACTGTAGGATAAAGTATAAACTAGGAAATAATGGAGGCCAGGGCACTACAAATGTCATGGTGATTTTAATGCACATTGACTGGACAACTCAGATGGGCAAAGGATAACATGGAAGACAAATTTGTGGAGTGCATCAGGAATTGTTTCTTAGAGCAGTATGGTTACACAATCCAGGAACAAGCCATTTTAGAGTTAGCTCTGTGTAATGAAGTGGGATTAATAAGAAACTTTGTAATTCAAGATCCCGGAGTGAGCAGTGATCACAACATGTCAGAATTTCAAATTCAGTTTGAAGGAGAAAGAGAAGGATCTCAAACCAGTGGTCCTCAGTGAAAGGAGGGCAATCACAGAAGCTGTCTCAAGTGGGCCGGGAAAATAGACAAGGGAAACGTTAATTAGATGGGCAGTGGTAGACATTCAAAGAAATATTTTACAATGCTCAGCAAGCCTATGGCATGGAGTAGCACAGAGGCTCAGTAGTTAGTATAGCTCCTTCACAGCACCAGGAACCTGGGTTCAGTTCCACTCTTAGGGTACTGTCTATGCAGAGTTAGCACAATACCCATGTGTCTGCATGAGTTTCCTCCGCGTGCTCTGGTTTCCTCCCAGAATCCAAAGTTGTGCAGGTTAAGTAGATTGGCCATGCTAAAGTGTCCCATGGTGTTCAGGGGGGTGTAGGTTAGGGAAAGGACGAGATGCTCTTCGGAGGGTGAGTGTGAACTCGATGGGCCAAATGACCTGCCTCCACACTATGGAGATTCTATGATTCAGTCAAAAAGAAGGATTTAATGAAAAGGGTGAACCACCAGTAGCAAAGTGTTCAAGGAGAATATCCAATATAAAACTCAGGCATAAAAGTTGGTGAGAACGAGTGGTGGGTTGAGATTTCTTTAAGAATCAGTAGCAGATGAGTAAAAGATTAATTAAAAAGTAGGAAAGTGATTATGAAAGTAAACTGGGACAAATTTTTTAAAAAATTAATGTAAAAACAAATAAAAAAAGTTTCTCTGCTTCACTTGAGGATGCAGTTGCAGAATTGATGACAGGGAAGAAGAAAACAGCAGACAATTAAATCTAACATTTTACATCAATGTTCATGGAGGATGCTATAAACATCCCAAAGATAACAGCGAATTTGGGTACTAATGGGAAGGAAGATCTTCAAACAATCTCTCTATTGTGAGGGACTGAGCATTTGACAAATGTTTGGGTTTGAAAGCAAATGATTTATTTGGACCTGATGGACTCATCCCAGGGTTTTAAAGGGAATGGCTGCAGAGATTAGATTAGATTAGATTCCCTACAGTGCGGAAACAGGCCCTTCAGCCCAACAAGTCCACACAGACCTTCTGAAGAGCAACCCACCCAGACCCATTTACGTTTACCCCTGAGTAATGCACCCAACACTATGGGCAACTTAGCATGGCCAAGTCACCTAACCTGCACATCTTTGGACTGTGAGCGGAAACCGGAGCACCCAGAGGAAATCCGGAGATGGTGAAGGCATTTGGTTGAAGTATTCCAGACCGCGAACGTGACACCCCTGTTCAAGGAGCGAGTGAGACAGAAAGCAGGAGTCTACAGCCAGTTAACCCAACAAATATTGTCAAGAACATGCTGCAGCTCATTATTAAGGAAGAAATAGCAGTATGTTTGGAAAAGCTTGAAGCAATCAACATGATTTTGTGAATGGGAAATCAGGTTTGGCAAATTTACTCATGTCCTTTGAGTGTATAACAAGCAAAGTTGACCAAGGGGGAACTGGTTGATGTGGTATGTCTTCCGTCAGGATCAACTGGGCCAAATGTTCTGGACTACTGTTCGGTCTGTGGCAGGTGGGCTGTCTGCCAGAGGATTTATGGGGGTTCAGCTGGAGTACCACCCATCTCCTCTACCTGGGGGTCTACCTCAGCCTGGCTGAGGAATCTTGGCCGGCGAACTGGCAAGAGCTGGAGGCCAAGATCTCGGCTCACCTAGGCTGCTGGATAGGATTGCTCCGAGTGCTATCTTACAGGAGTCGAGTGCTGGTCATAAGCCAGCTGGTGACTGCCATGCTGTGGTACTGGCTGGTCACTTTGGTCCATCCTCCTGGTTTTGTCACTGACGTCCAGAGAACGTTGGTTGACTTCTTCTGGGACAAAAAGATGCACTGGGTCGCTGTGCAGGTTCTGAGTCTCCTTATTGAGAAGGGCGGTCAGTCACTGGTGTGCATCCGCACCCAGGTCGCAACGTTCCACCTTCAGACCTTGCAGAGATACCTTATGTTGAGCCACCTCCTAGGTACGCCCTGGTATGCCAGGTGCGTAACCTCAACTACGACACACAGCTCCTGTTCGTCGACCGTGATGGTTTGGAGGTCGCCCTCAGGACGCTGCCTGTTTTTTACCAGGACCTGATCACTGTCTGGAACATGGTCGAATCGCGCCGCGCCTACCCTCCGGCAGGAGTAGCAACCATCGTCAGGGAGCTGTTGCTCAGGAATCTGCACCTCTGTACTTGCGGGTTCGAGTGGCTGTCGGAGGGAGGGCCGTGGTGGCGAGGGTGACCAGGGTTGGGGACGTGCTGGGTGCCGGGGGCCTGGGCTAGATGCTGCTGCAGGACATAGCGAGCAGGGCAGCAGTAGACGTCCAGTACATGGCCACCGCCATCCAACGCCTTACAATGGCGGTGCTCGGACCCGACGTAGTGCACCAGTTGGAGGACGCTCGGGTGTGTGGTGGAATCCTGTCCGCGCTCACCCCAGCCCGGACGGAATTTCACATTGGCCCCAAGGTTCCGTACTTCCCACAGGAACCTGTGCCCCACAACCTGAGCCACCTCCAGAATTTTAAGTTTGTCCCTTTTAAGGCAGTAATACGGTAGGCCCTGTAATGCTACCTCTTCTGTCTATCTCTACTGCCCACCTCTTCTCCCTCATCCACCGCCCGGACACGCCTTGGTGTGCCCATTCACCTCCGGGCGGTGGGGATCCCCAGTGGAGGGCTCTCTATGCTGGAGTCCTTCTCCTTTCTCTCGGGTATCTGGGGTGGAGGGTGCTGCACGCAGTGGTCCCCTGCAACAGCAGATTGTGGTGGTTCACAGATTCTCAGCCCAACTGCTTGTTCTGTGGTGCTGTGGAGTCCGTGGATTACAATTATATTGGGTGCAGCTGTTTGCACTGCCTTTTTTAGTTTTCTGGAGAACTGTTTCCACTGGTTTTGGTTGCACTTCAGTCCCACGCTCCTGATCTTCGGGCACCCGGTACGGAGGAGGCAGGGCAGGTCTGAAGACCTCCTCGTGGGTCTTTTGAATTTTGCTTTTTTTCTTCTTTTTTGCATGTGTTTTCACTTTTTTTTTGGTGTTTGCACTGGGCCCCTGTGAGTTACTGGAGAAAGTGAGGACTGCAGATGCTAGAGATCAGAGCTGAAAATATGTTGCTGGAAAAGCGCAGCAGGTCAGGCAGCATCCAAGGAACAGGAGATTCGACGTTTCGGGCATAAGCCCTTCTTCAGGAATGATGAAAGTGTGTCCAGCAGGCTAAGATAAAAGGTAGGGAGGAGGGACTTGGGGGAGGTGTGTTGGAGATGCGGTAGGTATCTATCGCATCTCCAACGCCCCTCCCCACCTATCGCATCTTCAACGCCCCTCCCCCAAATCCCTCCTCCTTACCTTTTATCTTAGCCTGCTGTACACACTTTCCTCATTCCTGAAGAAGGGCTTATGCCCGAAACGTCGAATCTCCTGTTCCTTGGATGCTGCCTGACCTGCTGCGCTTTTCCAGCAACACATTTTCAGCCCTGTGAGTTACTGTACTTTTCCAGATGAGCTGTTCCTGTGGGTAGGTCTGGCCCTCTGTGGGTGACTAGGCCTCTGTAAAGACTGATCACCTGTGTGTGTGCTGGGAGGTGAACATTTGCTGCCTGTTGGAGTGGACCATCCCCTGTGAGTTAACTGCACCTTTTTATAATGAACTGTATTGCTGTGAGTGGGCCTGGTCTTAGAACTTAGATTCCCTACAGTATGGAAACAGGTCTTTCAGCCCAGCAAGTCTAAATCAACCTTCCAAACAGTAACCAACCCAGACCCATTCCGTTATTTCCTCTATATTTTCCCTGACTAATGCATTTAACACTACAGGCAATTGAGCATGTCCAATCCATCCAACCTGCACATCTTTGGATTGTGGGAGTGGACCCGCACAGAGTTGGGGCAAACATGCAAACTCCACACAGATAGTTGCCCAAGGTGGGAATTGACACCAGGTCACCAGTGCTGGGAGGCTGCAGTGCTAACCATTAAGTCACCGGTCCTCCATGGACAGATCAGACCTCTACGGAGACTGAACATCTGTGTGTATGCTGTGTGCTGTGCATTTGATTCCTTCAGGTGTGTACTCTGCAGATTGGAGTATACTCTGTTTCTGGGAATGGACTCTATATTCTGAAGAGAACTGTTTATGGTAATGGACTCTGTGTACCAGAAAGGACTCTGTTAGTTGGTAATTGACTCTGTCTCGTTGCTTGTTGGGTTTATCACCTGCACTGTCTTGCTTGTTCCTGGGTCTGGCAAGTCACCCCGAGGAAGGTGGGTAGGCTGTCCAGTGAACCTGAAGAGGGTAAGCTGCCCAGAAAACTGGAGGGTGGGTAGGCCACCCTGATGCCAGTCGCCCTGAGACCCTGAAGGTGGGTAGGCCATTCTGAGCGCTGTCGTCCCGAAAAGGGACAGGCTGGCCTAGAGGTGGTCGGAAGGTGTGTCAGAGCGGCTGAGAGCTGGGAGGTGTGGAGGTGCAGGCTGAGATCTGGAAGGCTTGTGGGCTGCCCTGCACGCTGTCATCCCAGGGAAGGGAGCGGGCTGTCCTAGAGGTGGCCAGAAGGTGCGTCAGGGTAGTCCACTGGCCGGACAGCGCATCAGGGTGGGCAAGAGCCCGAAGGTATGTAGGGGCAGACCGAGAGCTGGAAGGCGGGTAGCCATCCTCAGCGCTGTCACCCCAGGCAGGTACCAGGGCGGCTGTCCTAGAGGTGGTTGGAAGGCGGGAGAGGGCAGCTACAGAAGCTGGAAGATGGGTAGGCCATCCTGATCGTTGTCATTCTGAGGGGTGGGGTGGGGGGGGGGGTGTGGGGGGGTGAGGGTTGGGGAAGCAGGATGGGCTGTCCCAGAGGGGGGGGCGGAAGGTGTGTCAAGGAGGACCGAGAGCTGGCAGGGACATGGGGCTGATCGAGAGCTGGAAGGGGCATGGGGCTGACCGAGAGCTGGAAGGGGCATGGGGCTGATTGAGAGCTGGAAGGGGCATGGGGCTGATCGAGAGCTGGAAGGGGCGTGAGACTGACCGAGAGCTGGAAGGGGCATGGGGCTGACCGAGAGCTGGAAGGGTCATGGGGCTGATCGAGAGCTGGAAGGGGCATCGGGCTGACCGAGAGCTGGAAGGGGCATCGGGCTGACCGAGAGCTGGAAGGGGCATGAGGCTGACCGAGAGCTGGAAGGGGCATGGGGCTGACCGAGAGCTGGAAGGGGCATGGGGCTGACCGAAAGCTGGAAGGGGCATGGGGCTGACCGAGAGCTGGAAGGGGCATGGGGCTGACCGAGAGCTGGAAGGGGCATGAGGCTGACCGAGAGCTGGAAGGGGCATGAGACTGACCGAGAGCTGGAAGGGGCATGGGGCTGATCGAGAGCTGGACGGGGCATGAGACTGACCGAGAGCTGGAAGGGGCATGGGGCTGACCGAGAGCTGGAAGGGGCATGGGGCTGACCGAAAGCTGGAAGGGGCATGAGACTGACTGAGAGCTGGAAGGGGCTTGGGGCTGACCGAGAGCTGGAAGGGGCATGAGGCTGACCGAGAGCTGGAAGGGGCATGGGGCTGACCGAGAGCTGGAAGGGGCATCAGGCTGACCGAGAGCTGGAAGGGGCGTAGGGGTGGGCTGCCTTTGAGTGGCTGGAAGGTGGGAGAGACGGGTGGTTTTCTGGGTTTGTCTATGTTATATGCACTGTTTTATTGCTCAGTTTATCAAACTGTCTGTCTGTGATTGCGTTTACTGTTTCCTTCTTGATGTAGGGTGGGATTTGAGCTTCGTCCTCTTTCCCCTGTGAAACTGGGGTTTGGGATCTGGCACTGCTGTTCCTTTTCCCCAGCAAATTGCTATTCCTTATACAGCCGTCCATGTTAACTGTTTGTTCATAAATTGTTCCTGGTTAAAAAACAGGTGATTAATATAATTCTTAATGAAGGACTCATGCTCGAAACACTGACTCTCCTGCTCCTCGGATGTTGCCTGACCTGCTGTGCTTTTCCAACACCACACTTCTCGACTCTGATCTCCAGCATCATTTTCTCCTCGGAGATTAATATAAGCACTGCTGCTGTATGACGGTAGTGTAGGATAGGAGGATAAAAAAATGTATATTCGGGAGATTAGAATCCCCTCAGTTCAGGTGACTGACTCTGAGCTGGCTGGCCACAAAACAAAAAGAAAAACAAAAAAGCAAAAAAAGAAGATTCATATGAGCACTACCACTGTATGGCAGTAGTGCAGGGGAAGTGGGCAAAAAACGTATAAACCCAGGAGATTCGAATCTCCTCAGTTCAGGGAGAAATAAACAATTAAGAAATATAAAAACATATAACTAGGAGCTTAATCCAGGCGACTGACTCTGAGTTGGCTGATCTACACAGCCCGTGTACTATGCATGTATAAAAGGTGACTTGGAGATGGGATACCAGCCTCTGTGCAGCTATTTCAGGACAAGAATCAGAAGGGCCTGTTTGCGTGACTGTTTACGTGACTGTATATTGACAATGGAGGTAGTTGCCAAAAAATTCACTCTGCTATTTCCTGGAATGGAAAGGTTGACTAACTGAGAATGGCTAAACATCAACGAGTGTTTCGCAGAGTGAGGGATGATCTTAGATACATGCATTTTTTGTTGAACTGAATTGAATTGAATTCATTTTATTGTCACGTGTACCGGGGTTCAGTGAAAAGCTTTGTTTTGCAAGCAATACAGGCAGACCACAGAGTTAAGTAGCATAGACAGGTAAATAATAGGTAAACAGTGGCAAAAACAAAAACACAGGTACAGGTGAACGTTAAGAGTTTCTACCCTGCTGTTTGTGTACAACAGTAGGTTAGAAACTGTTTTGAAATCGGCCGATGCATGTGTTCAGGCTTCTGTACTTTCTCCCCGATGGTAGAGGTTGTAGAAAAACATTGCCAGGGTGGGATGGATCTTTGAGAATGTTGGCTGCCTTTCCTTAACAGCGGGCCTGGTAGATAGATTCTGTAGATGGGAGGTTGGCCTTTGTGATTGTCCAGGCCAACTTCACCACTCTCTGTAGCTGTCTCCAACCTTGAATGGTACAGTTACCATACCAGGTAGTGATTCATTAGATTGGATTTCCTACGGTATGGAAACAGGCCCTTCGGCTCAACAAACCCACACTGATCCTTTGAAGGCTAATCCACCCAGATCCATTCCCCTATATTTACCTCTGACAATGCACCTAACACTATGGGCAATTTAGCACAGCCAATTCACCTGACCTGCACATCTTTGGATTGTGGGAGGAAACTGGAGCATCAGGAGGAAACCCACGCAGGCACGGGGAGAATGTGCAAACTCCACACAGTCGCCCAAGGTGGGAATCAAACCCGGGTCCCTGGTGCTGTGAGGCAGCAGTGCTAGCCACTGAGTGGCCATGATACATCCAGACAGAATGCTCTCGATGGCACACCTATAAATGTTGGCAAAGCTATTTGCCGACATGCCAAATTTCCTTAGCTGCCTGAGGACGAAGAGACGTTTGTAACCAGTGCATCCACATGAAGAGTCCAAGAAAGCTTGTTGTGGATGACTACTCCCAGGAGCTTGACACTCTTCACTCATTCCACCTCTGTGCTGTTAATATGTAGGGGGGCATGAGTAACATCCTGCCAAAAATCAAAAATAAGTTCCTTGGTTTTGCGAGCTAGGTTGTTCTCAGTGCACCATTTTTCCAGGTCTTCCACCTCCCGTCTGTAATCTGTGTCGTTGCTATCTGAGATTCGACCGACTATGGCGGTGTCATCAGCAAACCTGTAAGTGGCATTAGTCTGGTATTTGGTGACGCAGTAAATAGGGGGGCTGAGTACGCATCTGTGGGGCTCCAGTGTTGAGTGTTAGTGAGGATTAAATATTGTCCCTAGTCTTCAATGACTGTGGCCTGTGGGTCAGGAATTACAGATTCTGGGGCTTAGTCCGGAATCATAATGAGTCTCGAGGAGATTATAGTGTTGAAGGCTGAACTATAGTCAATGAGTAGGATTCTTATGTAGCTGTTCTTGATGTCAAGATGTTCTAGGGGGGAGTGAAGAACAAGTGATATGGCATCTGACAGGGATCTGTTGGTCCAATAGGCAAATTGGAGTGGGTCAAGAGTAGTGGGGAGGCTGGAGTTGATTAATGCCATGACCAGCCTTTCAAAGCACTGCATGACCAACGAAGTTCGGGCCACTGGGTATTCGTCATTGAGACATGCTGCATGGACCTTCTTAGGCACAGGGATGATGTTGGCCCTCTTGAAACAGGTAGGGACAGCGGCCTCCTGCAGGGAGAGGCTGAAGATGTCTGAGAAGACCACTGCCAGTTGGAGGATGGACAGGGTTCCAGTAGTGAAGGAATGCCTGGAATTCTTGACCCAGAGAGTTGTGGTAGCTAGATCACTTACTTTATTCAACAAGGAGGTCAATAGATTATGAAATATCGAGGAATTGGGGTCCATGAGGAGCTGGCAAGAAGGAGCAGTTGAGGTTTGTGGGGTTTGTATATTCTCCCTGTGTCTGTGTGGGTTTCCCCTGGATGCTCCAGTTTCCTCCCACTGTCCAAGACGTGCAGGTTTGGATTGGCCATGCTGAAATTGTTCGTAGTTCAGGGACGTGTAGATTAGGTGGATTAGCCAATGGAGTTTCAGGAATAGGATAGAGTCGAGGGGGGAGTGGGTCAGTGCGGACCTGTTGGGGCTGAATGGCCTGTTTCCACAGATTCTACGGATTGGGAGCATTCTTCCTGCATCTAGCCTGTCCAATCCCATTAAGATCTTTCATGTTTCTATCAGATCCCAAACTGTGGATAGTACTAGTTGATGAGATCGCTCTGTGGGATGCCAAGTGGATTTTACTTTTCGGCTTCAGTTAATACAGAAAATTACAACCAAGTGGAAATCATTGAACGGATGAACTGAATGGTATGGGGCATGAGATATTGTCGAATGCAGACACTTTGAGAAAGCAGATGTTGATGGGATTAACCACATTGTTTTATCTTTTATTTCTACATGATCTTGTTTCTAAACTCAGGTGAGAAAACAAGTGTCCAGGAATGAATGATTTCATGAAAATATGATTGTGGTGAAACTCAAAAATCACAGTGTCAATAGAACACAACCAAGCCAGGAATTCTCCCTGTGGATTGGCTCTTATTAATTGCTCAACCAACATCTTAAAAACCGATTATCTGGCCATTATCATGTTGGACTTTGATATGCATGTATCTCACACATTAAAAGTGACTGCACTTGAAATATATTCCTTTGGCTGTAAAGTGCATTGGCACATTCTGAGGTTTCGAAAGGCACTTTGAAAATTGAATGAAAAGAAAAGCTTCGCATTTATAATTGCTTTTAGTGTTTCCCTTTCTCTTTTGTTCCTACTTTCATTCTCTCTCTCTCTCTCTCTCACTTTTAATTCCAGTGATTTAATTGGTTTATTATTTACCTGGCTGAAAATGAAAGGTTACCTTCTTCCTTGTAATAATATTAGAGAGCAGTGGGATTGGGAATTAACTTCTAGGTCTTTCTCTAAGTGCAGGCTGATCTAAAATGGAGCCACTTCCAGTAAGATGGTGGTGGAGTAGGGCTCTGCCCACTTTTCATTTCTCCTTTTTTGTCTCTCTTCTCTTCTTTCTTTTTCTTTTTTATTTTACTTACCTCTTGGTGAAGTCCTCAGTCACGGTGATGGCATCGAAGGATGTGAGTAGGCCCAGCAGTGCATGCTCGTGGCAGCGGCATCTGAGGTAGGCTTGGGTTCCCGGCAGTGTCTGCATCCATCATAGATTCAGGGAGGCAGAGGTGAGTTTGGGCCCAGTACGAGACCTGCCGGCATCGGCAGCAGTTATACTGGTGTGGTGGGCCCGAGGCAGACTCATGGTGCCGTTGGAAATAGGTTTGGGCCGGTGCAATACCTGGTGACATCGATGGCATCAGCATTGGTGAGGACTCATAGCAGCGAGCGCTTTAGTGGAGACGAGATGGAGCTGAAGAGTGGCGTTCGATCCAGTGTAGTGATGGTGAAGGGGACTTATGCCTGGTCACCACGCCCATGGTCAATGGCAGAGCACTTAACAAGAAGGACGATATAAAGTTGGACCCTTTTTCTTTATTTCTTCATTTTTCTGTGTTGCTAATGTTGAGGTCCCTCTTTTCTTTGATGATTCCAAAGAGAGATGGGCATCTCCTTGTGTCTGAGAGCAGGGATTTGTTTTTCTGTCCTTTAAGCTGGCGTCAAAGAGCAGCGACACTATGCAACACTTTTCACTGTGTTTTCGTATCAAAATAAACATGACAACAAATAAATCAGATCTCTGATTTGTGCTGTTCTTTTAGATGTAAAGGTGCCAATCACACACCATGATCGGTGGCACAATAATGTGGATTCTGTGTTAAAGGCAGGCATGCTTAACTCTGAGCTAAGTGCAGCGTATCTGATCTCCCCATTGGTCCCTGTCTCATGAGGTCTGTTACTGACTGGCTGTGATTTTGACACATCCCTTTTTCTCACTAATCGCTTGGAAATCTGGCTGTTCTGGAAAGTGGGTGTTTCAGAGTTGAGGATGTAACCTTGTTTTTGGGTTAGTTAGAGAGGATTTCCGCTGGTGGACCAATTCAAAGAAACATAAACATTAATTCGATCTGAGCCTTTTAGGGTGATGATTGCAAGTAACTTTAACCTACTGCAAGTCTGTAACTCTCACTTCCTGAATATTGAGGATGCTAGGGGTCTATTAAACAATTGAAAATCTGCAGTTCATCATCTTTCACAGCAAGGATAGTCAAGGCAGATCAATGGAATCAGACCTGCCTGATCACATTCAGCAGTGGAGCCGACTTGAGGGGAACTGAACACTCTGTCCCTGTTGTTTTGTGGTCACTGCACACATTCCTGTCAAGGCTGACAGCCAGCGCTCCAAGTCAGTCAATCGCTGCAAAATAAATACAAGCTGCCTCACCCAGCAGGCACTGAATTGACTTCTCCATGTTGAAGCTGTCATCGGGTTACTTACCACACATTGACTTTCAATAGTGGGACTGTGGGCAGGGAGGAGTCTGGACGAGAGGCGCATTCTGCTGAAGGTAGCACTTATGGAGCAGTTAGGGGGCTGACGGATCAGATTAACAGCTTGATTCTGTGAAGGCACAGTTCTTGACTGAGGCTTGTCTCAGCATGCCTCTGCCTTTTTGCAAATGGCAATTAAGTCTTTCTGTGACCCACGATTGAGTAGTAAAGGCCTCATCAGACACCCATCTTCCCTGCCTGTCAGAAACTTGTAGAATTCTGTCTCCTATCTGAGCTAATGTTGAGCTCCCTCTTTTCTTTGATGATTCCAAAGAGAGATGGGCATCTCCTTGTGTCTGAGAGCAGGGATGACAATGTCAAACAGCAGACTTTGAACTGGTTGTGATCAAGAGTCGCAGGTAGACAGGTTAGTGAAGAAGGTGTCTTCCAGGTTTGCCTATGTATTGAGTAAAGAAGCAAATTAGTGCAGATGCTGGAATCTGTATTTAAAACAACAGATGCTGGTCAGGGGGTCAGATCATTGTAGGTCAGGCAGCATTCATGGAGATCGAGCAAGCTAATGTTTTGAGTCCAGATGATTCATCGTTGGGGCTGAAGTATAAGAGTTGGGATGTTATGTTGCGGCTGTACAGGACATTGGTTAGACCAATTCTGAGATACTGCATTCAGTTCTAGTTTCCCTGCTATCGGAAGAATGTTGTGAAACTTGAAAGGATTTAGAAAAGATTTACAAGGATATTCCAGGGTTGGAGGAATTGAGCTATAGCAAGGCTATGCCTGTTTTCCCTGGAGCATCAGAGGCTGAGGGGTGACCTTATAAATGTTTCTAAAATCATGAGGGGGCAAGGACAGGATAAATAGACAAAGTCTTTTCCTGGGGTCAGGGAGTCCAGAACTAGAGGGCATAGGTTTAAGGTGAGAGAGGAAAGATATGAAAGGGACCTAAGGAGCAACTTTTTCATGCAGAGGGTGGTGTGTGTATGGAATGAGCTGCAAGAGGAAGTGGTGGAGGCTGGTACAATTACAACATTTAAGAGACATCTTATATGGGTATATGAAAAGGAAGGGTTTAGAGGGAAATGGGCTAAATACTGGCAACTGGGATTAGATTGGGTTGGGATATTTGGTTAGCACAATTGATTTGAACAAAGAATTTGTTCCCATGCTGTATGACTCTGTAAGTATTAATTATGAGATAGATGAGTTAGAATGGACAAGTTGACTGTATACAGGGTCTACATGGCTGCTTTCCACCTCCCTGGGCACCCACACCATCCCAGTCTTGCTCTCGTCCAGCGTTTCAATGAGTTTTTATAACCATTCAAATACGGTCTTTGTCATAAATAAGTAAGAAAGAAAATTGAGGGGTGATAGATATAATTAGATGTCAGAGGAAGGTTCTTTACTCAGAGAGTAGTAAGAGTATGGAACGCCCTGCCTGCAACAGCAGTAGACTCACCAAGGGCATTTAAATAGACGTTGGATAAACATATGGATGATAATGGAACAGTGGAGGATAGATGGGCTTTGGATTGGTTTCACAGGTCGGCGCAACATCGAGGGCCGAAGGGTCTGTACTGCACTGCAATGTTCTATGTTCTATATAAGAATGACTAGTATTGATTTAGCACAACTGTGGGACTTGTTATATTTTGAAGTATTTTAAAGCCAGTGGATAAAAACAAGGACGGCAGATGCTGGAAACCAGAGTCTAGATTAGAGTGGTGCTGGAAAAGCACAGCAGGTCAGGTAGCATCCGTGTGATATAATGTGAGCACAGCAAACTCACACAAACTGCAATCACACAGTCTTCAGGTAATATATTTTTAATGGGTGGCAGGTATTGACCAGAACACTTGTTGCCATTTTGAGACAAAGTCTTTAACTTGAAATGTCAGTTCTGTTTCTCTCTCTGATGTCGTTTGACCTGCTGATCATTTCTTGTTCTTTGTCCAGAAATGCTGCTGAGGTTGGGATTGGGTGAAAAATAGATTTTTTTTGTCAGGTATGGCAACTACTGGATTGAAAGCAGGTACATAGAGTTGAAGTACAGTGCAACCGTGAACAAACTGGACAGGGCGCAGGAGGCTGTCCCCCTCCAGGAATTGGGAAGGAAGGGAGACAGATATTCACCTTAACCAGTTAAAGAAAGCTATCCCCTTGACCTTTGGTCACACATTTGATAATAGGAAGCCTGGCCACACAGACCGATAGACACATGTGGCCAACTTTCTAAGTGCTGTCACTTTGCCGCTGTCCTCAGACTCATCCATTGACATCTAACCTTCACATTACCCTTGTTGTCAAATCTGAGCTGAAATGCGATAGAGATCTGCATGTGCTATGTTTTGTCGGAAAAGAAAGGAATAATCCCATCATATAAAGGCAACAAGCCTAGACTACTTGCTGACTCTGAAAGCAACAATTCTTGTCAATATTATTGGCAATTTTCATTTCTTACGTAAAATATATGCACACATTTAAATTTATATGCAGGAATTCAATGAAGATCCTTAGACAGCATCTTCCAAACCAATGACCACTTCCATCTAGAAGGATCTGAGGGGCAACTTTTTCACACAGAGAGGTGCTGCGTGTATGGAATGAGCTGCCAGTGGAAGTGCTGGAGGCTGGTACAATTGCAACATTTAAAAGGCATCCAGATGAGTATGTGAATAGGAAGGGTTTAGAGGGATATGGGCCAAATGCTGGCAAATGAGACTAGATTAACTTACGATATCTGGTCAGCGTGGATGTGTTGAACTGAAGGGTCTGTTTCCGTGCTGTACATCTCTATGTCTCTACGACAAGGGCGGTAGATAGATGGGAACACGCCACCTGCAGCTTCCCCTCCAAGCCATTCACCATCGTGACTTGGAAATATATCACCATTCCTTCAGTGTTGCTGGGTCAAAACCCTGGAATTCACTTCCTAATGGCAATGTGGGTCAACCCACAGGACATGAACTGCAGCGATTCGAGAGGCAACTCACCCACCACCTTCTCAAGGGGCAACTAGGGACAGGCAACAAATGTTGACCCAGTCAGCGACTCTCAAATCGCAAAAGTGTATATAAAAAAGTGTCACTTTCTAGTTTATTTATGAAAGAAAAGCTTTAATTAATTCAAATTAAATGAGGCCCTGAATGCGAACTCATTCTGCTCTTTGCTTGGTTTCAGAAATTTTTGATTTCAATTAAGTTTACTGTTTACCTTATTCAAACTTTGCTTTTAAAAGCTAATGGCTCTGATGTCCGTGCAGAAATTGTCAACAAAATCACATCGGATGAAATTTAACAGAAACCTCTGGTAAGCAGAGGAAATGGAATTACAATGATGAGGAAGGAAATTTAGATTGATGTAGCACCATTTCTGATCAGTTCAAGACACAGTCCATCTTCTGTAGACTCACCAGCATCATCACTCACCTTTTCCTCTGCTACGTTGATGAATGCATCAGCACCACCTCGTGCTCCCACAAAGAGGTTCATCAACTTTAGCAACACCATTCACTCAGATCTTAAGTTCACCTGGACCATCTCTGGCAGACTCTCTCCCTCCATTTCCTGGACCTCTCCATCTCCATCAACTGTGACTGGCTCAACACAGACATTTATTTAAAACTCACCGACTCCCACAGCTACCTTGACTACACTTTGTTGCCTCCCCCATCCTCCCGTAAAAATGTGATCCCTTATTCCCAATTCCTCTGCCTCTGCCATATCTCCTCCCAGGAGGAGCAATTCAACTCCAGGGTATCCCATTTCAAGGACCACTATTTCCCCTCCCACATGATCAACAATGTCATCCAGCGCATCTTCTCCATGTCTTGCACCTCTGCCTTTGAAACCCATCCCTCCAACTCCTGGTCCTCACCTTCCACTCCACTAATCTCCAGATACAGCCATTATCTTCTGCCATTTCTGCCACTGACAATCAGACACCAGAGATATATTTCCTTCCCCATTCCTATCTGCAATCCACAGAAACGATTCCCTCTGTAACTTCCTTGTTAGTTCCAAGCACCCCCATCAACCCACCTGCCACTCCCTGCACTTTCCCTTGCTGTCACACGGGGTGTAAAACCTGTGCCCACACCTCCCCCCTCACCTCCGTCCAAGGACCCGAAGGATCCTTCCACATCAGGATTAGATTTTTCTGCACCTCATCTGCTGTGTCCATTGCTCTCGATGTGGTCTGCTCTACATTGGGGACACCAACTTATGGAACGTTTCAGGGAACACCTCTGGGACACATGCATCAAAAACCCCAACACCTTGTGGTGTGCGACTTCAACTCCCCCTTCCATTCCACCAAGGCACAGGGCAGACAATGGGATGTTTGAGGGGTAAGTATTGATTTGGAAACTGGGGATTTCCCCTGCTACTCTGAAAGTGCCGCATAACCGCTACATCCACCTCCAAGGAAATGACTAGGCCACATCTTTATACAAGGAGGAATGCCTCATCTTCCACCTCGTGACCTTCCAACCCCAGGGCATCAATGTGGACTTCACCAGTTTCCTCATTTCCCCTTTCCCCACCTTATCCCAGTTCTAACCATCCAGCTCAGCACCATATTCATGACCAGTGCCACCTGTTAATCTTCCTTCCCACCTATCCACTCCACCCTTCTCTCCAACCTATCATCTTATCCCCCACCTCCATCCACCCATTGCACTCTCAGTTGCCCTCTCCCCAGCCCCACCCCCCTTCCATTTATCTTTCCACCCCTGAGCTTCCCAACCTCATTCCTGATGAAGGGCTTTTGCCCAAAATGTCAATTTTCCTGCTCCTCAGATGTTGCCTGACCTGCTGTGCTTTTCCAGCACTACTTTAATCTTGACTCACATCTTGATATCACCTCATCTGAAAGGTGGCACACCCAACACAGCAGCACTCCCTCAGTACTGCTCTGGAGTGCCAGACTCCATATTTCAGTTCAAATCTCAAGAAGTGGGACTTAAGGAAAAAACCCTCTGAATTAGAGTTGAAATGGCAGCCATGACATTACACTTGATGTAACAATTACTGCACTGAATGAGTACTTTGTTGATTGAAAAATATTCCTGAGTGGTGCTATCAAAATGCAAATCCTCATGTGTCTTTGTTGAATGGAGAGTCGGTCCTGAGCTGTCATGCTTTGTGACTGTAAATCTCTCGGGAAGACTTGAAACTCAAATATTTCAGTTGCATTTTATTGGCGAGTTATGCAATCTCACAGCACTTACAGAGATTGTTCCTTCAAAATGAGTTTTATTCTGAAACTACTAGTGATCGAAATATTATTGTTCCCCTTGTTATTGTTTTGATTCAGATGCAAATCACCCATCCTACCTGGAGGTTCATAAAAATGAAGATCCTGAGATTGACAATGCAAATTAAAGATTGCAACAAATCCTGGTTTTCAGATGTTAACCACCTCCCCCAATCGAGTCATAGCCATAGAATCATAAAATCATACAGTGCAAGACACAGACCCTTCGGCCTACGCAGTCCATGCCAACTATAATCCCAAACTGAACTGGTCCCACCTGCCCACTCCTGGCCCATATCCCTCCAAACCTTTCCTACTCATGTACTTATCCAAATGTCTTTTAAATATTGCAATTGTACCCACATCCAAAGCGCACACACAGACACAGACACACACACACCGACACACACACACACACAACCACACACACACAGACACAGACACACAGACACAGACACGCAGACACACACACAGATAGAGAAACACACACATATACACACAGAGACACACACATAGACACACAGACACATACACACACACGCATACACACAGGCACAGATGCAACACACACCCACAGACGCACACACAGACAAAGACACACTCACACTCACTTACACACACACACACACACACAAACACACACACACACACACACACACACACACAGGCACAGACACAACACACACAGACACAACGCACATACACACACAGACACGCACACTCACACACAGACACAGACACACACACTCACACACAGACACAGAGACACACACACGCTCACACACAGACAGACACGCACACGCACACTCACACACACAGACACACACATACAGCCACATACACACGCACAGATACACACATGCACACAGGCACAGACACAAAACATACAGACACACAACACACACGCACACACACACAGACACACACTCACACACACACACATGCAGACACACACTCACACTCACTCACACACGCAGAAATACACAAACAGACCACACACACACACACACACACACGCAGACACACACACACACACACACACACGCACACAGGCACACACACAATACATACAGACACACAAAACACACGCAGACACATACTCACACACACACAGACACACACTCACACTCACATACGCAAAAATACACACACAGACCACACACACACAGACACACACTCACACACGCACACACACACACACACATACAGACGCACACACACTCACATACAGACACACACTCACAACATACAGAGACACACACACACATACGCACACATACACACATGCTCAAATACAGCCACACACATACATCCCAAACTACTCTAGATTCGATGTTGTGAGGACTGCTGTCAGATAGATCTTAAAGGCTATTAATTATTTCAAATTGCAGAGTTCTTTCATTTCTTTCTGCCTGAAAATGTTAACAGACATAAAGTGAAGACTAATCTTCCTGTTTTACAATGTGGTGCGGTAATTTACAGTGTTCTATCTCAGAGCTGCCAACCCCTTTAGAAATGCAAATCCCTGTTTCTAGAACTTCTTCTGCAGTGATCTGTTAATGTTGCTCAGGGGAACTGGCGTGTGAATGTAAACACTACTGAGATTTCTGCATGAACAGAACGCCTGAGGAAAGATGATGGAGCAGATTGTCCTTGTTATCTGTGTCTCGGGGAGGGGGGGGGGAGCCGACGACATGGTGTTAGCTTTAGATAAGGATGGGTGGGAGGAACGGTCAGCATGGATCAGTCAGGCTGAATGGCCTGCTTCCATGCTACGGATTCAGTGTAACTAAGACTCCTGCTACACCATGAGGTTGAAGTGTATGCCAGTCTGAGGGGAAGGGGAGAGGCTGAAGTGTTAAGGGTCAACACTCAATGTCTAAGAGCATCAGTCTACATCATTAATGATGTAAGTGATTATATAAAAACAGACAGGAGAGTGAGTAAAAAATGAGGTCTGCAGATGCTGGAGATCACAGCTGCAAATGTGTTGCTGGTCAAAGCACAGCAGGCCAGGCAGCATCTCAGGAATAGAGAATTCGACGTTTCGAGCATAAGCCCTTCATCAGGAATAAGAGAGAGAGCCAAGCAGGCTAAGATAAAAGGTAGGGAGGAGGGACTAGGGGGAGGGGCGATGGAGGTGGGATAGGTGGAAGGAGGTCAAGGTGAGGGTGATAGGCCGGAGTGGGGTGGGGGCGGAGAGGTCAGGAAGAGGATTGCAGGTTAGGAGGGCGGTGCTGAGTTGAGGGAACCGACTGAGACAAGGTGGGGGGAGGGGAAATGAGGAAACTGGAGAAATCTGAATTCATACCTTGTGGTTGGAGGGTTCCCAGGCGGAAGATGAGGCGCTCCTCCTCCAGCCGTCGTGTTGTTGTGTTCTGCCGGTGGAGGAGTCCAAGGACCTGCATGTCCTCGGTGGAGTGGGAGGGAGAGTTAAAGTGTTGAGCCACGGGGTGATTGGGTTGGTTGGTTCGGGCGGCCCGGAGGTGTTCTCTGAAGCGTTCCGCAAGTAAGCGGCCTGTCTCACCAATATAGAGGAGGCCACATGTGGCTGGAGGAGGAGCGCCTCATCTTCCGCCTGGGAACCCTCCAACCACAAGGTATGAATTCAGATTTCTCCAGTTTCCTCATTTCCCCTCCCCCCACCTTGTCTCAGTCGGTTCCCTCAACTCAGCACCGCCCTCCTAACCTGCAATCCTCTTCCTGACCTCTCCGCCCCCACCCCACTCCGGCCTATCACCCTCACCTTGACTTCCTTCCACCTATCCCACCTCCATCGCCCCTCCCCCTAGTCCCTCCTCCCTACCTTTTATCTTAGCCTGCTTGGCTCTCTCTCTCATTCCTGATGAAGGGCTTATGCTCGAAACGTCGAATTCTCTATTCCTGAGATGCTGCCTGGCCTGCTGTGCTTTGACCAGCAACACAGACAGGAGAGTGAGTTGAGTATGTGTTGAGCTGTGAGCCATGCCTTGCCCCGCAAATATTTAGAATAATACAAAAAGTAAGGTTATCTGCAGCCTTTATTGACCTTGATAAACTTTATCATGCTAACAGAAGCCCCATGATAGTCATTCAGGTTTTCCAGTCTGTAAGTGGTTGCATCATCTTCCAGGAGTCCTCTCATGACTGAGGAGTCTAACATGGGGTTGGCGAGCGGGTCTGAGCTGACTCTTCATGATTGGCGCTTGTGGAAGGGCTAGTGCCATCCCTAGCTTTCCATCATGAGGTTGGCATTGACTATTTGTGAACTGTCCCTGACCAGGTTTCTGTGTTTCCCTCTACTTGGGCTGTTAGACTCCAAACTCCAAACTTAGCCTGAGGTCTACTTCCAGATTGCCCTCAGGATCCCTGGTTCGTGCACTCCCTGATGTCAGTGTGGGCTCTAAGGAATCTTTGCTCCTCTCTCTGCCCTGGCCCATCCCTTCTGCATTTCAAATAGTCCCGCAGTCTCCACGGTGGTTTATGTGGAGTCCTCCAAATTTCAATACATGAAATTCTTTGGTTATTGACACATTTATTTGGCCTTCCTTTTGTACAAATAATTTTTCTTTGAAATAGTGCGATTTTGTTTTGATAGCTACTTAGGTTAGTTACAAGTACAAAATAGGGCATCTTGGGATTTAGTACACAGAACACAGAACAATACAGTGCAGAACAGGCCCTTCGGCCCTCAAAGTTGTGCCGACCTGTGAACTAATCTAAGTCCATCCCCCTCCACTATCCTATCAACATCCATGTGCTTATCAAAGGACTGTTTAAATCTCTCTAATGAGGGTTGACATAATAATGGCTGAGTTAATTACATTGGTAGGTAGGGCATTCCTCGCCCATACCACTCTCTGAGTAAAGAACCTGCCTCTGACATCTGTCTCAACTCTATCACCCCTCAATTTGTAGCTATGCCCCCTCGTACAAGCTAGGAAAAAGACTTTCACTGTCCACCCTATTCTCTGATCATCTTCTTTGTCTCTATCAAATCCCCTCTTAGCTTTCTTCTTTACAATGAGAACAGATCCAAGTCTGTCAACCTTACCTCCAGATCAGGCAACATCCTGGTAAATCTCCTCTGCACCTTTTCCAATCCTGTAATGGGGCAACCAGAACGGTACACAATATTCCAAGTGTGGCCGCACTAGTGTTTTGTACAGTTGTGCCATGACATTACGGCTTTGGAACTCAATCCCTCTACCAATAAAACCTAACACACCGTATGTCTTCTTAACAGCACTTTCAACCTGGGTGGCAACTTTCAGGGATCTATGTACATGGACTCCAAGATCCCTCTGCACATCCACATTACCAAGAATCTTGCCATTGACCCAGTGTCTTTCCAAAGTGAATCGCCTCACATTTATCTGCATTGAACTCCATTTGCCACCTCTCAACCCAATTCTGCAGTTTAGATTAGATTCCATACAGTGTGGAAACAGGCCCTTCAGTCCACACTGCCCCTCTGAAGGGTAACCCACCCAGACCCCTTTCCCTCTGACTGACGCACCTAACACTATGGGCAATTTAGCCTGGCCAATTCCCCTGGCCCACACATCTTTGGACAGTGAGAGAAACCAGACCACCCTGTGGAAACCACGCAGACATGGGGAGAACATGCAAACTCCACACAGACAGTCACCGGAGGCTAGAATTGAACCTGAGACCCTGGTGCTGTGAGGCAGCAGTGCCAACCACTGAGCCACCATATCGCCATTATCCAAGTGCCATGCAACCTGCAACATTCTTCCATGCTGTCCAGTACTGCACCAATTTTAGTGTCTTTTCTTAGGATTTCCTGGATCTCTCTAGTACTATGGTATTGTTAGCCTACATTGGTGAGGCAGTGGTAAGAGAATGGTTTCTGCTGTTGGGTTAAGTATTCCAGGAGCTCTGACAGGCACAAGTTCAAATCCCACTGTTGTCATTCATTCAGCTGATATGGCTCCTGTTAGTGTTTGTGCTCCTTGTGACCATCCTCTCAGACAGGTGAAACAAAACTTGCAAATGGGATGAACTGTTCCAATGTATCTTGCATATTTGAGAATAGTATGTTAACTTTCAAGTAGGAGTGTTTTTGCCCTGGAATTTCTCTCTAGGCTCCCAGTCCTGTTTGACTGACCACAATCTCCTGCCTCTCCATGTCAGTGCATCTTTTCTGTCTCTTAAGCAAACAATAACCATTGGCCTGATCATCCGATTAGATTAGATTCCCTACAGTATGGAAACAGGCCCTTTGGCCCAGCAGGTCCACACCGACCCTCCGGAGAACAACCCACCCAACCCCATATTTATCCCTGACTTATGCACCTAACACTACAGGCAATTTAGCATGGCCAATTCACCTGACCTGCACATCTTTGGATTGTGGGAGGAAACCCACACAGACCCAGGGGGAATATGCAAACTCCACACAGACAGTCACCCAAGGCCGGAATCAAACCAGGGTCCCTGGTGCTGTAAAGCAGCAGTGCTAACCACTGAGCCACCGTGCCATCCTGTATTATCTGTAGAAGAAAACAGAGCCTGCTTATTTTGCACCTGTTGAGAAATGAATAAGGAACAGATTCTTTTGGCAAGTAGTGTCTGTTGCTCCACCAACAGCAGCAGGTTGGAGAAAGATGGTTGAGGTAAATTTTGCACTTGGGGCTGGGCTTTAAGCTCCCTTGACGGTATGTTTGAAATCGGAAGGATTTGAGAACATCCGATAGGTGCCCTTCCTGCCATTACTGACTCTGTCTTTCCCACTCAGCTGCTTAGGCTGATGTCAAACAAGGGACTGAGTTTTATGCCCACAAAGTCATCTTCCCCTTTGAGCCACTTGAAATTGCCTCCTATTCCTTCAGCTCTCTCACTGAGATTGACAATAATGGACTTATCTGGGCTTCTCAGAATGCTGGGGCTGCCGATAGTCTCAGCAGTGACTACTTGCTTCTGGCTAGGGCTGTTAGGACTAAACACTGTGTGCTATCTTATTGTCCAGCAGGCCATGAATGCAGGAGCTCCACCCAGTGTAGGGGTAGAAGTCTCCTGGTAAATTGGTTAATGCTACACCCGATGTTGAATAGTTACTGGCCAGCTGAAAATGTTATGGGTAATCTCTACACTGCCCAAGCAGAGGGCTTGGTGGTGACTCTGACTCTCCTTCAGCCCTAGCCCAAACTTGTGAACTGCCAAATGGTGCCATTACAAAATGTCCACTATTAGATGTGAGCGTGTGATTGGGCAGCACCAGGAGAACAATCCAGACTGTGCTAATAGCTACACAATTTGAAGTAATCGGGTGGAACTTATTTTTATTAATGGCAGCTCACCACCAACTTCACAAAGACAGCCACGATGGAGAACAAATGTTGCCTTTACCCCACATGGCAAAACAAAAATGCTTGCTAGAAGTCACATTCATTTTCGAACCATATGAATTAGAAATAGTCTCATGGACCCTGACCCTTACGTAGCAAATGATCTTTACAAACTAAAGCCTCATGCCTTTTATGAATTGCCAAGTAGTTTGCGGAAGTTATTACTCCCCAGTGTTTTCTCCATGGTAACACATTGTCCAATCAGCATCAAATTGCCAACCAATCAACTCCCTTCTGCCCGCAGTATAACTTGGTGAGATTGATTTAAAATTAGCATCCTTCCATTTGCAAAATGAAAACCTTTCGAAAAATTTATCTCTTTTTCAAATCATTCAAGTTTACTCCCACTGAGTGATTAGTCAACTTCCTTTTTTCTGAAAGCTTTAGAATTATAAAGAACATTGAAACAAGGATGTCACTCCCAAGCTCATAACATTTAAGGGGTGGCCTAGTGAAAAGGACTGTTTGGAAATTGTTGCTTTAAATTTAACTAAAAATGTGAAATATTATTGACAAAGTTATACAGAGGAACCTCGATTATCCGAATGAGATGGGTGGGCACTATTTCATTTGGATAATCAATTATTCTGATAATCGATTTTACCCAAGATAAGGGAAGCCACGCTGATCTAATGCTGTACTCTACCAGAGAACTTGTCTGAAGCTATAATTTTAACGAGTCTGCCATTTAAACAAACTCATGTTTGCAGTCTGCAAATTACAGGTTAAAATGAGAAGGGCTAAACCCTTACCATGAAATCCCAACATTAAACAAGGTCCTGAACAGCTCCTACGATCACAAGAGCATTTGTCAGTTTTCAGGAACTCAGTCTTGCGATAAAAACACTGAAACACTGCCTCGTGCATGCATTTATATCCTCGGCCATTTTCTTTTTCATGAATGGCCCCATAAAATCTCAGGAATGCTGTAAAACACTTTTGCAAAGGGCTGTGTAACAACCCTTCCCTAATAAATATCCAGTCATAGATGCTTGAGATACTTATGTTTCTTTGTTTTTGGCAGCATTTTCAACATGTTCTTCAGTACGGGTAAATCGATTACGCTTACCTCTTTGGTGTAACGTTTCTGCGGCACCTTGAAATCTTCTTCGGATAATCCGAAATTCAGATAATCAATATTCAGATAATTGAGGTTCCTCCGTATATAGTTCCAGTATTTGACTAGTCATTAGCAAGATGAGACAATTTTTTAAGCAATTTGCAGGGTTGAAATGGAATTGAATATGTGTGATCACATACTTTGGACGCAAGCAGAATGAAACAGAATATTTACTAAACAGTGTGAAACAGGGATCTGTAGAGGAGCAAATAGATTTGGGCATTCAAGTACACGACTCATTAATAGCCAGTGCACAGGTTCAAAAATCAATTGGAAAGGTTAATAGAATATTGACTCTTGTAAAACTGAGGCTTCATCTGTCTGCTTGGCCAGATGTAAAAGATCCTGCTGTCGCCATTTGGAAGAGGAAAAGGGGAGTTATCCTGAGTGACCTGTCAATATTTATCCCTCAATGAAACACAATTAAATAATGATCTCGTGGCTGTTTATGGGAATTTGCTACGTGCAAATCGACTGTCATGGTTCTGACATCACAACAGTGGGTAGACTTTCAGTGCCGGTGCCACACATTATCTGGACCTTGAGAAATTCAGTTGTAGTGAAAAGTCCTATGTAAATGAAAGTCAAAATTAGACTGGTGCTGGAAAAGCACAGCAGGCCAGGCAGCATCCGAGGAGCAGGAAAATCAGCGTTTCGGGCAAAAGCTCTTCATCAGGAATGACACCGGCTGAAGAGCTTTAGGGTAGAAATGACCTGGCGGATGCAGTGAGAGAGAGGTTCACTGAGAAGGAGAACTTCTTCAAGGTAGACATACTTGGTAGAGGATTCACAGTAAGGTTAAAATCAAATGGGCAAATGTGAGGACTGCAGATGCTGGAGATTATTGAGTCAAGATTAGAGTGGTGCTGGAAAAGCACAGCAGGTCAGGCAGTGTCCAAGAAGCAGGAAAATCAACTTTTCGGGAAAAAGCCCTTTAACCGGAAATGAGGCCACAATTCTCCTGCTCCTCGGATGCTGCCTGACCTGCTGTGCTTTTCCAGCACCACTGTAATCTTGACTCTAATCTCCAGCATCTGCAGTAGCCACTTCTGTGTATATAAGTGAAAGCCTTTTTACAATTCAAGAAGGCTGAAAGGTAATGGAGAGGAACTGTCAGTTCAAATACAGAGAGCTTTAGTCAGGGTGAGTCTACTGCCTTGTGTTCAGTTTGGACACAGGAACTCAGGAACGGGAGCTGCATTTAAGATGGAAATCAGATTAATCAGAAATATACCGATGGGTTAAAGTATAAGAACAGTCACATAAACCTGTAATCCCTTTTGGCACAAAGACTGTACAGGTGATTGGATCTAAGATTCATCCATTCATTGGATCGGGGCATCACTGGCAGCACTAGCATCCATCCCTAGTTGCCTTTGGGAAGGTGATGGTGAGCTGCCTTTCTGAACTGCTGCAGTCCATGTACTGCAGGTGGACCCACTGTACAGTTAGAGAAAGAGATTCAGGATTTTGACGCAGTGACAGTGAAGGATTGATGGTAAGTTTCCAAGTCAGGACAGCTAAAGGCTTGGAGGGGAAGTTACAGGCGGTGGTATTCCCATGTATCTGCTACCCTTGTCTTTCTAGTTGGGAAACGTTATGGGCTTGGAAAGGGATAAGGATCTTTGCTGAAGTTCTGTCATGCATCTTGTAGACGGTACACATTGCTGTTACAGATTGTCAGTGCATGGGAGTGTGGATATGGTGGCTATGATGCAAATTGATTTGTCCTGGATTGTGTCAAGTTTCTTGAGTACTGTTGGAGCTGCACTCATCCAGGCACATGAGGAGTATTCCATCATTGGTGGGATTGGAAACTACCTTTCTTAATGGTAAGCATGAAATCCATTACAGATTATTGTTTAAAACCCATCTGGTTCAATAATATCCTCAACTGAGATACTGAAGTGGTTTTCAGATGATTCAGATAGATATGAAGCATAAGGTTAAGAGGCCAAGGCAGAGGATTGACACTTTGTAGCAATGTTTTTCAGAAGAAGCGATGCAGGCATGATGGGCTGAATGGCCTCCTTCTGCACGTTAACATTTCTGTAATGGTCTGCTTCATTCACCCCTATAGGATATTATCTTGCCAATCCTTTGTAAGAAGGCTGCGAACACAATAGAGACAGGGCAGAAGCGAATTACTAGGCAGCACGGTGGCTCAGTGGTTAGCACTGTTGCCTCTCAGTGCCAGGAACCTAGGTTCGATCCCAGCCTTGGGTGACTGGCTGTGTGGAGTTTGCACATTCTCCCTGTGTAGGTCCCCTTCATGTATTCCGGTTTCCTCTCAGTGTCCAAACCTATGCAGACTAAGTGGATTAACCATGAGAAATTCAAGGATAGGGTAGGGTGGAGGGTGGATCTGGATGGGATGCTATTTGGAGGGTTGATGTACATTGGATGGGTTATGTAGAACTCTACTTGAAGAATGGTTTTAGGAATGAGGAAACTTCAGCTATGAGGATTGGAAGAATTGGGACTGTTCTCCCTGGAAAGAAAAATAAAGCTGAAAGGAAATTGATAGAGGTTTTCAAAATGATGATGGGACAGAATAGTATAGATAGGGAGATACTACTTTTGCTTAGAAAAGGATCAAGAAACAAATGGAAAAGATTAAAGTGATTGACAAAAGTAGCAAACACAAAGTGAGAAAAATCTTTTTCACACAGCAAGTAGTTAGTCCATGAATGTGGTGGGGGCACATTCAATGAGATACTGAAGTGGTTTTCAGATGATTATTCAGATAGAAATGAAGTACAAGATTATGGGGCTAAGGCAGAGGATTGACACTTTGTAGCAATGTTTTTCAAAAGAAGTGATGCAGGCACGATGGGCTGAATGGCCTTCTTCTGCACTTTAACATTTCTGTAATGGTCTGCTTCATTCACGCCTGATCTGGCTTACATGTGATGACAATATGGTTTGTTGTAAGTTATGCTCAAGGGACATTAGGGATGGGAGCAAGTGCTGGCTATGCTATTGATACCTTTGAAAGGATGAAAAAGACCCCCCCCCAACCTGTTTCCCTTTTCTGCAAATATTGCACTGCACCTTCAGGTGTGATTCATTTCCTTGCACATTCACCTTTGAGATAAGAAGCTAAGAGTTCCAATGCCACCAAGAGTCTTGAGCAGAAACATCAAGGCTGACACAAGTGCAGCACAGGGGGAATGCTGCATTGTGGGAGGTGATAGCTGGGGCCCTCACCCACCTTGTCACATTTGACTATTTGAAGAATGCTAAGGAAGTTCTCTCTGGTGATTAGATTAGACTTACAGTGTGGAAACAGGCCCTTCGGCCCAACAAGTCCACACCGACCCGCCGAAGCGCAACCCACCCATACCCGTACATTTTACCCCTTACCTAACACTACGGACAATTTAGCTTCGCCAATTCACCTGACCCGCACATCTTTGGACTGTGGGAGGAAACCGGAGCACCCGGAGGAAACCCACGCAGACACAGGGAGAACGTGCAAACTCCACACAGTCAGTCGCCTGAGTCGGGAATTGAACCCGGGTCTACAGGCGCTGTGAGGCAGCAGTGCTAACCACTGTGCCACCGTGCCGCCCACTATGTTGTGGGTCTCAATCAACATCGCTTATAAACACACAGTTTATCCAGTCAATGCCATGTTGCTGTGCGTGGGTCCCGGCTATGCATGAATTGCCTCCTGTCTTTCTTATATTACAACAATAACAGCACTCAAAACTACTTCATAATTTGCAAAGTGCCTTGAGACACCTTGAGGTTGTGAAAATCCAGATAGAAATACAAATGTCTTCAGTCAGCGCTGATGCAGTGCCTCCAGTGGTGGAAAATGGAATTAGTGTGTCAAAGATGCACAAAAACACAATGGGGGAAGGCAGCGCATTGTCAGGATAGGAGGCCATTTTTTCCAGAGTGTTGGAGGCAGTATGTTGAATGCTTTTAAGGCAGGGATCGAAAGCTGTCAGGTTACCTCAATAAAAGGTGGCATAGTGCCTCAGTGGTTAGCACTGCCGCCTCACAGCGCCAGGGACCAGAGTTCGATTCTAGCCTCCAGCTGACTCTCTGTGTAGAGTTTATGCATACCCCCCACGTCTGTGTGGATTTCCTTCCAAAGATCAAAGATGTGCTGGTTAGGTGGATTAGCTATGGGAAATGCAGGGTTATAGGGATGGGATGGGTCTTGGTAGTATGCTCTTCGGAGAGTTGAAGTAGGCCCAATGACCTACTTCCACACTGCAGGGATTTTATGATAACTCAGTCAATGGTTCTAGCTTTTCTGATCTTAACAAGGACAAGCAGGAATGTGCAGTTGAGGTCAGCATCAAATCAGGCCTGGTCTAATTCATTAGCAGAGTGACTACCCTGATCCTAATTCACCTGTAGCGTTACACTGTGATAGCTTTTAAATTAGAGAGAGGAAAGGTGGAGAAAGGATTGATTCATAGAAACGTAGGAAACAGGAGCAAGACAAGGTCTGCAGTTGTCAGAGTTCTCACATTTTCACTAGTGTGTCAGAGACTGAGGGGTGGATCTGATAGAAATATACAACATAGTGAGAGGCCTGGGCAGGTTGGAAAGTCAGAGTCTATTTCCCAGGGTAGAAGTATCCAACACTAGGGGGCACAGAGACAAGGTGAGAGGGGAAAGTTGAAAGGAACCTTTTAAGTAGAGGGTGCTACATATCAAGGGCAATCGTAAAAGCAGATACAATAGCAATATTTAGGGAGCATTTAGACTGGCACGTGACCAGGCAGGGATTGGAAGGATATGGACCTTGTGCAGGCAGGTGGGATTAGTTTGGAGTGGCATCATGGTCGGTACAGACATGATGGGCTGAAGGGCCTGCTCCTGGGCTCTACTGTTTGATGTTCCACCATTCATTACAATCGTGACAGTTCATGCATTATTTACAAAGGGTGATGAAAACATTGGAGAGGGGATATTCGAGAGGATCAGACAGGATTTGATTGTTTGCAACTGAGCTATGAAAATCATTCGAGAGATGTTTTGAAAGCAGAATGATTCATTAAGGTGACTTGATTTTGCGAATGCTTAGAAGTTAAAATCTGTTGGCTGAGCCACTAGGGTTGCAGCTCCAGGTACAGCTGTTTAAGCTTTGCACAGAAACTAGGAGCAGGAGGAGGCCATTCAGCCCTTTGAGTCTACCCCGAATCCCATCAGTTTCCCCAACATAATTTCCTGATTAATATTCACCTCCTTCTCACCCCACCATTTCCCCAATATGTTTTGGCTGTTATTTGTGACTTCCTTTGTAAAGACAGAACCAAAATGTGTGTATTTAAATCTGTCTGCTGTCATCTGTTTGCTCCCCATTATAACCATTCTAGTTGCAAGGGACCTGCATTTGTCTTGGTTGTTTTATCTCTTCATATAGCCATATGGCTGGGAGATATATTCATACAGACTGAAATTACATCATTTCAGCTCCTTTGCTTTTTAACAGTAGCCAAAGAGATGGTGCAGCTTCCTAGTTCCAGAAATCTACCGAGACTCTTGAAAAAAAAAATCGCCCCCATTGATTTTACCTCTGACATTTAATCAGTATCAGAGAACAAATACAACCTTGAACCCATCTATCTTAAACTGCAGTCGCATTATGTTCTCAAGGGTGAAAGGACATTGTAACACATTGAACTATCTGGTCCCCACTCTGTTTCATGGATTTGGTAATCATGACCTTTCTCGGTCTGCACAGCGATGCTACACTAAACGAGCAAAGCATTGAACACTGCAGGCTGCACAGTCACTCTCGTTCGCATTAAGACGAGCTAAATTAGGCACAATGCTATTTTACATAAACCGAACACCAGCAATTTTTTTTTTGCTCACAGAGATTCCCACCTTTTCTTGAGTTTGATGCTCATTATCAAAGCATTCGAAGACAAACAAAAATTCTTGCAAACTTCTTATAATTCTGCAAGTTATTTTTGTCCTCTTTTTGCACAAGTCTGTGAACAGAAATGGAGAAAGTAGGCCGTTCAGCCCTTTGAGTCTGTTCTGCCATTCATTATGATCATCCAACTGCATCTCCTGTTCCTATCTTCACCCTGTAGCCTTTGATCCCTTTAGCTCTAAATGTTATATCCAACACTTTCTCGAAAACACTTCAATGTTTTGGCCTCAATCGCTTCTGGTAGCAGGAAATTCTGAGACTTGCCGCTCTCTGGCTGAAGAAATTTCTCCTCATCTCAGTGCTTAATAACCGACCCTGTGTTCTTAGACTGGGACCTCTGGTTCTGGACTCCTTGACCATTGGGAACATCCTTCCCTCATTCACCCTGTCTAGTCCTGATAGAGTTTTATACATTTCTATGAGATCTCCCCCATTCTTCGAAACTCCAGTGAACAGAATCCTAACTGATCCAATATTTCTTGTCAGTACTGTCATTTAAAGTTACATTTTTGAATGCAAGTCAAGGAAGAGTTGAAGAAAAAGGCATCATCAATTCATCAATTATTATCTGACTGGAGCACTAGGGTCAGAATGGGGAGGTGGTGGTCTAGTGGTATTATTGCTGGACTGTTCATCTAGAGAGGGACTCCTGCTGCCTGAATTGTTGTGCTCTTCCAGCACCACTGATCCAGAATGTTAATCTAGAGAGCCATGAGAGTGGTGCTGGAAAAGCACAGTAGATCAGGCAGCATCCGAGGAGCAGTAGAATCGACGTTTCGGGCAAAAGTCAGAGGCCCTGGTAATGTTCTAGCGACCTGAGTTCAAATCCTACCACTGCAGATGGTACAGTCTGAGTTCAATAACAATCTGAATTGAGAGTCTAATGATGACCGTGAATCCATTGTCAATTGTCAGGAAAAGCCCACCTGGTTCACTAACGTTCTTTGGTGAAGGAAACTGCCATCTTTACCTGGTCTGGCCTACATGTGACCCACAGCAATGCAGTTAACTCTTAAAATTTCTTAGGCAGACTCTGTGCTGCAGCACTGAGGGAGGGCTAAATTTCTTTCAATAGCATACTTTTGGAAGAGATATTCTCCTGATGCCTCGACTGCTGTCTTGGATGTCTGTGAAACATCCTGTGGCAGTATTCCAATGAAGATCAGAGGAGTTAACCCTGGCCAATGCTTATTCCTGGATAATCATGACCAAAACAGCGAGATTATTGAATTACATTTTTTAACAAAAGCGAAGTAATCCAGATGTTTGAGATTTGGAAGAAAAACAGAATGTGCTCGAGAAGCTCAGAATGTCAGTGGAGACAGAAAGAGTGCAAATGTTTAGAGTCCAATCTGACTTAGATCCAAGGGAAAGTCATACCTAGCTCTGCCTCTCTCTCCATTGATGCTGCCAGACTTGTTGAGTTTCTTCATCCCTTGCTGCAGACAATCGTATTGTTCATGGAATCCCAACAAAGTGGGAGAAGCAAAACATTCGGCCCATTGAGCCCACACTGACCATCCGTAGAGCAGCTCACTGAGACCCACCCTGTAACCCTGCATTTCCTCATGGCCAGTCCACATTGCACATTCTCGGGACTAGGCGAGGAAACCAGAGCACCTAGAGGAAACCCACACAGATGCAGTGAGAAGGTGCAAACACCACCTTAGACTGGAGCCAAACCCATGTCTCTGGTGCTGTGAGACAGCAGTCCTAACCAATGAGCCACCATGCTGCCCAATGCTGTTTCTGGGAGTTTGCTGTGCACGTATTTGCTGATATATTTCCTGCATTATTGCAGTGACTGCACTTTAAAAAGTACTTTACTGGCTGTGAAGCACAATGGGGATCTCTGTGGTAATGAAAGCTGTTATGTATGCTTGCGTTCTCTCTTTGAACACTATACAGGTCAATAACCCACTCTCTGCTTGTTGTTGCTCAGAAAGACAACACAGAACGGCTTCTCGGGCATAATTCCACTGAAGCATTTTGAACTTTATTTAGTTGGAATTATCCTGAAAGGAAATATTAATTTTCAAAGATCGCTACCAGAAGAAATTTGCGTAAATTAATCATGCCACTTCAGTGCACTTTTATGTAAATTAAGATCAGCTTCTTCTGTGTCAAGTTGTGCCAAACAGCTTCATTACTAATAGAAACGTCTATAATGAAGACATCTGTTTCATCGCTGGCTTTTCTGCGGTGTATCTAACAGGCACTCAGACAGTGAGAACAAATAATCAGGAACAGCAGAGGAGATGCCCAGGAAGACAAACAACGCAAGTGCCTAAAGTTGCTGACATCCAGCCTCTCAGAGAGGTACAGGGTGAACAAAACATCAAAATCAGCAACGGGAGTCTCAGCTTGGTATTTCTTGTTTGTGACCCTCTGTGAGTTGGAAGGGAGGTGGTTACGATGAGGATTAACAGTTTCTGAAGGCGTTCCCTGGTATTGATTTCCAGCTAGCTTTACATATTCTGTCCCATATTCTGGTAATGACTTTTGTCATTGAAATTACTCCACAGAGGCTGATATCCCATCACCCAGTCCCCCTTTATTTCCACATGGAGAGTCCTTGACACTAATCCATCTCCCTCAGAGCCAGCCCTCAGAGTGAACAGAACCTCTGACACTCCTGTTTCTTTTTTTTAATTTTTATTTTTGGCTTGTGTAAATACTGCTCACTCAGCTGTTGTTGTGTAGTTGTATAGTTTGTGAAATAACTCCTCAGAGGTATGCATCCCATCACCAAGTCACCCGCTATTTATATGTGGAGAGTCTTCAACACTGATCCCTAGAGCCAGCTCCCAGAGTGAACAGGATGTCTGACAGTCCTTCTTTTTTGTTCTGGATGTGGAGCAGCAGGTTCAGAGACAGTCCTCTTCCCCTTTGACGCAGTCAAGGAGGAGAGTCCTTGCACGCGCACACACACACTGATCCAGCTCCCTCAAGAGCCAGCTCGCTGGGTGAATAGAAACTCTGGCACTCCTGTTTCTATCTGTCTGCCAGGGCTCCCTGTTGGACCTGATTAACAGCCACAATCAGGGAACTCTATGAGGCCCACCAGGCTGACCTCATTACACTCACTGCAGTCTGTCTTTCACATTGTCAATGACAATGCAGCACAGCTAGAACTGCATGTGAGCTGTCGGCTGTCATTAGCCAGTTAGGTAAATGGCTGACCAAGCAAGAGTGGGGTGCAGTGGGGGAGGGGGGCAGCGCTTCAATGTGTAGCCATTATCTGCAAACATGTCAACCCATTCTTGGTGAACCATGGCCAGGAGGCATATTCTCAATGTGCACCGTAAGCTCAGCCAAACATATGCTGTCCATATTCCTAGCTTTGTCAAATCTCAGTCACCCATTCCCCATCCTGTGCTCACTGACCAACACTGGCTCCTGGACTAACACACCCACCTTTTAAAATTGTCACAGAGCTTTTACAGCACGAACAGAGACCCTTTGGCCCATTGTGTCTCTGATGGTCATCAGGCATCAATCTATTCTTACCCTTTTTTCCAGCACTTTGCCTTTTTAGGGCAGCACAGTGGCACAGTGGTTAGCACTGCTGCCTCACAGAGCCAGAGACCTGGGTTCAATTCCCGCCTCAGGTGACTGACTGTGTGGAATTTGCACGTTCTCCCCGTGGTTTACTCCGGGTGCTCCGGTTTCCTCCCACAGTCCAAAGATGTGTGGGTCATGCTAAATTGCCCATAGTGTTAGATAAGGGGTAAATATAGGGGTATGGGTGGGTTGCGCTTCGGCGGGTCAGTGTGGACTTGTTGGGCCGAAGGGCCTGTTTCCACACTGTAGGTAATCTAATCTTCTAGAACATTTCAAGTCTTCATCTAAGTACTTATTAAATGTCTTGAGGATACTTGCCTCCACTACCATCAAATCTCTCCATGTCCTCCTCCCACTCAGCATGGTGGCTTAGTGGGTTGCACTACTTCAAGCATCAGGGCCCCAGGTTCGATTCCAACGTTGGGTGACTATCTGTGTGAAGTTTGCAAATTCTGTGTGGGTTTCCTCCGGGTGCTGCGGTTTCCTCTTGCAATCCAAAAAATGAGCAGGTCACGTGAATTGCCCATCGTTTTAGGTGCATTAGTCAGAGGTAAATATAGGGTTGGGGAATGGGCCTGGGTGGGTTACTCTTTGGAGTGTTGATGTGGACTTCTTGGACTGAAGGGCTGTTTCCTTACTGTAGGGAATCTAATCAAAGCTATAACAAAATGAAACAGAACTGTTTTGTCAATACTCACGTTTATGCTTTCTACATAATATAATAAATACAATAAAACAAATGTGCATATTTTATGCATATTTATTAGTCAAAGCATTTATTTGAGATTATTTAACAGAAGCCAAGAATCATGATTGGAAAACGTTACACAGAAAGCTACAGACCCCTCATTCTCTTCACATTTAATTCTAATCTACCTTTCACTTACTGTAACCTTCCCCACCACCAATGTGCTTGTGTGTATTTGAGATAGAGATAGATGCTGTGTGTGTGTGTGTGTGTCTGTGTATGAGAGAGAGAGAGATAGTGCGTATGTGTCTGTGTGTGTATGTGTGAGAGAGTGTATGTGTGTGTCTGTATGAGTGAGAGAGAGAGAGAGAGAGAGATAGTGCGTAGGTGTGTCTGTGTGTCTATGTGTGTGAGAGAGAGTGTATGTGAGAGAGTGTGTGTGTGTGTGTGTGTGTGTGTGTGTGTGTGTGAGAGAGAGAGTGTGTATGTGTGAGGGAGACAGTAAGTGTGTGTGAGAGCGTGTATATCAGTGTGTGTGTATAAGAGAGCGAGAGTGTGAGCATGTGTGTGAGAGAATATGTATGTTTGTGAGAGAGTGAGTATGTGAGAGAAAGTGTGTGTGTGAGAGTGTGTGTGTGAGAGCAAGAGTGTGAGTGCGTGTGAGAGAGTGTGTGTGTATGTGAGAGAATGTGTGTGTGTGTGCGTGTGTGAGAGAGAATGTGTGTGTCTGTGTCTGTCTCTATTTGTGTGTCTGTGTGTGTGTATGTCTGTGCCTGTGTGTGTGTGTGTGTCTGTGTCTGTGTGTGTGTATGTCTGTGTATGTGAGTGTGTGTCTGCCTATGTGTATGTGTATGTGAATGTGTGTGTGCCTGTGTGTGCCTGTGTGTCTGTGCCTTTGGATGTGTGTGTGTGTGTGTTGGAAAGATCATGGGCATGCTATGAAATATTGCACATCAGATGCCCAGCAATGGGAAAGTTGTAAGTAATGAAGTCATTAGCAGTGAGGTAGCACAGCAGGAACAAAACGTCCCAAAGAAATGTTATACTGGACTTGAAATGTTAACTCTATTTCTATCTCCACAGATGCTACCAGACCTGCTGAGTTTCTCCAGCAATTTCTGTTTTGGTTTCAGATTTGCAGCATCTGCAGTGCTTTGTTTTATTTAGGTTCATTGAGATTTTTTCAGCTGCTCGCATGTGTCTAATTTAAATGCAGTTGATCACTATTTAAACCTACCTCCCGTTCTGGTGAAAATCACAAATGTTTCTCACACCTTAGGGAACACTCCTCGCAGCCAGAGGAGAGTTGGTGGTTTATGTACTGGTTTCCCATTCACAGTGTGAGACCTTCAGACACTGAATCACATGATACAGAGTTGGTCTTCAGGAAGATTTCTCCATATCGAGTCTGCCATGATTGAATGATGGAGCTGATTCAATGGACTGAATGGCCTAATTTCTGCTCCTATGTCTTATGGTGCTATGGTCTTGGTGACTGGCAGTCTGCTGGGCAGAGCTTCAGGCAGGAAGTTCAGACACACTCAGTCAAAACTTATTGGGGCAAAACAGGATGAGGGTGCAATGGAGCTATCTCTTACAATGGCATCTGGCATGTGACAAAAGGGACATAGCTTTTAATTGATGGGTGATAGATATAGTACAGATGTCAGAGGTAGTTTCTTTATTCAGAGAGTAATAGGGGCGTGGAATGCCCTGCCTGCAACAGTAGTAGACTCGCCAACTTTAATGGCTTTTAAATGGTCATTGGATAAACATATGGATGACAATAGAATAGTGTAGGTTAGATGGTTTCACAGGTCGGCACAACATTGAGGGCCGAAGGGCCTGTACTGCGATGTAATGTTCTATGTTCTAACTCAGAGTCTTACTTAGAGGGAGCCAACAAAGAAACATATGTTTGTAACTAAGCTGGCTGTGTTTTCCTGCCCTTAGAGTTGGGCAGCAAGTTTATTTTAGTTTAATAATAAATAGGTTTACTAATAAATAGGGTTACTTATTATCATACATTTAACATGAATTTAATGCAATGATATTCAATGAATTTAAGATCAATAACCCTCGACTTTCAATGGCATTACTGTGGCTGAATCACCCCAATATCAACATCTTGAGGCTGAATTGACCAGAAATTGATCTGAACTAGTTATGTAAGTACAAGGGATATAAGGGCAGATCAAACGCTTGGGGTATTGTAGCAAGTAACTCCCCTACAGACTCACCAATGCTAAAGTCGGGAGTGTAATGGAATATTGCCCACTTGCCTGGATAGGTGCAGTTGCAAAAACACTCAAGAAGCTCCACACCATTCAGGACAAAGCAGCCCCCTTGACTGGCATCATATCCACAAGTATTCACTGTCTTCACCATTGATGCTCTGTAACAGCTGTGTACCATCTACAAAATGCACTGCAGGAATTCACCAAGGTTTCACCAAAGACAATGGCAGCAGATTTATGGGAGCACCACCACCTGCCAGTTCCCCATCAAGTCACTCACCATCCCGACTTGGAAATATATCACCATTCTTTCATTGTGGTTGGATCTAAATCCTGGAACTCCTTCTGTAAAGGGCATTGTGGTTACTCCTACTCCAAGGACTCTAAGATGGTGGCTCACCACTGCCTTCCTAGGCCAACTAGGGATGGCCAATAAATGATGGTCCAGCCAGTAATGCCAGTGATTTAATTTAAAATCTGCCTCTTTTCTATTGAACAGAACCTTACTGTTTAATCCTCTCAGATCATTATCACGTTGGAGTTCTGGCAGTATCATTGAAAAACGTTTTTTTGCAGAATTTCCATTGCTTTTATGTCCTTTATATAAATTGGTGATCAGATCTGTTCACAGCCTTCCAAGTACAGTATAAGGAAGTCTAGGCCAAGTTTCTGTCGTGTTCCTGCCTTCTTGAACCATTGCACTCTTTGAGGTAAGAATACCCAAATGCCATTACAGAAAGAGTCGCAGGACTCTGACCCAGAGACAGTGAAGAAACAGCAAAATATTCCCAAGCCAGGATGGTGAGTAGCTTTTAAAGGAGTGGTGAATGCACTTCCCTTGTCCTTCTAGATGGAACTAGTTGTGGATTTGGAAGGTGCTCCCTAATGAACCTTGACGAATTTCTGCCATGCATCTTGTGCACACTGCAGCTACTGAGTGTCAGTGGTGGAAGGAGAGGGTGCTTGCGGATGTGGTGACAATTCAGCAGCTGCTTTGTTCTGGATGGTGTCAAGCTTCTGAGTGTTGTTGGAGCTGCACCCATCCAGGCAAGTGGGGAGTATTCCGTCACACTCCTGACATGTTCCTTGTAGATGGTGGACAGGCTTTGGGGAGTCAGGAGGTGAGTTACACACTGCAGTATTCTCAGCCTCTGACCAGCACATGTAGCCAAGTTCCTGTCACATTGCAGATATAATAACATACTGTTCAGTAAATGGCTTTCAGTAGCTCTTCAATCATCAAGAGTTTCTTGAGAAATATTCAGAACAATTTTTTTGTTGAACATTTGATACATATTTAATTGCCAAATAAGCTGTTAGTGCTTAACGTGTTTTGGAAATGTTTTTAAAGCAATAGCTACAACTTGTCAGATGAAAATCTGAAGATAGAAATAAATAATTGTTATGGGAATGTTATGTTTAAACAAAAAAAGCAGGGTCACACTCTATCAAACCAGAGTGACAACTAAAAAATCTTCAGGAACTGAGTGAAAATAAGGTGACTGAGATTAATTGTGAATCATAACGTATTTCAGCACAAAATGACATGACGTCTGGAAGCATTTTGAATTCTGAGGGGATATAGAGTTCGAGAAACATGCCCTTCTGCATCATGTCTATGCCAACTGACAAACACCAAACCACACAAATCCCATTGGCGTGTTGTTGCAGTGGCAAGATCATAGTCTCTCTCCAGTGTAGATGGAGACCATTTAGCCCATCAAGGCTGCACTCACCACCCCCCCCCCCCCGAAGGATATCCCATCCAGATTCACCTCACACTCTCCTATTTCTCATGGCTAATCCATCTAGCCTGCATATCCCAGGTCACTATAAGGCAAATTAACATGGCCAATCCACCGGACCTGCACATAGAGCCATAGAGTCACAGAGATGTACAGTATGGAAAAAGACCCTTCAGTCCAACCCTTCCATGCCGACCAGATATCCCAACCCAATCTAGTCTCTCCTACCAGCACCCGGCTCATATCCCTCCAAACCCTTCCTATTCAAATATCCATCCAAATGCCTTTTAAATGTTACAATTGGACCAGCCTCCACCACTTCCTCTGGCAGCTCATTCCATACACGTACCATCCTCTGTGTGAAACAGTTGCCCCTTAGGTCTCTTTTATATCTTTCCCCTCTCACCCTAAACCTATGCCCTCTAGTTCTGGACTCCCCGATCCCAGGAAAAAGACTTTGTCTATTTATCCTATCCATGCCCCTCATAATTTTGTAAACCTCTATAAGGTCACCCCTCATCCTCCTACGCTCCAGGGAAAACAGCCCCAGTCTATTCAACCTCTCCCTATAGCTCAAATCCTCCAACCCTGGCAACATCCTTGTAAATCTTTTCTGAACCCTTTCAAGTTTCACAACATCTTTCCGATAGGAAGGAGACCAGAATTGCATGCAATATTCCAACAGTGGCCTAACCAATGTCCTGTACAGCCACAGCATGACCTCCCAATTCCTGTACTCAATACTCTGACCAATAAAGGAAAGCATACCAACACCTTCTTCACGATCCTATCTACCTGCGACTCCACTTTCACGGAGCTATGAACCTGCACTCCAAGGTCTCAGCGCACAGAGGAAACCCACGCAGACACAGGCAGAACTTTCAAGCTCCATCCAGTCGCTCGAGGGTGGAATCAAACCTGGATCCCTGGCGATGCGAGGCAGCAGTGTTAACCACTGAACCACCATACCAGCCTTCATTTTGTCCCCTCTGCCCTACCCCACCTTTCCACTTGGCAGGTGAAACTTAATGAAGAAAATCATCAAGTGATATTTTTAAATTTACTGATCAGAAATGGTCCAGTTATTTCCCATCCCAAAGAGCAGTTAACAGATAATCATGTTGCTTAAGTCTGGAGTCACATTAGGTCAGGCCAGGTAACAATGGTGGAGTTCCTTCCTGAAAGTGCATTACTGAATGAAGTGACTATTTTTTCCACCAACAATGGCTTCATGGTCATCGTTAGACTCTTAATTCCAGATTTCAAAAATAATTGATTACATGTTCTTCCAGGGATTTGAACCCATGCCCCCAGCACATTACTAGGGTTTTTAGATTAATGGATTCCTGGATTCCTGATGAAGGACGTTTGCCCTAAATGTCGATTTTCCTGCTCCTTGGATGCTGCCTGACCTGCTGTGCTTTTCCAGCACCACTCTAATCTTGACTCTGATCTCCAGCATCTGCTGTAACCACTTCTGCCTCTTTGGTTTAATAGCTAAGCAAGAATACCACTAGCTCATCACCTCCCCTAGATGTGGCCTCCTCTACATTGGGGAGACAGGCCACCTACTTGCGGAACATTTCAGAGAACAGCTCTGGGACACCCGCACCAACCAACCCAACCGCCCCGTGGCTGAACACTTTAACTTCCCCTCCCACTCCGCCAAGGACATCAAGGTCCTTGGCTTCCACCATCGCCAGACCATGGCAACATGACACCTGGAGGAAGAGCGCCTCATCTTCCGCCTAGGAACCCTCCAATCAAAAGGGATGAATGCAGATTTCTCCAGCTTTCTCATTTCCCCTCCCCCCACCTTTTCTCAGTCCCAACCCTCGGACTCAGCACCGCCTTCTTGACCTGCAATCTTCTTCCTGACCTCTCCGTCCCCACCCCCTCTCCGGCCTATCACCTTCACCTTAACCTCCTTCCACCTATCGTATTCCCAACGCTCCTCCCCCAAGTCCCTCCTCCCTATCTTTTATCTTAGCCTGCTTGGCACACCCTTCTCGTTCCTGAAGAAGGGCATATGCCCGAAACGTCGATTCTCCTGCTCCTTTGATGCTGCCTGACCTGCTGCGCTTTTCCAGCAACACATTTTTAAGCTCTGATCTCCAGCATCTGCAGTCCTCACTTTCTTCAGCTTTAGCCCGATGTAGAGAATGAATAAGGAATAAAGAGTATAATTCTAAAGTTTTTGTCAGAATAGAGGAATCTGGGAGTAGATGATCATATATGATTAGAAATACAGGAATGTGGGAATAGATGTGAATAAATGATTAAAGACGGCACTCGTGAGAAAGGGCATGTCTTGAAAAGTGGCGCCTGGTCTGCTCAGATTTAGCAGCATTTTCTGATTTTATTTTATATTATTGAAGGCGATAGGCCGTGCGAGAAAATGGTTCAGTAGACTCACACAGGCTCCCACGATATAAAAAGGGAGACAGCGAATAAAAACGATGTGTCAATTGGAGTATTTCATCCGGTTCTGACACGACCCTTCTGGAAGGTTATCAGCTCGTTCAAGAAAATCCACAAGAATTGAGGAACCCCAGTTTACATGGATCAATGAGAGAAAGGGAAGTTAACAGGAGATTAAACAGACATGTTCAAAATCATGAGATGTCGGGACAGAGTGGATAGGGAGAGACTGTTTCCTCTGGTGGAAGGAATGATCCTGAGAGAATAGATTAAAAATAATAAACAGGAGAAGCTATGGCAACACATGGAACATGGAGAGAGGGTAAAATTGTGAATGCATTGCTTGAGAATGTTAAAGATAGAGTCAGTCATAGCTTTCAAAATCAAATTGGATGGTCACCTGAAGGGAGTGAACATTGCAGGGAGACCGTGAGGCAGTGGGACTGGGTGAGCCGCCCTCTCAGAGAACCAGTATGAGCGTGATGGACTGAACAGTTTGCATTTGCGCTTATAACCATTCAATGATGTAAAACATTTCAGGGGAAGGTAGATAAGTAGGGGAGGGACAGAGGAATGCCTGTTTTCTGCTGAAAGTGAAAAATGAAGTAGGTGGGGGAACCACTTGTGTGGATCAGAAACACTGGCAGGAATGCACCATGTGAAATGGCCAGTTTCTGTTGTGTAAAATTTCACATGACCAAATGTAGGGAGGCAATGAGACGCATCAGCAGACCCGGTTGAGGGCAGCAATGGGACGTTCATGTAAATCTGACATTGAACAAGATCAAACTGGTATTTTGGACACAAAAGGGAGATGACACCTTTCCTCATTGAAATGTGGATTACTGCAAATGCTGGATATCAGAAACCAAAACAGAAAAGACTCGAGCAACTCACTGGGTTATGACATCACCTGCAGTGAAGAGAAAAAGGCTTAACATTTCAGACTGTCACTTCACTTCAGAATCAGGAATAGATGCAATTGAGCTAGGGATGTTGCTATAAGGAAAGCCTTTGACAGGATGGAGTTAAGAGAGATTGACAGGAGACTCTTCATTTCCTCCTTTGTCCCATTCAGCCCTTGTTTTTTTAATTTATTTACTCATGGGACATGGGCATCACTGGCTGGGCCCAGCAGTTATAGACTGTCCTTAGTTGCCACTTGAGAAGGTAGGGATGAGCTGCCTTCTTGAACCGCTGCAGTCCATGTGCTGTAGGTTTACTCACGATATCCTTCGGAAGGGAATTCCAGGATTTTGACCCAGTGACAGTGAAGGAACAGTGATATTTCCAAAGTGAGTGACTTGGAGGAGAACTTACAGGGGATGGTGTTCCCATGTATCTGCTGCCCTTGTCCTTCTAGATGGGAGTGGTTGTGGGTTTGGAAGGTGCTGTATGAGGATCTTTGGTGAATTTCTGCAGTAAGCCTTGTAGATAGTACACACTGCTGCTACTGAACGTTAGTGGTGAAGGGAGTAGATGCCTGTGGATGTGGTGCCAATCGAGTGGGCTGCTTTGTCCTGGATGGTATCAAGCTTCTTGAGTGTTGTTGGGGCTGTACCCAACCAGACAAGTGGGGAGTATTCCGTCACAGTCATGACTTGTACCTTGGTGATGGTAGACAGGATTTGGGGAGTGAGGATGTGAGTTGCTCATCACAGTATTCCTAGCATCTGACCTGCTGTTGTAGTACTATGCTAATCTGGCGAGTTGAGTTTCTGGTCATTGGTATTGCCTGGAATGTTGACAGTGAGGGATTTCAGTGATGTTAACACTAGTGATGGTCGGTAGTTAGATCATCTCTGATTGGAGATGGTCATTGCCTGGGATTTCTGTGGTGCAAATGCGACTTGCCGCTTGTCAGCCCAAGCCTGGATATTGTCCAGATCTTATTGCATTTGAATATGGACTGCTTCAGTACCTGAGGAGTCGCAAATGGTGCTGAACATTGTGCAGTCATTGGCAAACATCCCCACTTCTGACCTTATGGTAGGGAGAGGGTCAGTGATGGAGCAGCGAGGACACCATCCTGAGGAACTCCAATAGAGATGTTCTGCAGCTGAGGTGACTGACCTTGTATAACCACAGCCATCTTCTATGTGTCAGGTATGACTCCAGCCATTGGAGAATTTGCCCCCTGATGCCCATTGACTCTAGTTTTGCTAGGGATCCTTGATGCCACATGAGGTTGAATGTCAAGGTAGTCCCTCTCACCTCCCTTCTGGAATTCAGCATTTTGTCCATGTTTGGTCCAAGGCTGTGATGAGATCAGGAGCTGAGTGGCCCTGGCAGAACCCAAACTGGGTGTCACTGAGCAGGTTATTGCTGAGCAGGTGCTGCTTGATACCACTGTTGGTGTCGCCTTCCATCATTTAACAGATAATAAAGAGTAGGAGATAGTTGGCTGGGTTGGAATTGTTCTGCCATTTGTGTACAGGACATATCTGGCCAACTTTCAACATTGGAGAAAGTGAAGATTGCAGATGCTGGAGATCAGAGCTTAAAAATGTGTTGCTGGAAAAGTGCAGCAGGTCGGGCAGCATCAAAGGAGCAGGAGAATCGACGTTTCGGACATAAGCCCTTCATCAGGAATGAGGAGGGTGCGCCAAGCAGGCTAAGGTAAAAGGTAGGGAGGAGGGACTTGGGGGAGGGGCATTGGGAATACGATAGGTGGAAGGAGGTTAAGGTGAAAGTGATAGGCCGGAGAGGGGGTGGGCGCAGAGAGGTTGGGAAGAAGATTGCAGGTCAAGAAAGTGGTGCTGAGTCTGAGGGTTGGGACTGAGACAAGGTGGGGGGAGGGAAAATGAGGAAGCAACACATTTTTAAGCAATTTTCCACATTGCTGGGTAGATGTCAGTGTGGTAACTGTCGTGGAAGAACTTGACTAGGGGAGCGACAAATTCTGGAACACAAGCCTTCAGTACCATTGCCAGAATGTTGCCAGGGCCTTCTGTTTTTGCAGTATCCAGTGCCTCCAACTGTTACTTGATGTCACCTGGAGAATAAAATTGGCTGAAGATTGGTATCTGTGATGCTGGGGACCACTGGAGGAGCCCAAGATGGATCATCCACTCAGCACTTCTGACTGAAGATTGCTGAGTGAGCCAGATGGGTTGTTAACCAGTAATCTGGTGATAGTTTCCTGGTCACCATTATCAATGGCAAGATTTTATTTTTTGAGTTCAGAAGCCAACAGTTGGTGGAGGATTTGAACCTCTGTACCTTGAGGTTTAGCCTGGGTCTGCTCGATCTTTAGCCTGGGTCTGCTGGACTTTTAGCCTGGGTCTGCTGGACTTTTAGCCCGGGGCTGCTGGATTTGTAGTCTGGGTCTGCTGGAATTTTAGCCTGGGTCTACTTGATCTTTAGCCTGGGTCTGCTGGACTTTTAGCCTGGGTCTGCTGGACTTTTAGCCTGGGTCTGCTGGATTTGTAGTCTGGGTCTGCTGGAATTTTAGCCTGGGTCTGCTGGATTTGTAGTCTGGGTCTGCTGGAATTTTAGCCTGGGTCTGCTGGAATTTTAGCCTGGGTCTGATGGAATTTTAGCCTAGATGGAGCCTGGATGGGGCGGCACGGTGTCTCAGTGGTTAGCACTGTTGCCTCACAGAGTCGGCAACCCAGGTTCGATTCCAGCCTTGGGCGACTGTCCGTGTGAAGTTGGCACATTCTCCTCGTGGCTGCGTGGGTTTTCTCCAGGTGCTCCGGTTTCCTCCCACAGTGCAAAGATGTTGGATTGGCCATGCTGAATTGCCTGCAGCATTAGGTGCATTAGTCAGGGGCAAACATAGGGGAACGTGTGTTGGTGGGTTACTCTTCAGAGGGTTGGTGTGGACTTGTTGGGCCAAATGGCCTGTTTCCCCATTATAGGGAGTCTAATCGGCTGGATTTTTAACCCAGCAACATTACCAGCAGCTCCCCACCTGAGCTGTGCTGTTTTGGTTTCTCTCTCTCTCTCTCTCTGCACTGGTGCTGCCAAGCCCTGATGAGTAACTCTGCTCTTATGACACCTGCACTTTTATTTTTGATGAGTTGCAAACTGGTGGATTGTGGTGGGAGTGGGTGACATGCTGCAGCTGCCTTTACAAGCACTGCCTGGGACATTTACTGTAACAGATTGAATTTACTTGAAGAAACGATGAAGGCAAAATATTTACCTAACAGAAGTAAACAGCTCACATCATTAAGCTGACAGGCCTGAATCCAATAAGATGAAGAGCACAAAGAGTTGACATTTCAATGATGCGATCGGTTGACAGAAATATTAACATCTCCAGCAATCATTTAAATAGATGGAACTGTCTGCTTGACTACATTTTAAACTGTATTCTTTTGTTATTTGCAAATAGCTAAGCTTTGGAATTCTGAATATACTTCAAACATGTTTTTGTTCGTTCCTCAGCTGCAAGATATATATTTGCATTCTTCATAAATTAATGTGCCGTCCCACTATTTTGCATATTCTTCATTTTTTTTCCTACATCACTAAATTGGATTATGGATTATGCTGTGGGGGAAACGTTGACAGTGATAAATGCACATTGAATGGAAATGAAATAATTCCATTAAAATAATAACACACAACAGGTACGGAGACAATATTGTCTGCAACTGGGAACACTTTGTTTTGTTGGGATTGTAATGTCAAATAAAGTATTTCTTTATACCGGGGCTGTAGAGAGGAGCCAGAAAGCACAGCAGGTCAGGCAGCATCCGAGGAGCAGAAGAATCAACGTTTCGGGCATAAGCCCTACATCAGGAAAGACCGATTTTCCTGCTCCGCGGATGCTGCCTGACCTGTTGTCCTTTTCCAGCACCACACTCTCGACTCTGATCTCCAGCATCAACAATCCTCACTTTCTCCTTGTAGGCAGGAACTAACTGGTTGGGTAAGAACACTCGCAGGAACAACAAATATAATAATGTTCTGAACCAGTTAAATAACAGGGGCTCAACCCCTATGGCAAGCTGAAAACTGATTGATATTGTTCAGAGATTTCCCTAGGGCCTAGTCAATATATGTCCCTAAACAGAAATAATCAGGTCACTGTTTGTATGGGAGCTTTCTGTGTTCAAATGGGCTTCTGTGCATCCTATATTACAACAGCAACTACATGATTAGATTGCCTAGAGTGTGGAAACAGGTCCTTCGGCCCAACAAGTCCACACTGACCCTCTGAAGAGTAATCCACCCAGACCCATTCTCCTCTGACTAATGCACCTAACACTACGGGCAATTTCCCATGGCCAATTCACCTAACCTGCACATCTTTGTGACTGTGGGAGGAAACTGGAGGAAACCCATGCAGACACAGGGAGAATGTGCAAACCCCACACAGACAGTTGCCCGAGGGTGGAATCGATCCTGGGACCTTGGTGCTGTGAGGCAGCAATGCTAGCCGCTGAGCCACCGTGCCGCCCATATGCTACACTTCAAACAGTATCTCATTTGTTTGCAAGAGGGCTGAGAGCCACAGATCATGGGCTGGAGTTTCATGCCGAGCAGGGACTGAGTCTGAAAGAAAGCCAGGGTGAGTGTTTCCTCTCGTCGGCTGACTTACCAGTTTCCTGCCACCACCTGACTGGCTGCGGCTAACATTATTGGAGACAGGATAGGTTTTGTGAGGTGCCCCAATCATAAGCAGCAGAAAGACAGGACTCATTTGGTCATGCCGAACCTGGGCAACGATGATAAAAGGCACTTGTTGCAGGAATCAGGGCTTGAATCAAATCATGGGAAAGCCATGAGCAAAGTGTGCTGGTGGGTTGGCTTGTGGACTCCGTTTGGTGGAGGCATTGCCCTGGAGACTGGAATTGTTTATACTGATTGACAGTTAACTGCCAGGTTGTACTTACATTTTTAATCCAGACAGATTGACCCTGATTGGAGGACAATGGCCTGAGATATTACACAGCAAATAATTGGCACCTATTTTGCTGAGTTGAAGTAGGCACTCTGCGTGTTTATGTTCTGTCTGTCCACAAGCGCAGTGCCAATATGTTCATGTGAAACATCCTGCTGAGTGCAAGATAAAAGGCTTGATAAAATGTGTCATTTTTCAGTAATACTCATGGCGAACAGTTGTTTACTTTTAATCAGCTATTCCAAATTTTTAAATTGGTTTCCACCCTCACACCCTCAACGGTTGAAGAGTGTGGTGCTGGAAAAGCGTAGCCGGTCAGGCAGCATCCGAGGAGCAGGAGAGTCAACGTTTCAGGCAATGCAGATTCTCCTGCTCCTCAGATGCTGCCTGACCTGCTGTGCTTTTCCAGCTCCACACTCTTGACTCTGATCTATAGCATCTTCAGTCCTCACTTTGTCCTCACACCCTCAACATCCAACCTGAGGCATTGGGACCCATCACCACCTGGTAGTCGTCTCTGTCTCCATTCAGATTTAGCAGCAGGTGACTGTCTGATGAGTTTTAATGGGGACCTGGCTCTGGGTTCCACGTTTTAATCTCACTGTTTGAAATTTGGATCCTCCTCTCTCTCTCCCCCATCTGAACAGCTGACTTCAGTTTCTTCATTGCGAGAGGGGCTCCTATTGGACATTAAGCTGCAAGATCCTGCCTTTCAGCCATTAATTGTCCAATTGGGGTGGCTGTTTCATACATGGGGCTAGGGAGGATTAAACCTCCCATTGGAGACTGACACTGGAATCCCAAACTTAAAGCTTGGACTGTATTTTGAATACAGCTGTTAAAAATATTGGTAGAAAGGAAGTAAGGTTATTTAATACAGGATGTTGCTAGGAACTGGTACACTTTTTTCTGAAATGGTGGAAGCATCAGATCAAATGGAGGCAAGTGCCAATTGGAGATACACTTGAAGAGGAGAAATTGACAGAACAGGCTCTTTCAGCAACTCAGTCATGACGGGCTGAATGGCCCCCTTCCGACCTGCGTGGTTTGCACAGTCTCAGTCAAACTGAGGAAGATGATGCTGTATTGTAGCACATGACCTGAACCAAATACAAATGGAGATTAAAGCATGGGACAGCAAAATTATATTAGTATAACTAAGCATTTGACCGTATCTGCCTGTGATGAGGCAGGTTTAGAGCTATATGAGCTGAAAATGTGTTGCTGGTTAAAGCACAGCAGGTTAGGCAGCATCCAAGGAACAGGAAATTCGACGTTTCGGGCCAGATCCCTTCATCAGGAATGAGGAGAGGGTGCCTTTTATCTTAGCCTGCTTGGCACATTCTCCTCATTCCTGATGAAGGGATCTGGCCCGAAACGTCGAATTTCCTGTTCCTTGGATGCTGCCTAACCTGCTGTGCTTTAACCAGCAACACATTTTCAGCTCTGATCTCCAGCATCTGCAGACCTCACTTTTTACTTAGAGCTATATGAGTCAGAGATCACCCAACACCAGGTTATAGTCCAACAGGTTTATTTGAAATCACAAGCTTTTGCAGCTCTGCTCCTTCATCGGTTCACCTAATGAAGAAGCAGCGCTCCAAAAGTTTGCGATTTCAAATAAACCAGTTGGACTATAACCTGGTGTCATGTGATGTCTGACTTTGTCCATCCCAGTCTAATGAGGGCACCTCCACATTAGAGCTTTATGAGGAGGATGTGCGGTGGAAACAGGTTTAATTGCAGCCTTCAAGAGGGTAATTATTTGGATAAGAATATGTGCCAGATTACAGTGAAAACACAGGAGATTGGCACATACTTAAACTGTTCAGAGAATATAAATGATTTCGATATGAATATATGAGTTATGGTTAGTAAATTTTCACATGACACCAAAATTGGTGGTGTATTGGACAGTGAAGAAGGTTATTTCAGAATAAATGGACTGATGGGCCAAGGAGTGGCAGATGGAGTTTAATTCACAGAGTCATTGAGATGTACAGCATGGAAACAGACCCTTCGGTCCAACCTGTCCATGCCGACCAGATTCCCAATCCAATCTAGTCCCACCTGCTAACACCTGGCCCATATCCCTCCAAACCCTTCCTATTCATATGCCCATCCAAATACCTCTTAAATGTTGCAATTGTACCAGTCTCCACCACATCCTCTGGCAGCTCATTCCATACACGTACCACCCTCTGCGTGAAAAAGTTGCCCCTTAGGTCTCTTTTATATCTTTCCCCTCTCACCCTAAACCTATGCCCTCTAGTTCTAGACACTCCGACTCCAGGAAAAAGACTTTCTCTATTTATCCTATCCATGCCCCTCATGATTTTGTAAACCACTATAAGGTCACCCCTCAGCTCCCTACGGTCCAGGGAAAACAGCCCCAGCCTGTTCAGCCTCTCCCTGTAGCTCAAATCCTCCAATCCTGGCAACATCCTTATAAATCTTTTCTGAATCCTTTCAAGTTTCACAACATCTTTCCGATAGAAAGAAAACCAGAATTGCATGCAATATTCCAACAGTGGCCTAACCAATGTCCTGTACAGCCGCAACATGACCTCCCAACTCCTGTACTTAATAATCTGACCAATAAAGGAAAGCATACCAAACGCTACCTTCACTATCCTATCTACCTGTGATTCCACTTTCAAGGAGCTTTGAACCTGCACTCCAAGGTTTCTTTGTTCAGCAACACTCCCTTGGACCTTACCATTAAGTGTATAAGCCCTGCTAAGATTTGCTTTCCCAAAATGCAGCACCTTGCATTTATCTGAATTAAACTCCATCTGCCACTTTTCAGCCCATTGGCCCATCTGGTCCAGACCCTGTTGTAATCTGAGGTAACTCTCTTTGCTGTCCACTACACCTCCAATTTTGGTGTCATCTGCAAACTTACTTAACTGTACCGCTAAATGTGAGGTGGTACATTTTGTTCAGGGAAACCAGAGCAGGCCTTGTATATTTAATGGTAAGGTTCTGGGAAGTGTTGCTGCACAAAGAGACCTTGGAGTGCCTGTTCACAATTTCTTGAAAGTGGAGTTGCAGGTAGATAGGATAGTGAAGAAGGCGTTTGGTATGCTTTCCTTTATTGGTCAGAGTATTGAGTACAGGAGTTGGGAGGTCATGTTACAATTGTAGAGGACTTTAGATAAGACACTTTTGAAATACAGCATTCAATTCTGATCTCCCTGCAATAAGCAAAAAAAGTTTCAGAAAAGATTTACAAGGATTGTGCCAGGGTTGGAGGGTTTGAGCTATAGGGAGAGGCAGAATAGGCTGGGGCTGTTTTCCCTGGAGCGTCAGAGAGCGTAGAGGTTTATAAAATCATGAGGGGTATGGATAAGGTGAATAGCCAAGATCTTCTCCCCAGGGTGGAGGAGTCCAAAGCTAGGTGGGAGGGGAAAGGCTCAAAAGGGACCTGAGAAGCAATTTCTTTTCACGCAGAGAGGTATATGTATGGAATGACCCGTAAAAGGAAGTGATGAAGGCTGGTTAAATTACAAGATTCAAAAGGCATTTAGAAGGATAGTTGAATAGAGAGGGTTCAGAGGAATATAGGCCAAGTGCTGACAAATGAGACTAGATCAATTTAGGATATGCGGTCGGAATGGATGAGTTGGACCGAAGAGTCTATTTCTTTCCTGGACAGCTCTATGAATCTGTGACTCTGAGCTGATGCAGAAACAATGGGCCAAATGGCCTTATTTGCTCTGTAAGAATTCAGTGTTTCAGTGAATGACAGAAAAGCTTTGGGAAACTGTTCAGCTAACTCCTACTTGTAAACCTTTCTTTCGACAGATCAGCCCAGATTTTGAGATGGATCTGATGACTGGACTGTCTGCGTTCACTGTTCAGTGAACTCCCTCAAGTCTGGGGAGCATAGAGAATAAAGCTGGAATCCAGAATTTGTAAACAATGATTCTCTACATGATGCGCTGTTGAGGTTCTCTCAGATTGCACTGAATAGAAAATCAATTGAATTGACAAAACTGTCCATTTTCACACAATTAGTTTTGAAGCAAAAAATCTTCAAAAAGGTTAAACATTGTCAAGTAAATTGTAACTGGGCTTTTAGTACTCACATCAGGTTAATCGATACTGTTAAAATCTTTTGTAATCCTGGTCTGACACTTGGAATATTGTGATGAGTAACTCATCCCCTGACTCCCAAAGGCCTGTCCACTATCTACAAGGCACAAGTCAGGAGTGTGATGGAATATTCCCCACTTGTCTGGATCAGTGCTGCTCCAAAAACACTCATGAAGCTTGACACCATCCAGGACAGAGCAGCCCATTTGATTGGCACCACATCCATTCCTTCCACCACCAACACTCAGTAGAAGCAGGTTATACTAAGTACTAGATGCACTGCAGAAATTCACCAAAGGTGCTTAGATAGCATCTTCCAAACCCATGACTACTCCCATCTAGAAGGACAAGGGTAGCACAAAATTGGGAACTCCACACTGTGCAGGTTCCCCTCACCATGCTGATTAAGAAATATGTTGCAATTCCTTCAGTGTCACTGGGTCAGAATCCTGGAATTCCTGCCTTAACAGCAATGAGGCTCTACCAACACCATGTGGCTGCAGTAGTTCAGGAAGGCAACTCACCACCACCGCCATCTTCTCGAATGGCAACTGAGGATGGGCAATAAATGCTGACCCAGTCAGTGACACCCATTTGCCACGAGTGAATAAAATAATATTTAATTTGTAATTTTGCGGAATGTCAAATTTCTTGCAATAAAAAAAGCATCTTTTTAGTAAGATATTCTCTAAGATACTCATTAACCTTTAGTTTAACTTGTGTCTTTATCCAATAATAATCATAATTTCACTTTCTGAATATGTAAACTGTAAACAAAGAATATTCAATAATTTGAATATCTTGATTTGTTATTTGTGATAATACTTTCTCTTGACTGTGTCAACATTATATAATTCATAACAAAGATTATCTGTCTTTAATTGAATGCAATTCTACAAAATGGCTGCCAGTGGTCAGGTGACTACTCTTGTGGACTGAATTCACAGTGGGACCACACTGTATTTATCTCAGAAACAACATACAAAATATCGTTTAGAAATGTAATTAACATTTCCAAGGAGAAATGTAAGTTTCTTGAAAGAAGCAAAACCAGAAATTGCTGGAGAAATTCAACCAGTCTGGTAGCAGTGGTAGAGAGAAAACAGAGTACATGTTTTGGGTTCAGTGACCCTTCCTCGGAACTGACAGCAGAAACTTTGTGATATTAGTTCCCCTGGAGGTGTGACTGGTTCTTCCCAGCTCACTGTAGTCTTACAATCAGGATGATCCAAATTAATGATGGAGATAGACAAATGTTATTTATATCCATTGAAACACTGGAAGGTGGATCTGTTACTTAAAGCATGATGCAACAGTTAGCTGGGATTTAAGCCATCTTAAAATTTGACTTGGCTGTTAGCTACCATTTCGAAGAGGATTGGAGGAAGAATTCCGACAGACACCATCTGAGAGAAAGTATATTCCCAGAAGGGAGATGGAAAAGGCTACACTTGTGGCTAGCATCACCACTAGGTGGAGACAGTTCAATGTTAGAAAGAAGGGGCCTCAGTGATGCTTTAGGCCCGTGCATTTTCTCGCCTCTGCATCTCAATCCAGAACAGAACGTCAGTCCCTTCTTAACAGACCCAGGGGGCAGGGTAGCCAACTCTAACCCCATCCTACTACACCCATCTCCCCTCCCCCACTACCTGCCTTTTGCCTTCCCCGCTAACCCTTGATCTCCTTAACAATCAAGAACCTATCTATGTCTGTCTTAAATACACTCAATGATTTGGCCTCCAGAATCCTCTGTGGAAATGAGTTCCACAGATTAAACGCCTGCTGGTTGAAGAAATTCCTCCTCAAGGAATAAGAGAATGGTCAAAGAAAGAGTGGGGTCGATCAGGGATAGCATAGGGAGTTTGTGTGTGGAGTCTGAGGAGGTAGGGGAACCCTAAATGAGTTTTTTGCTTCTGTCTTTAAGAAAGAAACAAACTTTGTAATGAATGAAACCTTTGAAGAGGAGGTGTGCATGCTGGAATGGATAGAGATAGAGGAAGCTGATGTGCTGAAAATTTTGTCAAACAATAAGATTGACAAGTCGCCAGACCCCGACCAGATTTGTCCTCGGGTGCTTTGGGAAATGAGAAATGCAATTGCTTTGCCACTTGTGAAGATCTTTGCATCCTTGCTCTCCACTGGAGTCGTACCTGAGGACTGGAGAGAGGCAAATGTAATTCCTTTCTTCAAGAAAGGAAATAGTGAAATCCCCGACAGACCAGTAACTCTCACGTCTGTCGTCTGCAAGGTGTTAGAAAGGATTCTGAGGGATAGGATTTATGACCATCTGGAAGAGCATGGCTTGATTAAATGCAGTCAACACAGCTTTGTGAGGGGCAGATCATGCCTCACAAACCTTATTGAGTTCTTTGAGGATGTTACTAGACAAGTTGATGAGGCTCGAGCTGTGGATGTGGTGCATATGGACTTCAGCAAGGCATTTGATAAGGTTCCCCATGGTAGGCTCATTTAGAAGGTCAGGAGGAATGGGATACAGGGGAACTTAGCTGTCTGGATACAGAATTGGCTGGCCAACAGAAAACAGCGAGTGGTAGTAGAAGGAAAATATTCTGACTGGAAGTCTGTTGTGAGTGGTGTTCCATAGGGCTCTGTCCTTGGGCCTCTACTGTTTGTAATTTTTATTAATGACTTGGATGAGGGGATTGAAGGATGGGTCAACAAGTTTGCAGATGACACAAAGGTTGGAGGTGTCATTGACAGTATAGAGGGCTGTTGTAGGCTGCAGCGGGACATTGACAGGATGCAGAGATGGGCTGAGAGGTGGCAGATGGAGTTCAACCTGAATAAATGTGAGGTGATGCATTTTGGAAGGTCGAATTTGAAAGCTGAGTACAGGATTAAGGATAGGATTCTTGGCAGTGTGGAGGAACAGAGGGATCTTAGTGTGCAGGTACGTAGATCCCTTAAAATGGCCACCCAAGAGGACAGGGCTGTTAAGAAAGCATATGGTGTTTTGGCTTTCATTAACAGGGGGATTGAGGTTTAAGAGTCGTGAGATCTTGTTGCAGCTCTATAAAACTTTGGTTAGACCGCACTTGGAATACTGCGTCCAGTTCTGGTCTCCCTATTATAGGAAAGATGTGAATGCTTTGGAAAGAGTTCAGAGGAGGTTTACCAGGATGCTGCCTGGACTGGAGGGCTTATCTTATGAAGAGAGGTTGACTGAGTTCGGACTTTTTTCATTGGAGAAAAGGAGGAGGAGAGGGGGCCTAACTGAGGTATACAAGATAATGAGAGGCATTGATAGAGTCGATAACCAGAGACTATTTTCCAGGGCAGAAATGGCTAACATGAGGGGTCATAGTTTTAAGCTGGTTGGAGGAAAGTATAGAGGGGATGTCAGAGGCGGGTTCTTTACACAGAGAGTTGTGAGAGCATGGAATGCGTTGCCAGCAGCAGTTGTGGAAGTGAGGTCATTGGGAACATTTAAGAGACGGCTGGACATGCATATGGTCACAGACATTTGAGGGTGCACACATGAGGATCAGTGGTCGGCACAACATCGTGGGCTGAAGGGCCTGTTCTGTGCTGTACTGTTCTATGTTCTATGTTCTATCCCAGTTCTAAAGGGTCATCCCTTCACTCTGAGGCTGTTACCTCAAGTCCTAGTCCCTCCCAATAGCCTAAACATCTTCTCCATGTCCACTCTATCCAGGGCTATCAGTAATCGTAAGGTTCAATGCGATCCCCCTTTATCTTCTAAACTCCTCTGAGTTAAAAAGTCTCGACTGCTCCTCATATAACAAGTCCTTCATCCCCAGGATCTTGCTTATAAATCTCCTTTGGACCTCCTCTAAGGCTAGCTCATCTTTCCTTAGATACAGTGCCCAAAACTGTTCAGAATACGCCAAATGTGATCTGACCAGAGCATTAGACAGCCTCAGCAGTGTATCTTTGCTCTTGTAATCTCAGAATGTCTGTGGCTGGGACAATAGGTTGCTGCAGAAAATTCAAGGTGATCTCACTTCCCTGAATGGAGTCTTTAGATTGAAAATTTGGCACCCCTGGGAATATTGTGTTAAATGTTCACGTCATTATTAAACAGCTATAATGGTGCAGCACAGTACCTCAGCACTGCGGCCTTACAGTGTCATGGACCCGGGTTTGATTCCAGCCTCAGGTAACTGTCTGTGTGGAGCTTGCATGCTCTCCCCGTGTCTGTGTTTGGGAGGGATACTCTTTGGAGGGTTGTTGTAGGGCCAAAGGGCCTGTTTGCACACACTTTAGGGATTCTAAAAACAGTCGGAGTAATCTATAGCAAACACTAAACTTCGCCAAGCCTTAAGGCTATGGTAGGTTACTATGACACTCTTTGAACCTTCTCTCTGGCTCACTTATTTGATGGTTATTTATAACAGCAAACACTTTCTGTGGATTTAATTGCTTGTCCATGAAAACAAAACAACTTTTAACAGTTGATTTGGTCAGTACACATGAAGCTTTGCAGTCTGGAGTTGAAACATGTCCCTGTGTACATAACCGTCAGAGAAAACAGTAAAGGTAAAGTTGTCAGCGTCTGACTGTTTCATTTCAGAGAGAAAAAAAAACTGGTAATGGTCCAGCCTGAGGGTGACTGCACCTCAGATGAGGGGAGAGTCATTCATGGTAATTTTAGCTGGTGTGGAAATTGAACCTGCGTTGTAGGTATCACTCTACATCACAATCCAGCCATCTAGCCAATTGAACTAAATCAAATCCATAATGCCTGTGGCTACTATAATAAAATATTTTATTGCTGTATATCAATGTTGTCAGGGAATATGGTTCTGTGTGATAATTTGGTCAAAGAAATAGTTACATTTAGCTACATTTGCATGAACCCATGGTCTGTTTTAGATAACATTGGGCAAGATTGTGCACAGCCATGGAATGCCCTAAAGTGGTGGTCTTTGGTTTTGAAAAGTGCCCAGTTCACCTCAGGTACCCCATGTACTTGGACGAGAGGTGAAGCTATTTGGTTCATGCTACCTCTATGCAGTAGCAACATAAATAGTATGTATCACTAACATGATGCTGTTGTCAAGCCAAATAAGCCTGTTGCCAAAAAAGAGCAATGTGTTATATGAATTTCAGTGCTAGTATGATGTCAGGTATATATTCCAAATAATGGTGAATCATTTCAAACTGCATGTCCCTTTGCAACAAGCAAAGTACTAACCAGAACAAACCAAGTTGCACTTACAAAACTTGCAACACAGCATTGAATATTAGATGTTAGACAACATTTGTTGGATAATCGTGAATGTGTGTAGAGCTCTGCTGACAACCAATTTCAGATCGTCTGTCAAGCTAACAGTGTGGTGCTCTTGAATTAATACACAGGGCCCCAATCTTTGCAGACAGAACGAACATGTCCACGCTTTTCAGCTCAACAAATAGCTCACAGCCATTCAGTGGTTCATTTCTCAAAACTTAATTCTGACCAATCAGATTCAACCTGCTTCGCTTAAAATTTAAACAGCGCCTGGCAGAGAACTGTCAGTCATCATTAGTAGTTGCATTTTCCATAATATCACGACACGAATGATCTCTGCTTGTGCTTACCTTCCCTTAACCGAAAGAATAACTTCTACTTAGTTGGAAAGGAGCAGGGAACAGGGGTTACTGGCTCACTGGTTAGCACTGCTGTCTTGCAGCTCCTGGGACCTGAGTTCGATTCCAGGGTGACTGTCTGTGTGGGGTTTGTACATTCTCCCTGTGTCTGTATAAGGTTCCTCTGGGTGCTCTAGCTCCCTCCGACAATCCAAAGATGTGCAGGTTGGGTGAATTGGCCAAGCTAAATTGCCTATAGCATTCAAGGATGTGTAGCTTAGGTGCATTAGTCAGGGGAATGGGTCAGGGTGGGTTACTCTTTGGAGGGCTAGTGTGGACTTGTTGGGCCAAAGGACCTATTTCCCCCCTGTAGGGATTCTATGAAAATTAGACTTCAGACAGTTATTAAGCCCAGCTGAAAATGTGTTGCTGGTTAAAGCACAGCAGGTTAGGCAGCATCCAAGGAACAGGAAATTTGATGTTTCAGGCATAAGCCCTTCATCAGGAAATCCTGATGAAGGGCTTATGCCAGAAACATCGAATTTCCTGTTCCTTGGATGCTGCCTAAAACCTGCTGTGCTTTAACCAGCAACACATTTTCAGCTGTGATCTCCAGCATCTGCAGACCTCATTTTTTACCCGGAGTTATTAAGCCCAACTTGGTACATGCATTGCAAGATCAAATAGCTGATCCAAATGAAATGTTTGCTTAAATTCTAACAATGCAAAATTTTGAGGACAAGATGCAAAGACAAAACTTCAATACAGAAGATTGAGGCGATCTAGTTGAGTTAGGCTGGTTAAGGATTTGTTAAGAAACGTAAATGGACAGAAGTAGTTTCTTTTTCCAGCCCAAATCTTGAATACATGTTTTCTTTTAAGAAAAAGCATTTCTTCTCTTATTTTATTTTAATCGCTGTCTTATTAACCAGTTCTAGCCTGCAGCGTGAGCCTGGCCTCCTCAGAAACCAGGTTACACCCGAAACATCGACTTCTCCCTCTCCTGATGCTGCCTGGCCTGCTGTGTTCTTTCATCCTCCTGCCAGTCCCCTTACAAATCAGGCAGCTTTTAAATGCTGGGCCTGTAGTCAGTGTGTTCCATAGCATGGTGAAAACAACCGTGATAATTCATAGCTCTTTTAGCTAACCGTTTCCTATATGTTACATCTTTGGCCTATTCCACCACCTACAGTTAATGTTGTGGTGATGTAATTTAGGAGGTAAAAACAATGACTGCAGATGCTGGAAACCAGATTCTGGATCAGTGGTGCTGGAAGAGCACAGCAGTTCAGGCAGCATCCGAGGAGCAGCGAAATCGACGTTTCGGGCAAAAGTCCTTCATCAGGAATAAAGGCAGAGAGCCTGAAGCGTGGAGAGATAAGCTAGAGGAGGGTGGGGGTGGGGAGAAAGTAGCATGGAGTACAATAGGTGAGTGGGGGAGGGGATGAAGGTGATAGGTCAGGGAGGAGTGGGTGGAGCGGATAGATGGAAAAGAAGATAGGCAGGTCGGATAAGTCCGGACAAGTCATGGGGACAGTGCTGAGCTGGAAGTTTGGAACTAGGGTGAGGTGGGGAAGGGGAAATGAGGAAACTGTTGAAGTCCACATTGATGCCCTGGGGTTGAAGTGTTCCGAGGCAGACGATGAGGCGTTCTTCCTCCAGGAGTCTGGTGGTGAGGGAGCGGCGGTGAAGGAGGCCCAGGACCTCCATGTCCTCGGCAGAGTGGGAGGGGGAGTTGAAATGTTGGGCTGCGGGGCGGTGTGGGGTTGATTGGTGCGGGTGTCCCGGAGATGTTCCCTAAAGTGCTCTGCTAGGAGGCGCCCAGTCTCCCCAATGTAGAGGGGACCGCATCGGGAGCAATGGATACAATAAATGATATTAGTGGATGTGCAGGTAAACTTTGATGGATGTGGAAAGCTCCTTTCGGGCCTTGGATAGAGGTGAGAGAGGAAGTGTGGGTGCAGGTTTTACAGTGGTAGGGGAAGGTGCCAGGATGGGAGGGTGGGTTGTAGGGGGGCGTGGACCTGACCAGGTAGTCACGGAGGGAATGGTCTTTGCGGAAGGCGGAAAGGGGTGAGGAGGAGGAAATATATCCCTGGCGATGGGGTCTTTTTGGAGGTGGCGGAAATGTCGGCGAATGATTTGGTTTATGCGAAGGTTTGTAGGGTGGAAGGTGAGCACAAGGGGCGTTCTGTCCTTGTTACGGTTGGAGGGGTGGGGTCTGAGGGCAGAGGTGCGGGATGTGGACGAGATGCGCTGGAGGGCATCTTTAACCACGTGGGAAGGGAAATTGCGGTCTCTAAAGAAGGAGGCCATCTGGTGTGTTCTATGGTGGAACTACTCCTCCTGGGAGCAGATACGGCAGAGGGGGAGGAATTGGGAATACGGGATGGCATTTTTGCAAGAGATAGGGTGGGAAGAGGTGTAATCCAGGTAGCTGTAGGAGTCGGTGGGTTTGTGAAAAATGTCAGTGTCAAGTCGGTCGTCATTAATGGAGATGGAGAGGTCCAGGAAGGGGACGGAGGTGTCAGAGATGGTCCAGGTAGACAGCACCATGTAAAAATCTTGCAGAGGCAAGGGATGTCACTTTTGTCCAAAGTAAGTGGTTACATACCTAAGGTTAGAGTTAACCTGTTCAGAAATTGACACATTCAGGCTCACAAGGTTAAAGGTTAAGCATGCTGGTGATGCTGAATACCAGCACAATAAGGCTATACCCCAGTCTACCCAGTCCAGTATAAACTGCAAATGACTGGCTTGTCTCAAAGCCACTATATTTAATTATTCCATTTTCTCTTAATCCATTAGGTGAGTAAATACTGGGTTCTTCATATAAGCAGGTTAATGCAAAACAGCTTTATCATTGATTCGTGAGATCTTCAGTGGCTTCAACTGTGACCTTCCCTCCACCCTCAGGTGAGAAATGGGGATGTTTGCTGATGATTGAGCAATGTTCAGCATCATTCGCCACTTTTCAGATACTGATGCTATCCATGTCCAAGTGCAGCAAGACCTGAGCAACATCCAGACTTGGATTGAAAAGTGGCAGACAACATCCATCCCCAACAAATGCCAGGCAATGATCATCTCCAACAAGAAGATATATAACTGCCACCCTTAATGCTTGACAGCATGACCACTTCATCAAGCCCCATCAACTACCATTAAACCAGAAAGAAATTTGTTGGAAAAACTCAACAGGTCAGGCAGCAGCTGTGGGCAGAAATAACTCTGCTTTCCCTCCACAGATGCTGCCAGACCTGAGAAGTTTGTGTTTCCAGCAATTTCTATTTTTGTTTCTTATTTCCAGCGTCTTCCGTTCTTTTTTATTTGACCATTAACCAGTGGTTCAGGGCAGCACGGTGTCTCAGTGGTTGGCACTGCTGCCTCACAGTGCCAGGGACTCTGGTTTGATTCCAGCCTCAGGCAACTGTCTGTGTGGAGTTTGCACATTCTTCCCGTGTCTGCGTGGGTTTCCTCTGGGTGTTCCAGTTTCCTCCTATAGTCCAAAGATGTGCAGGTCAGGTGGATTGGGCCGTGCTAAATTTACCATGGTGTGCAGGTGAAGTGACCATGGTGAATGCCAGGAATAGGTGATGCATCGGGGTGGGATGATCCTTGGAAGTTTGGTATGGATTCGATGGGCTGAATGGCCTGCTTCCACACTGTAGTGATCCTATGAAATATAAATACCAGGTCTATAAGAACAGGTTAGTGGTCGAAAGTTTGTAATGAGTAACTCACCCCCGAGTCCCTAAAGTCTGTCCATCATCTCTGAGACATGTGTTAGGCACATGATGAGTGTTCTCTTGATCATTGTAGATTCAAGAAGCTTAATATTATTCAAGGCAAAATAATGTGCTTGATCAGTACCCCATCCACTCCCTTCACCAAGTTGCAGCAATGAGTACCATTTAAGAGATGTTCTGCAGCAACTCACCAAGGTTTCTTTGAGAAAAACACCCAGACCCACGGCCCCAGCAGAACAAGGGCAACAGGTATTTCAGAGCAACACCCACCTGCAAATTCCTCTCAAAGCCACACAGTGTCTTCACTTGGAAATACATTGCAGTTCCTTCAGTGTTACTTTGTCAATATTCTGGAATTCCATTCCAGATGTATTGAACCCAAATGAACCACGACAGCTCACCCCCACCTTCTCCAGGGCAATTAGGGATTGGCAACAATTGCAGGCCGAGCCAATTGCACCCACATTTAAACAATTAGTAAGCAATGCAATGTATGTTCCAGTCTAACTACCTGATAATCATTACATTTCTACGCAGTATGGCTCCAGATTCCAAAAAAAATGACAATACACTGGAAAATGTATGATAGAGGTTTACAAGGATGTTATGAGAGCAGAGTGATCAATAAAATAAGCCGATATGGCTGGGGTGCTGTTTTCCTTAAGCAAAGAGCTGTCTGAGGGCTTTTAAAATTCTTTATCATTCTTTCAAGATCTTGTAAATTGTGAAAGATTTTGAAAGGGTTGACAAGAACAAAACATTTTCAGTTATAGATAGCCCAAAGCTAGGGCCCACAATAGAAATAAGACAGTCACCACTGAATCCAACAAGGAATTCTGGAAAAAAATGTCTTTATCCAGAGTTTGACTAAAATGGGGAACTCAATACGAGAGTGAGTGTGGAGCCAATAAGTGTGGTTACACCTAAGAAGAGGCTAGGTAAGTGTAAATGACAGAGAAATTAGTCGAAGGTGAAAATCAAGGTGGAGGGTAATATGAAGTTTCAACACAGCACAGGCTATTGTTATCTGGATGCCATTTGATGAGCCTGTAGTTCTCTGCTGTGTTTTATTTTCCTTCGATAGCACAAGTGAAGATTATTGAAAATATTGTGACTTTAGACTACCTTTGAGAGTTATTAAAGATTAATCAGGTTTGTGGTGGTGCTTTCACAGAGACACAGTGCTGTTATCTTTTCCCTCGGATGGGGAGTTTCAAGACCAGGGACACATTTTTTTTAAGGTGAGGGGAGAGAAATTTAAATAAGATATAAGGGGCAATTTGTTTACACAAAGGGTAGGTTGAGTGTGGAAAGAACCCCCTGAGGAAGTGGTAGACGTGGATACAGTTACAACGTTTAAGGCATTTCAATGGATGGGAAAGGTTTGGAGGGATATGGGCCAGGAGCAGGCAGGTGGGGCTCGTTTAGTTTCGGATTATGTTCGGCACGGACTGATTGGACTGAAGGGTCTATTTCCATGCTGTATGACTCTATGAAAACAGACTCCTCTACATTGGGGAGACAGGCTGCCTACTTGAGGAATGTTTCAGAGAACACCTCTGGGACACCTGCACCAACCAACCCAACCGCCCCGTGGCCGAACACTTTAACACCCTCTCCCACTTCACCAAGGACATCAAGGTCTTTGGCCTCCTCCATCGCCAGACCATGGCAACACGACGCCTGGAGGAAGAGCACCTCATCTTCCGTCTAGGAACCCTCCAACCACAAGGGATGAATGCAGATTTCTCCAGCTTCCTCATTTCCCCTCCCCCCACCTTGTTTCAGTCCTAACACTCCGACTCAGCACCGCCTTCTTGACCTGCAATCTTCATCCCGACCTCTCCGCTCCCACCCCACTCCGGCCTATCACCCTCACCTTAACCTCCTTCCATCAATCGCATTCCCAACGCCCCTCCTCCAAGTCCGTCCTCCCTACCTTTTATCTTAGCCTGCTTGGCACACCTTCCTCATTCCTGAAGAAGGGCTTATGCCCGAAACGTCGATGTTCCTGCTCCTTGGATGCTGCCTGACCTGCTTCGCTTTTCCAGCAATACATTTTCAGCTCTGATCTCCAGCATCTGCAGTCCTCACTTTCTCCAATGAAAGCAGATTGCCTTGCATCCCTGAGTTATGATGGTACCTGATGATGCTCAGAGATCCATAAGCTGTCACCTTTGTAAATTTTAGCAGGAACTTAAGCAAATGCCACATTTACAACCAGTATTCAAAGCTTGATTTTCACAAGAGAGTTATGAGGAAAATAATGCGGTTTCAGCATTTTGAGCCTGTGGCCTGAGATTTATTTTCTGTGTTAATGTTTTTAAAAAAGCAACTGAATGATGGTCAGCGAGAATTTTTGACCAAAGCGGTTAAAGCAATGTTTGTCTCACATGCTTTACAGTGAAGTTGGTATATTTGGCTCATGAATGTTGATTGATTTTAACACTGTTTCATCAATTACTCATTCCAATACATCAATAGTTTATCATAGAAATCCTGCCCACACGTTATTTATGTTTATTGTAATCTATGATTTGGCAGCAATCCCAATCACTGCATTAATCATTCACTTCTGTTGCATCTTTAGTGCTGTGTTGCTCGAATGATTAAATTTAAACTCTTCTGCTAATAAGAACACCTTCTGACTTAATCATTATTCTATTTCTTTATTTTTAAATTTGTTCATCGGATTTAGACCTGGCTGGTTAGTTCAACCTTTGAGACCTTCTTAAAACAGTTCCTGAGTTGTAGGTGTATCCACAATCAGTTGGAAGGAGGTTCCAGGATTTTGACCAACATTAATGAAGTAATCTCTGTATGTTTCCAAGGCAGGATTATCTGCAACTTGGTGACCATCTTTAGCTGGTATAGGTTATGGGCTGCCAAATGAGCCTCGGGAAGTTGCTTCATCTTGAAGATGGCACACACTGCTGTCTCTGTGCAATGATGGTCAACATAATAAGTGTTTAAGTTGGGTTTCTGATCAGGTGGGCTGTTTTGTCCTGGACGGTGTCAAGCTCCTTGAGCGTTGTCAGTATTTTTGGAGAAACTGGAGGTGAGTTAGCTGCCTTGCTTTACCCAAGTGTCCTCACAATTGTGTGCCTCACTATTATTTTTAAACAAAAACATTTGGGGCATTATTCCCAGTTTGGGTATTGGACTCTGCTAAGAAGATGATGCTTCAATAAAGAAATGTTATTGTGTCACCCTCAGCACAATAGCAGCATTGAAACAGTTGGTTTGGACCATAATGCTGTGGAGTCATTGTTGTTCTCAATCTGCACACTGGACAATCCTAATTCCATGCGCATTTCCTGATTCAATATCCTTAAATTTTCTTTTGCGTCAATCACTGGCTTACCTATTCTTAAATTTTGTTCTTACCTCACAGATTCATCCTCTGCTTTCTCCCTACCTCTGTCCTAGTATGTTGCTCTGTTATCTTGAGACTCTGTCCCTATGTTCTAGATTCAGGGAAACAACCTTTTCGTGTCTACCCCATCAGGCTCCTTCAGAATCTAATACATCTCAATGAAGTTCTTTTGAACAATAATTGCCTTAATTTAATCTTTCAGCACAGCAGGTGGCACAGTGGTTAGCACTGCTGCCTCACAGCACCAGGACCCGGGTTCAATTCCCACCTCAGGCAACTGACTGTGGAGTTTGCACATTCTCCCCGTGTCTGCGGTTTCCTCCCGCAGTCCAAAGATGTGCAGGTCAGGTGAATTGGCTGTGCTAAGTTGCCCGTTGTGTTAGAGGGGTGGGTTGTGGGTCGGTGTGGACTTGTTTGGCTGAAGGGCCTGTTTCTACACTATAAGAAATCTAATCTGCAACACATGTTTTCTAAAAATTGATGATGGTGGCATGATCGCAGTATCAGTGGCCTAATAATCCTGAGATCCTGACAATAATTCTGGGAGCATAGGTTCAAATTCCACATGGGCATTTGGTAAAATTTGATTTCAATAAAATCTGGGCCATTGTTGATTTTCATTAAAAACCCATTCAGATCACCAATGACCTTTTGAGAAGGAAATCATCCATCCTTATCTGGTCTGGCCTCCACACGACCCACAGTAATAGCTGAGTAACAAATGCTGACCTAGCCCGTGATGTCCACATCCTGTGAATGAATGTTTCAAAACTGAGGAAAAATTTGTTTTACCTCCTTCATTGCAAGCATTTCAATCCTCAGAGAACAGAGCTGTTTTCCTGGTGTGCTGTCCCATACAACTATAGCAGGACTTCCTTGTTTTTAGACACCAATTTTCTTCAGGCTTCAAGATTGCAGGATTTCTGTAGTTTGTGTTTCTGTTTCTATCATGAAAGACCCCTTGAGGCCTTCCATGAACTGCTAATGAAACTCATTTCCAGATCTCAGCTGACATTGATAGAAGTTTATGATTACTGAACACTCAAATATTGAATTAAATGATTTATTGAATTGAATAATTTATTGGCGCTAATACTTTACAGTGAATAATACAGTACAATACAGTGAGAAACTTCAACAGTCACCATAATGGCGGCATTTTGAATAGTTTAAGAATAATAAGTGTCAGTGGTTACTGATTTGTACTGACCTGAAAAAATTCTAAGTGTCAGTGGTTTATCTTGTTCTTTGTTCATTAAGTATGCATTGAGACTCTGAGACCTCTTTGCAACATTCAACCTATCTTTCCAAATTCATAATTCTGGATTTCTGTGATCGTGGCGTCACCTTACTGGCTGTGGAGAGTTTTAAAACTTTGTTTATTTCCATTATTCATTGAGCCAGCGTGATTCGCTTCCTTGTTTCGCAGCAGTGCTTGCCCTGTCTATACCGGGAGGAAATCCTTCTAACTGTGGATTTGGTCGCTGTTGCTGCATCTCCTAAGAGGTTCCATATAAGTTGTAGACATCTTCTTCATGAAAGTATTGATTCTTGTCAAAAGAAATAACTGAGTTCTGAAGAATAGTATTCCTTGAAACCAAAAGTATAAGAGGGTCTAACTTTTCAGATTCAAGTAAATGATCAGCATTTTTAATTAATTGGACATATAATGCTGGCTAGACCAGCATTCATTGCTCATTATTAATTGCCCAGAGGTCAGTTAAGCATCAACCACATTGCTGTGGGTCTGGAATCACATACAGGCCAATTAATGACAGCAGATTTCCTACCCGAAAGGACATGAGTGAATCAGATTATTTTCATAGTAATTATCATAGAATCCTCGCAGTGTGGGAGCAAGCCATTCAGCCCATCGAGTCCACACCAACCCTCTGAACAGCATCCCACCCAGACCCATTCCCCTGCCCTATCCTTGTTACCCTGCATTTCCCATGGCTCATCCACCTAGCCTGCACACGGTGGGCAATTCTTTAGCTTTTGGCCAATTCACCTGACCTGCGCAAGTTTGGATTGGGAGAGGAAACCGGAGGAAACCCATGCAGACACGGGGAGAATGTGTGAACTCCACACAGACAGTCGCCCAAGTCTGGAATTGAACCCAGGTCCCTGGTGCTGTGAGGCAGCAGTGCTCACCACTGAGCCATCATACCGACTGAAGCCTGTTCCTTTATTGGCAATGGATTTTTAAAAATTCTTTGTTCCACCCTGTCTCTGTAAGTACATTGATTTCCATCACACTCTATGCAGTGAGGCTGTTGGATTTCTTTCAGCTGTTATCCACTTATCCTGCTTTTGACATTCTCCTCCCTCCTTCCTCAACTTCTTCCTGGTCTTGTCCAGTCCACGGTTTAGTGACTATGTATGCTAAGAGTCCACCGATAGCCAGTCCCCTACTCAAACTGTTCTTCACTTCAGGTATACTCACCATCACTAGGTTTGGATTGTTTGTCTGGACTTCAGCTTTACTGTTGCTGATGTTTTCTCTTGTGCTTTATATCGGCACTTTGAGATACCACCTGGAGTATCTCAGCTGGAGGCGCCTGTGCATGTACTTTCCCTGAGGCTGCTTGATCCTTATCGCTAAGTCAGGCTTTTCAATTCTTTATGCACCTTAACCTTCATTTCATTACGCAGTAAGTTAATAAATACAGTCTCTAGTGTATATCTGAGAACACACTCCTCATTAGATTGGTATTTTCTCTTTTACTGATGTCAGAATCATGGTAGCAGTCCCATCATGATAGTTTACATCGATCTGATCTTCAGGCTGTTACTGTCCACCTCAAGTTCTCTGTTCCTGGTCACCACTATCACCATGTAGTAATGTAAAATCTTTAAATGAATAGCACCAGGCTTTATTGAACTTAACTGTATACAGAGGATGGTAAGAGCAAACATCCTGCTTGGAGTGATTAGATTAGATTCTCTACAGTGTGAAAACAGGCCCTTTGGCCCAACCAGTCCACAACGAATCTCCGAAGAGTAACCCACCCAGACCCATTTCCCTTTAACTGATGCACCTAACACTATGGGCAATTTAGCACAGCCAATTCATCTGACCCACACATCTTTGGACTGTGGGAGGAAACCCGCACAGACACAGGGAGAATGTGCAAACTCCACACAGACAGTCACCTAAGGCTGGAATCGAACCTGGGACCCTGGTGCTAACCACTGAGCCACAGTACCACCCTTGTTTAATGGGAAAGAAACAACATTGCTTCTTTTAACTTTTTTGATATGTACACGATATTTCAAAATTTACTACTTTCCCTGACCTTACCAGAATCCTAATGGAAGCAGGCCATTTGACCCATCGAATCCAGACTGACGCTTTAAAAAGTATCCCACCTATACCCATTCCCCCTACCCTATCCCTGTAACCCTGCATTTTCCCATGGCTAATTCCACCTAACTTGCTACAGAGGCAACCTCTAATTTCACTTGAATAAAGAGCTGCAGATGCTGTAAATCAGAAACAAGAACAAAAATTGCTGGAAAAGCTCAGTGGATCTGGCAGCATCTGTGGAGATAGATCCAAGTTAATGTTTCAGGTTGAGTGACCCTTCCTCAGAGCCACGTTAATTCTGATTTCTCTAATTCCATGTGATCTGATGTCATTATGACCAAGGTCCTTTTGCACGTGCTCAGTAGCTTTCCTTGGAGTAAAGATACAATTTATTCCACACTTCCCCGTATTATTCTCCATCTTCCACATTGTTGCCCATATACTTAACCTCTGGGGATCTCTGAGCGTTTCTTTTGTACGCTCTGCTGTTAGAAATCCCACCTACCTTTGCAGCTAAAATTGAGCTCCCGCTTTCTTCTGCTGATTCTGACATTAAGGTGACATATACATGCAAACAAACTCGAATGTGGACGACATCTATTATTCACATTTGCTTTTGAGTGAAATCAGTCTGTTCCGTCTTAAATTGGTAGCAAAACTCAATTTCGTTTAATCTCTGTGTACTGCCCTGATCCTGTTATACACAGCTACTGAAACTGGGAAAGCCAGAATCTGGGCAGCATAATGATACTGTTAATGTTCATTATCTATCATGCCTGAGGCATCATTCGCAAAGTAACATCAGCCACTGCTATGGGCACTGGGCCGCACAGGGAATTACTTCATGTAACAATATTATGCCATAAAGAATCTATCGGTTTTCATGGGGTAAGAACAGTATTCAATATTAAACAGTTAATAAGATCACACTTGAGAAATAAACAGTGCTCAGATTGCAAATCCAATAACAGTCTGCTTTCTACTAGGTATGCCAATCTCTCAAATTTCATTCCTTATATTTATAAGGACATTTTAAATTGTTAAAAGCATTCCAAAGTTGTGAAGGTGGAGAGCACACTGTGTTGCATCTCTGTAACTCATTTAGAAAATGCATCTTCTATTTACTTTCTTGATTGGGAAATAAATCTCTGCAGCTCCAGAAGCACACTAGCTCTGCATGTCATTTTTCATTTCAATTTCTTGGTGAATTTTTGTGCTCATTGAACGAAGAGATTTCCACGCTGGGGAATGAATATTACAGGAAAGCAGCAACAAGAGAAAGATATTTAGCCCATCTAGCTGTCTCCACCATTTAAGCATGACTCACCTTTGAACTAACTCCTCTGACTCATAATCCGTAACCCCTTTGAAAATTTACCAGCCTCAATTTTCAAATTAACACTTGCATCTGTTGTCATTTGCAGAAGAGAGTTTCAAAACTTCACTTCTCCCTTTGTACAAAATGTTTCTTAATTCAATGATAATCTCCCCCCATCCTAGACTGTCCAATCACTAGAAATCGTTTCTCTCTATCTAACCTATCTATTCCTTTTGTTTTATATATGGAAAGTAGGCATCTGTGGCTGAGGGACTCCCTGAGATTCTTGTAGAGAGAGGAGGAAAACTTCTTCAAGGCAGGCATCCTAGTAACAGGATTCGCAGTAGGGTTAAAATCAACGAGGTAAAAACAATGACTGCAGATGCTGGAAACCAGATTCTGGATCAGTGGTGCTGGAAGAGCACAGCAGTTCAGGCAGCATCCAATGAGCAGCGAAATCGACGTTTCGGGCAAAAGCCCTTCATCAGGAATAAAGGCATCATTTATTGCCCAGTCCTAATTGCCATTTGAAGTGAGTGTCTTGCTAGGGGCAAGTCAGAGTCAGCCACTCTGCTGTGGTTCATGTGTAGATCAGACCAGGTAAGGCTGGTTGATTTCCTTCCCTAAAGCATGTTAGTGAACCAAATGTTTTTTTTTAAATAACGGCGACATGGACTAATCGCAAGTTAGCATTGATTCAGACTTAACCATCTGCTATGGTGGGACTTGAACCACATCCCCACAACATTATCCAGCAGCCCTGGAATTTTTTAAGCCCAGTGACAAGATTGCGATTCCATTGTCTGTTCCTGATGCATGAGTAATGCCCGTTCCCGGGAATGCGGAATTTCAGTGATGAGGAGCGATGGAATAAGTTGGGATTGTTCTCCTTGGAGAGAAGGAAGCCGAGAGGAGTTCTGATAGGGGTTTTGCAAATCTGGATGGAGTGCATAGGGAGAAGCTGAACTGCTTTGATAAGGCAAAATGAATAAAACAGCATAGATTCAAAATGATGTACAAACAAATGGAAGGTGACGTAAGGAAAAGCTTTTTCGCTCAGAGAGTGGTTCAAGTACAGAATAAACTGCCTGGAAGTGTGGTGAAGGCAGGCTCAACTGAAGCACTCAAAAGGGCATTACTTGGATAAAAATAATGTACAAGGTTATGGGGAAGAAACAGGAGGTTGGTGCGACATTTAACGAGCTGGTGGAGGCATATAGTCTGAATTGCTTCTTTCTCCACTCTCACATTTCAATGAATCCCTACAGTATGGAAACTGGCCAATCAGCCCATCAAGTTCACACTGACCCTCTGAAAAGCATTGTACCTGACCCACGACTCTACCCTATCCCCACATTTCCTATTGCTAATCCATCTAGCCTGCACACTACAGGCAATTTAGTATGGTCAATCCACCTAACCTGCACATCTTTGGACTGGGGAAGGAAACCAGCTGAAACCCACATGGAAAATGGGCAACTCCACACAGACAGTCATCCAAGGATAGAATCGAGCCCAGATTCCAGGCATTGTGAGGCAGCAGTACTAACCACTAAGTCACCATGCCACCCTTCTGTGATAAATGATAGCTTCAAAGTCTATACAAAGCACGAAACAAATAATGAAGAAAAGAGGAAGGAGGGTGAGGAGACACCACTGAAAGTATGATTTAACAGGTGGGTTTTGAAGGAGAGCAGAGAGATGACAAGATGGAGAGGCACAACTAAAATTCAGGAACAAGATGGCCAAAGGTTTCTCTCAGCTGTCATGGCATCTTTGAAGATTACTGCTTGGTAGCTGATGGATATTGGTTTTCAAACCATCCAATGACTGCTGTTGTATCCTAGGAGAAAGTGAGGACTGCAGATGTTGGAGACCAGAGTTGAAAAGTGTGGTGCTGGAAAAGCACAGCAGGCCAGGCAGCATCCGAGGAAAAGTATGATGCTGGAAAAGCCAAGTTAACTTCAAGAAAGTCACTGAAGCAGACATGAGATGAACAGCTAACTAACCTGTTTGAGTAGCATGAGCTGGGCAATAAGTTTTGGCTCGTGGAAGTTGTTGTTCTGTATTAAAGATGATTTAATGTGGCCACTTTCCTGTACAAGAGATTGCTGAGGCCACTTTTAGAATTCTGTGTACAATTCTGGTCACACTGCTTGAGGAGGGATGTTGTAAACCAGAAAGGGTACAGAAAAATATACAAGGGTGTTGCCTGGACTGGAGGGTTTGCATTATGAGAAGAGACTGGGTCGGCTGGGATTTTTCTCACTGGAATGTTTGAGGCTGAGGGATGACCTTACAGAGATTTATAAAGTCATGAGGGGCATGGATAGGGTAAATACTCAAGGTCTTTTCCCCAGGGTTGGGAGAGTCCAGAACCAAGGGCTTATGTTTAGGGTGAGGGGAAAGATTTAAAAGGGATGTGAGGGGCAACTTTTTCACACAGAGGGTGGTACGTGTATGGAAATAGCTGCCGGAGGAAGTGATAGAGGTGGGTACAATTACAATGTTTAAAGGAAATTTGGACAGGTAAATGAATAGGTATGGTGTCTAGGGATATGGGCCAAAGTAGGCAAATGTGACTAACTCAGTTTCGGATTTCTAGTCAGTCTAGACAAAGTGGACTGAAGGGTTTGTTTCCTTGCTGTATGACTCTATGACTCATCAAATTATGGTTAGGGTGCAGTAACTGCCCTTTACTGCAGCATTTCCCAACACCTCTTCCAAATAAAATCGACTATTGGATCCAACTACTACTTAGGTGGGAGGTATAACCTGATCTGTTGGAGGTGGGGGAGGGGCTCCTTTCTGTGGTGGTGAAATCCCTTTAGGAAATTATTAGGAAGGAAGACAAAATGCTGATCTAATTGAAAAAAAAATGCAAAGAGAATGCTGGAAATTCCCTGCAGGTAGGCCAGAACTTGACAAGTGAGGAAACACCTTGATGTTGTGACAATGCTGTTAGCTTCTGATCCATGGGTCTCTCACAGTTGGGAGTTAGATCAAACAATAAGCTGCCCAGATATGCTGAGGCTAGTACTTTCCTGTGTGTCAACATTAATGACTCTGTCATCTTTTGAAGAATCAGCCTTTACCTGCTCGACCCACGCCTTGGAGAACTTGTGGCACTGGTAAAGTAAACATTTACATTTTGTATAATGTATAAAAGCAACTGCACTTCACACTCTGGATTCTGTAAATCAAAGGATCTCGATATCGATTCCTGTAAGAGAAGGGCTGCCCTATGACAGGAGATCAAGCAGAATGGATCTGTACTCTCAGCATTTCAGATACATAAGAGGTGATCATGTGGGATAGCATGACATTTTTCAAGGACAAACAGGGTAGATGCTGTCTCGCCAGTGTTGAAATGGTGGAGGGGGGCATTGATCACCATAATCAGATCATTAGAATTAGCATGAGGTCTTATAGTCACATGGATTGAAGTACTGGGATTACAGGAGCACAGAGAAAAGGGTACAAAATCACCAGTTCCGGTGCCATCTTTTATTTACAAAGGTGCCTAAGGACAAAATCTGAGGTATAAGTTGGAAAAATAAAGAAATAAAGTTAAAAGTTCAGCATTACAGAAAAGAAATAAAAGCTGACTGAGTAGATGAGTACACACTGTCCTTCACCTCAAGGCTGGGAGTCCACACTGTCCTACATCTTGAGACCAAGAATCAGCACTGTCTTTCACCTAGAGACCAGGAGTCCGCACTGTCCTTTACCTCGAGACCAGGAGTACACAGTGTCCTTCACCTCGAGACCAGAAGTCTGCACTGTCTTTCACCTCGAGACTAGGAGTCCACACTGTCCTTCACCTCGAGACCAGGAATCAGCACTTCTTTCACTTTGAGACCAGGAGTACACACTAACCCTCACCTTGAGACCAGGAGTCCGCACTGTCTTTCACCTCAGGACCAAAAGTACACACTGTCCTTCACCTCAAGACCAGGTGTCTGCACTGTCCTTCGCCTCAGGACCAGAAGTCCGCACTGTCCTTCACCTCAGGACCAGAAGTCCGCACTGTCCTTCACCTCAGGACCAGGAGTACACACTGTCCCTCACCTCAGGACCTGGTGTACACGCTGTCCTTCACCTCGAGACCAGAAATACACATTGTCCTTCACCTCGAGATCAGGAGTACACACTGTCCTCCACCTTGAGACCGAGAGTCCGCACTGTCCTTCACCTCGAGACCAGGAGTACACACTGTCCTTCATCTCAAGGCCAGGAGTCTCCCCAGATCACACAGGACCTCACTTCACATCTGCCTGTGGGCTTCACCTTGCTGCCACCTGTGCTGCCCGAGGACAGGGTGTAAGTGGAAAGAAAAAAAAGGGGAAAAACAACATGAACAGAGAAAAAAAGAAGGAAAGGAACAAATGGAGCATAGAGGAGCTCTGGGTCAGAAATCCTACTCTGCCGCCATCTTGAAATGAGGAGAAACCTTTTTCACTCATGCAGTTGTGAATGTTTGGAATTGTCTATCCCAAAGGGCTGTGAATGTGCAGCTGATGACTTTGGGGCAAGAAGCATTGTGTGTGTAATTAGAAAGGACATGAATGTATCCCCATGATCTGATTGAATTGGAGATGGGTGCAACTGATCTCTCCAGCTCTTTTGTTATGTTCCCATACTGTAATGAGGTGATGCTTCACAATGAAATACATTTATGGGCTCATTGTTTAATCCTTACCATCCTACCCGTTGTTATTTTCCACCTTTCATGCTAAGTAATATTCCTTTAATGTTCACTATAAAGGGTTGGAAGTCCATCAAAAATATTGAATTAGACTAATCAGCAAAGCAAAGATCCATTGTATTTTCGCTTGAATTGATCATAATTAGATCCAATTTTAGTAATTGCGGATTTGTCCACAAAATTGATGTAGAGCAAAATTAAATGGAATTTCTTTTTAATATCATTATATAGCACAGTTGTTTCCAAAGCATAAATTGTTTATTCTGAGTTCAACGTAAACATAATTATTTTTTGATCATATTGGACTTTGAAAGCATATTCTCAAACCTCAAGGCTTTCAAATTTGGCCCTTTATGGTTAATTAAATGAATTTTTGGACTTCATTCCTGTCAGAATTAATTACAGACGCTGCAGCAGATACATGTTTTCTTATGCAAACGATGGCGATGAGGGGAGAATAAGGCTGTGAGAGAAAATGTCCCCCTTTTAAATCATTCTGGTTATATTTATTCAAGTGCGGGGTTCTAACGTTTCAATCTGACAGTCATTAATAATTCACGGCTGGGTGTTTGTCAGTGTACATCTCCTGTTACTGACATCCAGACACATCTCTTAATTGGCCGATTCCAGTTCCCTTCTCCCCTTCCCCCCCCCTCCAACCCCACACCGCGCCTTTAACAGAGCTGAACATTCAAGAGGACATGGATCAATAGATGTAAATAGAGAAATAGAGGAAAGAAGAGAGAGTGAGAGAGGAAGAGAGGGGGTGGGGGAGAGAGAGTGTGAGAGAGGCAGAGACCATTCGAAGAAGCAAATATAGATCAGGTCATGAAGACAAAAGTAAGCAGTAGTTTCTAAGATGTCGAATTCCACTCTGAATCCCTTCATCAACACTTCTTGACAGGGGACAAGACAAATCCTGGAGTGTGTCTGCTTAAGCAGTCAGAGCTAGTTTGGCACTAGTGTCTGAACATATTACTGAAAAACCTAACAAAAAAAGATCTGAAGGGGGTGTAGCTCTAATACATTGTCTGAGGTAGGTGCCTGTACTCAAAATAATTGCTTTTGAACTGAGCTTAATGTTGTGTGGAAAAGATGAGGCAGTTCTGTTTTGTGAGAATACATGGTTCACCTGACTCTTTGGCTCCATTGCTGCACCAGCACTAGAATCATGTCCCAATCAGGATTATTTATTTCTGTGCTTTCATTTTTTTCCTTTTCTATTAACCACACAAAATTAAACATTGTATTCACAGCTTGTGAGACAACTGCCTTTAGTTTCTTGAAGACTGTGAGAAGCTTGAATGTGCTGTAGTAATCAGCCACTAATTTATCACCTCGAAACACAGTGTATGCCTCTCCTGTGGTTCCACCTGCATAATCTGTCATGGAGAATAAAAAATGACATTAGTAAAGGAGCCTAGCGCAGCTCTGGTAAGTCAGACATAAGTGTACAAAGGACTGTGGTCAAGAGGGTGATGAAGGGACTAAAATCTCATTGCCTTTCAATGATTGTTATGACTCTGCTGACTCTGAACAGTCATCAGATGTATCTGCTGAAACTGTCTGAATCTACATTGCCCATAACCAGGTAGCTTCAAGCCTCAACTGTTTAAGCACAATGTTAAGAGATTGACTTTACTCAGCATCACTCCAAGGTGTGGCAATGTGTTGTGCAACTGTATGGTTGCTTTTATCCAATGGAGCCCCATGATTCTGGGCAAACGCGCTCATCATGAAAAGACACTGCTGAGATGCAGGATTGGGGAAGTATACATTTTTTTCCATACGAAACATGCGGCATGTGTATGAGTGAGTGGAATATAAGCTGAGTGGATGAAGAGGCCATTCAGGAAGGTTTGAGTTATAAAGAAAGGCTGAATGGGCTGGGATTTTCTTCATTGGAGTTTAGGAGGTTGAGAGGTGACCTGGAAAAGTTTATAAAATAATGAGAGGTATAGATAGAGTTGTTGTTTCTCTAAGATGGGGAATTTCAAGACTAGGGGCTTATTTTTAAGGTGAGAAGAGAGAGAGATTTAAAACAGACATAGGAGGCAAAGATTTTACACAGAGGGTGGTTCACATGTAGAATGAACTTTCTGAGGAAGTGGTGGATGCAGGTATAATTGCAAAGTTTAAAAGACATTTGGATAGATACATGAATAGGAAAGGAGGGATATGGGCCAGGAGCAGACAGGCGGGACTAGATTAGTTTGGGATTATGGTCAGCATGGACTGGCTGGGCTGTATAACTATGACTCTATGACTATGACAGGAGAAATGTTAATGTTGTGAGTTTATTAATATTTGTACGTAACTCAACCCTCCAGTGCATCAAGTCAAACCTAACTATACTAGATGCTGCTACACTCAATGTTATGTACAATTACATTACTGGATAACCCACCTATCAGCAAGGTCCTCACCCAAAGGGCTGACTTTTCTTTTTGATGAAGTTGTGCGTGGAAGGGGCTGTAAAAGTAAGAGGGACTTCTGCCCTTGAGTGGAGATTTCTCACACAATTACCTTCCTCTCAGCTTATTACATATTCATGGAAAGGTAAAACACCAAGTTTCATGGGTGGAGAGGCAGGGAAGTTCTGCTCCTCACTGGGAACTGTGAGATATCAACCATTTTTCCGACCACCTCCAAACTAAGCCTCAAAAAGGAAAATTCTGTCTGTAGAATAGTACTGCACAGAGGGAGGCCATTCAGCCCATCAAATCTTCACCTGCTGTTTTGCAGAGACATCCAGTTGGAGTCATCCCGTTCTATCCCTCTACCCCTACAGTTTTTTCCTGTGAGTATGTATCCCATTCCTGATTGAAGACTACTGCTCTTCATTTCAAGTTGTATCCAATTGTTGAATATGAAGTTCCTTCTCATTGTTGTCTCTGGCTCCTTTGCCAATCACCTTTAATCTTTGGTCTCTCAATGTGGATCATTGAGACTTTCAGAACCATTCTCTTGTATTGACTCTGTCTAAACCTTTCATGTCAGTAAAGACATCAATAAAAATCTCTATTTCATCTTCTCAGGTACTGCCTGGTCAGTGTTACTTTTCTTCATAAAATCTCTTGCTTTATCAAAATCACAATCACAAGGGCCACCCGCATTAGAATTCCTCTCCAACTACTGTACAGGCTTCCACATAACATCTGACGCAGTTGTTGCAGGAACAATTTAATAAGTAACAAATAACTATTTGTTGCCTGAATCATGTGAAATGATGAAGGTGGTCAACTGGTCAGCAACATTGGGAGATTTCGGATGCAATCAAAATGCCCCATTGGGTACAGTTTGATTCATCAATAAGATGATTGTTCCTGCACTCTCTGGAAGTTGATGCCGAGACCTTGTAGTCAATCTTATTCAGGTCAGTATGTACTGGTTCTGGTTTGCAAGAAGCCACAACCAGAGCTGGCATTTCTCACTGCTGCCCTCCCATTGTGATAGCCAGAACCTCAAGCAGCTGGGCATTGCTTGGGATGAACTCCTGAAAAACCTTGGATGGTCGAGTGATGCTGAGTTTATAATGAACTGATTAAGGTTAATAGATAATGTGTTTGATGTGTATTTATTAACCCATTTCATGTTTTATTAATTATCATTCTTTTATTGCACTGTAATTTGTACACACCTATGCCTATTGTCATGATGTGTCAGAAATCACTGCGCTGTCTTGTGTGTTTTGCACTTCCTATGCACTTCTTGCTGCCCTGTGTATGATTGTATAGTTCGTGCTGTCCATGTAACATCTTGGTCTCGGAGGAAAGCTGTCTCGTTTTTACTGTATCAGTTGTAGAAATGACAAATAAAAGCTACACTTGACTCTTGTTGGTTCAGCCTTCCTGATAAAGGGCTTTTGCTCGAAATGTCAGCTCTCCTGCTCCTTGAGTGCTCCCTTTTCCAGCACCAAACTCAGGACTCTTGTTAGTTAAAGCTAAGCAAAGGAGCTTTCAGGATCATAAGAATAAAAAATGCAGACATTCATCATTCATTATCTTGTTGAGAGTTCCTCCTCCTCAGTCTCATCCCTTGCTTGAGGTGTGGTAACCTTCAGGTTAATCCATCTCCAGTCATCTCTCCCTATAATGAGGGAACAGCTCTCTCGTCCTGTGGGACAATGCTGACTTTATTATTTACTATTATGGCTTTATCCAAGAAAGTGCAAATTTTTCTAATTCATCCTTTCTATGTCTATTAAACTGTCTCTTGAAGTCTTCAGTATTTCCTTAACAGCTTGGCTATAGCACACTGGGCTAACAGTGCATTGTTTCAGTCTCCACATGTTATGAGGGACATTAGAGATGGGCAAATAAATGCTGGCCTAGCCAGCAACATCGGCATTGTATGAATGAATTTTTTAAAAAAGGCACTGGAAATGTTGAAAAATATAGCTATCCAAAGCTGATATCGAAGCTGAGAGCATTTCAGTGGAAGCTAGATGGAGAACATGAGGGATATATTATGTTGACCACGATGAAATGAAATAAAGTGAAAAGGGTTTCATGCGGAGCGCAAGAATGGAACAGGGCAGTTTGAGCTGGATACCATGTTGTAAACTCATTGCTCTCTTGCTTCGTATTAGTACCCCTCCCTCACCAACCCAACCCCAAACAAGTGAATGTGAGAAACATTACTCTTGATTGTTTCTTGCTCAACAGGGGATTCTTTTTTCACGCTCATGGAATGCGAGCATCACCGGTTGTCCCACATTTACTGCCCACCTCCAATTATCCAGTGGGTAGTTAAGCATCAACTGTATTGCTGTGGGTCTGGAGTCACATGTAGGCCTGACCAGGTAAGGATGGCAGATTTCCTTCCCTAAAGGACATTAATGAACCAGATGGGGTTTTTTTTCTGACAATTGGCAATAGTCAACATTAAACTCTTATTTCCAGATTATTATTGAATTCGAACTGCTGTGGCGGGATTCTCAGAACATGACCTGGCTCTCTGGATTGATAGTCTAGTGATAATGCCACTAGACCATTATCCACCCAAACCAAAAGCTAAGGTTTGTGTGGGAAAAGGCAGGAAAGTGGATGTGAAGAATGTCAGGTCGACCAAAATCCTGTTGAATGGTACAGCAGGCTTGAGAGGCCGAATAGCCTACTCCTGCTCCCATTTCTTATGGCCTTTCTTCCTGAAGAGATGGCAAGTTCCCATATTTCAATCCCCCTGTCCTGCCACAGCATGCCAAGGACTATGAGTTCATTTGTTCATTTTGTGGTGATGCAAATGTTTACTTCCTGAAGCATGTTACTATTTTAGAGATAATGTTATGTCCTGAGGGATGATTGTTACGAAGGTAAGATAATTAAAATGCTGCGCTTTAGTAATTACCAGAACACCGAAATAAAGTGTTCACTTTTTGTTTTGAATACGGTCAGATTGGAAGAGTTTGAACTGTAAAACAGCAAGTGGTCCGAGTTTATTGATTTGAATCTTGCAAAGGAAGAGCAGCTGGATGACCATTTAACTGGAATCGAGTGGACAATCCACTCCAGTGCAAACCAATTGCAAAGGAAATTACAATCAGCTGAATTAGCTCGGAAGTTTCAGAAAAGTAACCAGCACAAGGGGTTGAGGTTCCAGAGTCAATACAAAGTAAAGATTTACTTCTGAGGCCGTCAAGACATTGGTCAGGCCACTTTGGAATACTGTGTCCAATTCTGCTCTCCGTGATATTGGAAGGATATTGTTAATCTTGAAAAGGTTCAGAAAGGAGTTATAAATATGTTAGCTGCAAATGTGTTGCTGGTCAAAGCACAGCAGGCCAGGCAGCATCTCAGGAATAGGGAATTCGACGTTTCAAGCATAAGCCCTTCATCAGGAATGAGAGAGAGTAGCCAAGCAGGCTAAGATAAAAGGTAGGGAGGAGGGACTTGGGGGAGGGGCGATGGAGATGGGATAGGTGGAAGGAGGTCAAGGTGAGGGTGATAGGCCAGAGTGGGGTGGGGGCGGAGAGGTCAGGAAGAAGATTGCAGATTAGGAGGGCGGTGCTGAGTTGAGGGAACCGACTGAGGCAAGGTGGGGGGAGGGGAAATGAGGAAACTGGAGAAATCTGAATTCATACCTTGTGGTTGGAGGGTTCCCAGGCGGAAGATGAGGCGCTCCTCCTCCAGCCGTCGTGTTGTTATGTTCTGCCGGTGGAGGAGTCCAAGGACCTGCATGTCCTCGGTGGAGTGGGAGGGAGAGTTAAAGTGTTGAGCCACGGGGTGATTGGGTTGGTTGGTTCGGCCGGCCCGGAGGTGTTCTCTGAAGCGTTCCGCAAGTAAGCGGCCTGTCTCCCCAATATAGAGGAGGCCACATCGGGTGCAGCAGATGCAATAGATGATGTGTGTGGAGGTACAGGTGAACTTGTGGCGGATATGGAAGGATCCCTTGGGGCCTTGGAGGGAAGTGAGTGTGGAGGTGTGGGCGCAGGTTTTACATTTCCTGCGGTTGCAGGGGAAGGTGCCGGGGGTGGAGGTTGGGTTGGTGGGGGGTGTGGATCTGACGAGGGAGTCACGAAGGGAGTGGTCCTTGCGGAACGCTGATAGGGGAGGGGAGGGAAATATATCCTTGGTGGTGGGGTCCGTTTGGAGGTGGCGGAAATGGCGGCGGATGATATGTTGTATGCGGAGGTTGGTGGGGTGGTAGGTGAGAACCAGTGGGGTTCTGTCTTGGTGGCGGTTGGAGGAGCGGGGCTCAAGGGCGGAGGAGCGGGAAGTGGAGGAGATGCGGTGGAGGGCATCATCGATCACGTCTGGGGGGAATCTGCGGTCCTTGAAGAAGGAGGCCATCTGGGCTGTGCGGTGTTGGAACTGGTCCTCCTGGGAGCAGATGCGGCGGAGACGAAGGAATTGGGAATATGAGATGGCGTTTTCACCACACTACCACTTAACAGCGATGGTGCTTATTTTCCCCCAGCACCCATGTCATGTTTGAACGGGTGTAGGACCTAGTGAAGAACAAAAAGTGTGAAAATTGTTACTTATATCCCAGGAAGAAAGGAAACACCCGAGTGGCCAGTGAAAAGTAGTGCCATTTGCATCAAAGGGCAATGCTGCATGATCAAACAGTGAAGGGGAGGGCAGGGATTAAATCAAAGTAGAGTTGGTGGGGGAAATAATGCACTCCACTCCCTGTGGCGCCAACCTCTCCTTGAACAACTCCAGGGTGTTGGTGGACACCGTGTGCTCCTTCTCCAGAGACACCTGGGCTCTAACATAACCGCGGAAGAGGGGCAGGCAGTCGGCCCTAACGACCCCCTCCATGGCCCGCTGCCTGGACCTGTTTAAGGCCGGTTTGGCCAGGTCTCTTGGCTATATTTCTTTCTTTTTTTTAATCTTTTCTTTCTTTTTCCTTTTTCATTTTGTTTTCATTCCCATGCCTCCCCCCCACCCCTATCACCACCACCCTTTAGCACCCATGTTGTATGTGTAGGTGTGAGACACAGTGAAAAACACAAGGTGTACGAATCTTTATTCAATTTCCACCACCAGGAAGAAAGGAAACACCCAAGTGGCCTGTGACAAGCAGTGCCCTTCACATCAAAGGGCAATGCTGTGTGATCAAACAGTGAAGGGGAGGGCGGGGATTAAATCAAAATAGAGTTGGAGGGGGAAATAATGCACTCCACTCACTGCGGAGCCCACCTTTCCCTGAACAACTTCAGGGTGTTGGTGGACACTGCGAGCTCCTTCTCCAGAGATACCCGGGCTCTCCTGGTTATATATGCTTTTTTCCTCGAATACTCCTGTTTTTTTTTTCTTTTCGTTTACCCCCACACTACCACCTAACTGCGGTAGTGCTTATTTTTCCCCAGCACCCATGGTGTGTGTGTGCAGGTGTGAGACACAGTGAGAGACACAAGGTGCATGAATCTTTATTCAAGTTCCACCACCAGGAAGATAGGAAAACACCCGAGTGGCCAGTGACAAGCAGTGCCCTTCACAAAAGGGCAATGCTGTGTGATCAAACAGTGAAGGGGAGGGCAGGGACTAAATCAAAATAGAGTTAGAGGGGGAAACAATCCTGGTCTTTTTTTTCTTTTGTCTTTTTTTATCTTTTTCTTTATTAACCCCCCCCCACACTACCGCCTAACTGCGGTAGTGCTTATTTTGCCCCAGCAACCATGGTGTGCGTGTGCAGGTGTGAGACACAGCGAGAGACACAAAGTGCATGAACCTTTATTCAATTTCCACCACCAGGAAGATAGGAAAACACCCGAATGGCCAGTGACAAGCAGTGCCCTTCGCATCAAAGGGCAATGCTGTGTGATCAAACAGTGAAGGGGAGGGCAGGGATTAAATCAAAATAGAATTGGAGGGGGAAATACTGCACTCCACTCCCTGCAGAGCCCATCTTTCCCTGAACAACTCCAGGGTGTTGGTGGACACTGCGAGCTCCTTCTCCGGAGATACCCGGGCTCTCCTGGTTTTTTTTTTTTGCAGTGCCCCATCCCCTGGTTATATATTTTTTTCTTTTTCTTTTTATTAACCCCCACACTACCGCCTAACTGCGGTAGTGCTTATTATTTTTATCCCCAGCACCCATGGTGCGTGTGTGCAGGTGTGAGACACAGTGAGAGACAAGGTGTACAAATCTTTATTCAATTTCCACCACCAGGAAAAGTAGGAAAACACCCGAGTGGCCTGTGACAAGCAGTGCCCTTCACATCAAAGGGCAATGCTGTGTGATCAAAACAGTGAAGGGGAGGGCAGGGACTAAATCAAAATAGAGTTGGAGGGGGAAATGATGCACTCCACTCCCTGCGGCGCCCACCTCTCCCTGAACAACTCCAGGGTGTTGGTGGACACCGCGTGCTCCTTCTCCAAGGACACCCGGGCCCTAACGTAACCGCGGAAGAGGGGCAGGCAGTCGGCCCTAACGACCCCCTCAACGGCCCGCTGCCTGGACCTGTTTATGGCCAGTTTGGCCAGGCCCAGGAGCAGACCCACGAGGAGGTCTTCAGACCTGCCCTCCCTCCTCCGCACCGGGTGCCCGAAGATCAGGAGCGTGGGACTGAAGTGCAAGCAAAAGCAGAGGAGGAGGTTTTTAAGAAAATCAAAAAGGGAGTGCAAACGCCCACACCCAATATACACATGGTCCACGGACTCCACAGCGCCACAGAACAAGCAGTTTGGCTGGGAGTCCGTGAACCACCGCAATCTGCGGTTGCAGGGGACTGCTGCGTGCAACACCCTCCACCCCAGATCCCCGAGAGAAAGGGGGAGGACTTCTGCGTAGAGGGCCCTCCACTGGGGACCCCCACTGCCCGGTGGCAAATGGGCACGCCAGGGCGTGTCCGGGCGGTGGATGAGGGAGAAGAGGTGGACGGTGTGCAGCAGCAGTCTGTACAGGACCCGCCTTCTAACGTCCTTGAACGGGACAAAACTAAAATTTCGGAGGCGGCTCAGGTTGTGGGGCACAGGCTCCCGCGGGAAGTACGGGACCCTGGGGCCGATGTGAAATTCCGTCCGGGCAGGGGTGAGCGCGGACGGGATCCCACCGCACACCTGAGCGTCCTCCAACTGGTGCACTACGTCGGGTCCGAGCACCGCCGTTTTAAGGCGTCGGATGCCGGTGGCCACGTACCGGACGTCTACCGCTGCCCTGCTCGCTATGTCTTGCGGCAACGTCCAGCCCAGCCCCCCGGCACCCAGCACGTCCCCGACCCTGGTCACCCTCGCCGCCACGGCCCTCCCCTCCGACAGCCACTCGAACCCGCGAGCACGGAGGTGCGGATTCCTGAGCAACGGCTCCCTGACGACAGCCGCTACTCCTGCCGGAGGGTAGGCGCGACGCGATTCGACCATGTTCCAGACAGTGATCAGGTCCTGGTAAAAGACAGGCAGCACCTTGAGGGCGACCTCCAAACCGTCACGGTCGACGAACAAGAGCTGCGTGTCGTAGTTGAGGTTACGCACCTGGCGGAAAAAATACGTCGCCAGGGCGCACCACCTAGGAGGAGGCTCGACGTAAAGGTATCGCTGCAAGGTCTGAAGGCGGAAGGTCGCGACCTGGGTGCGGACGCACACCAGCGACTGACCGCCCTCCTCAATGGGGAGACTCAGAACCTGCGCAGCGACCCAGTGCATCTTTTTGTCCCAGAAGAAGTCGACCAACGTTCTCTGGATGTCAGCGACAAAGCCAGGAGGAGGGACCAAAGTGACCAGCCGGTACCACAGCATGGCGGCCACCAGCTGGTTTATGACCAGCACTCGGCTCCTGTAAGATAGCACTCGGAGCAGTCCTGTCCAGCGGCCTAGGCGAGCCGAGACTTTGGCCTCCAGCTCCTGCCAGTTGGCCGGCCAGGATTCCTCGGTCGGGCTGAGGTAGACCCCCAGGTAGAGGAGATGGGTGGTACTCCAGCTGAACCCCCGGAACTCCTCCGGCAGGGAATCCACCCGCCACGGACCCACCAGTAGCCCGGAACATTTGGCCCAGTTGATCCTGGCGGAAGACGCCGCCGAGTACACGGCCTGGCACTCGCGCATCCTCCCCAGGTCAGCCGGGTCGGTGAAAGTGAGGAGCACGTCGTCGGCGTAGGCCGAGAGGACCACCCCCGCGCCCGCGCCGCGCAGAACCAGCCCCGACAACCTCCTCCGCAAGAGGCGCAGGAAAGGCTCCACGCACAGGGAATACAGCTGGCCGGACAGGGGGCAGCCTTGACGCACTCCTCTCCCGAAGCGAAGGGGCGCCGTCAGGGACCCGTTAACTTTAACCAGACACTCTGCGGCGGCGTACAAAAGTCGGATCCGGGCGACGAACTGCGTCCCGAACCCGAACGCCCGCAGAGTCCCGAGCAGGTACTCGTGATCGACCCTGTCGAACGCCTTCTCCTGGTCGAGAGACAGGAAGGCGCTCGGCAGACCAGCCCGTCGACAGAAATGGATCAGGTCCCGGACCAGATGGACGTTGTCTTGTATCCTCCGGCCCGGGACCGTGTAGGACTGGTCCGGGTGAATCATGTGGGCCAGCACGGAAGCCAGGCGAGAAGACAACACCCTGGCGAAGATTTTGTAGTCCGTGCTGAGGAGGGAGACCGGACGCCAGTTCTTCAACGAACGAAGGTCCCCCTTCTTTGGCAGCAGGACGATGACCGCCCTGCGCCAAGAAAGGGGCAGCTCTCCGGCATTTAGACACTCCCCCAGGACCTGTGCGTAGTCGCTCCCCAGGACGTCCCAGAACGCCCTGAAGAACTCCACAGTCAGCCCGTCCAGCCCCGGGGATTTGCCCCTCGAGAGCCGGTCGAGGGCGCCGGTCAGCTCCTCTAAGGTGACAGGAGCGTCGAGCCTTCCGGCGTCCTCCGGGCTGAGCTGCGGCAGGTCCTCCCACAGAACTCTGCGAGCGTCCTCGCTGGACGGATCCGGAGAGAACAGGGCCGTGTAATAGGATCGGACGTGGGCCCTGATACCCTCCGGATCCGAGACGAGGGACCCGTCGTCGGCCAGCAGCACAAGGAGCTGCTGACGGGTGCCGCGCCTTTTTTCCAGCGAGTAGAAGAAGGGGGAGCCGCGGTCCAGGTCCTGGAGGAGCTGGAGCCGCGACCTCACGTACGCGCCCCGAGCCCCGACGAGCTGCAGGTCCCGGAGCGCGGCCTTCTTCTCTTCGTACACCCCGCGCAGGGCCGGGTCCGCGTCGGGCTGACCGAGGCGTGACTCCAGGTCGAGCATCTCCCTCTCCAACTCCCCGATCCTGGATTTCCGCCTCTTTGTCGACCCCCTCGCGTACTCCTGACAGAAGACGCGGACGTGAGCCTTGCCCACGTCCCACCATAGCCTCAGGGAGGGGAAGCTTCCCCGCTTCCTTCTCCAGCCGGCCCAGAAACGACGAAACGAGTCCCGGAACCGCTCGTCCTCCAGCAGCAGGTTGTTAAAGTGCCAGTACGCGGAGCCCAACCTGGCGCCGAACGGAAGGAGTTCCGCCCACACCAGGTGATGGTCCGTGCACGACACCTGCCGCGTGGAGGCCTTCGGAAAGCAGGAGGCGTACGCCCGCGAAACGTACAGGCGGTCGATTCTGGACGCTCCGACCCCAGGCCTCACGAAGGTGAAGGCGATGGAGTCAGGATGGAGATTCCGCCAGACGTCCACCAGGTCCAAGGACTTGACCAAGTCCCCCAACCTCCTCCCCGACGTCGAACTCGTGCGGGCACCGCCGTGGTCCCTGTCCTCGAGGACGCAGTTAAAATCTCCCCCGAGGACGACGCACTGGTTCTCGTCGATGGAAGCGAGATGAGCGGACACTTCTTCAAAGAAGCTCGCTTGCCTCGGCCCGGCCAGGGGAGCGTAGACGTTCACCAAGTGAAGCACCGCGCCCCCCAGCCGAACCGTCAGGTGAAGCAAACGGCCTGGCACTGGCTCCCTGACCCCCAAGATCTCCGGCTGAAAATGCGGGGCCAACAAGATAGCCACCCCGCCAGATCTGCGGGTGAGGTGACTCATGTAGACCCCCCCTCGCCACTCCAGGAGCCAGGTGGCTTCGTCTCCCGGGGTAGTGTGGGTTTCTTGCAGGAAGCACACCGCATACCTCCCGTCCCGAAGGACCGAGAGGGTCTGGAATCTGCGCTGTGACTCCCTGCTGCCGTTGATGTTGAGGCTGGCTATAGTTGTCTCCATGTCGGAAGTATAGTGCAACCACCACCAGTACACACAGTTAAACTATGTACATATTTACTGGGAGGACGAGAGAGGGGCACAGAAGTCCCTCGCCCTCACCAGGAGTGCTCCCAGGAAGTTCCTGACTCGCTTTCGCTCATTGACGTCAAGCCCGGGCGCCTGGCGCGCAGCGTGGGCCGACCAGTAGACTCTTTCGAAGGAGCTCCAGCGGTCGAGCGCCAGTTGGGCTCTATCCCGGCGACTCCGAGTTTCCTCGACAAATTCCCGGAGTTCCTCGAGGGGATGAGGGGGAGATCGGTGGGGGGCACCTGGGACTCGAAAATGTCGCTGGAGACGGACTCCGCGTCGTCCCCGGTGTCCGCCACCGATCCAGAACCCTCCTCCGGGAGGTCGCCTTCGGTCACCGACCCTTCCCCCACCGAGAGGATGGGGGCTGGTCCGGCACCGCCAACTGGCCTCAAACCTCCAGTGACCCCACCCCCAGGGTCACCTTCCGTATCTTCCTCGGCGCACCCCTTCCCGGAACGCCCCGAGTTCGGGTCGCCGGGCGGCAGAGGCTCGGGGCCCCGCTCCTCTCCCGACACCGGGACGCCCGGCTCCTCGGGGAAAAGGTCCTCCCCCAGGGCCAAGGCCCCGGAAAAACAGTCTGGGAGGGAGGAGCGAGGATAACACCTTCCTCGCCTCCACCGCTCGACGACCCAATGGTAAAAAGAATGCGGTCGCCTGCACCATGGCCCGCGACGGTATTAAAATCCTCCCCAGGGGCTGGAGGAGTTATGGCGGTGGAAGGCCCAGCTGTCGCCCCTGGGGTTTGGGCAGGTCAGGCCATGGTGCAGGACAGTGGGGAGACACCGTCGGCTCATCCCCTGGAGAGGGGCAGCGCCGCCGGCGCGCTGATGGGATTTCTCCCCCCTCCAAGGGCCAGTGCCTCTTCCCCAGAGAGACAGGGGGAGTTTATGAGCCTTCTCCTCCCCGCCCGCCTTGGTGGTCATGGGGCCCGAGGTCCCTCCCCCCAGCCTTTCCTGGAATATGATTGGCTGGGGGAATGCAGGGGCGTGGCCAGGGTGGGGAGGGTCAGCCGTGTCACTTCCTGCCCCGCCCCTGGCATATCAGGTGATGGCGGGCGGGCAGGGGCCCAGTTCCCTCTCCGGGGCCCAGAGACACGGTCGCTGCAGGAAGCGGAGCAGCGATGGTTCCCCCCAGGTTAGTGTCAGGGGGTGGCTGGGGGGGGGCGGGGCTCAGTTTCTGGAGGGGGGGTTGAAGCCCCAGGAGTTTCCTTAACGAGGTGGGGGTCGGTGTTGGGGTCGGGGTCAGTGGGACCGGGATCAGGTACGGGTTTGGGGGTTCGGGGGTCAGGGTTCCCGCGCCGGGGCGACGCTGGCACGGCCGCAGGGGCATTGTCGTGCCGGGGCGGGGCAGGTCGTGGGTTACGTGGAGGGGAAGGGGAAGGGGATGGGGATAGGGTGGTCTCCCCGTGGGCGGGCTTGACGCGTTGCGTCTTCCTGAGCGCCTTCCGTTCGGTCGGGCGCTCACCCCCCTCCCTGCCAGACGCTGAGGCATTGGGAGCCTCCGGCTTAGCCCCCGGTGCCGGGGCTTGTGGTGTTGACTTTGGGGGAGGGGGAGTGGGTGCGGCGGCACCACCCGCAGCCGTTGGTGTGGGCTGGGCAGCCTTCTGGGTGGGGCAGTTCTTTCTAATGTGCCCCACCTCACGGCACAGGTGGCACCGCACACCGTCCGCCGTCCAGAAGGCGCGGTATGCCGCGCCCTCGTGGAGGACAGTGAAGGAGCCCTCCGTGACCTCCTCCCGGGCCAGGCAAATAAACACCTGGCGTCGGAAGGAGTACACGTGACGGAGGGTGGGGTCCTTAAGACCGAGCAGGAGCGGTTGAACACCTGACCGGATCTCCCCCAAGGTGTTGAGGTGGGGAAGAAGGAGCTCGCTGGCAATGAAGGGCGGGACGTTGGAGATCACGACTCTCTGGGCCGTGACCTCCAAAGGGTCGACTGGCAAATATGTCCCGCCCACAGTGAGCCCCCTCTCCACGGCCAGGTGGACCGCCTGCTCGGTCTTAAGAAAGAAGACGGCCTTCCCGTACATGCGGGCCGCAGCGACGATGGCCAGTGGGCCGACCACACTAGCCATGGCCTTACTGCAGGCCTCGATGGTCATGTTGGGATGGGGATAGGCCTTGACCCCCAGGCGTTTGGTCAGGTGCCTGAAGGGGGATGCGGTTGCGGCCGGGGTTGGGCCAGCCGAGCCCAAGGCAGCGGCTACCCCGGCGTAGGTCCGGCTGGGCCCTGCGACCTTCGGGCTCGCCATACTCCGTCGGCCCCCGGCAGCAGCGGTGGAGGTGGGCCTCTGGCAGTAGTCGCGGTGGAGTCCTTGGGGAGGTGCCCGAGGCCAGTCACCCGAGGCGAGTCCTAGGCAGCGGTGGTGTAGGCAGGCCTCAGGCAAGTCCTCGGCAGGCCCTCGGTTGCAGTGTTGGGGGCAGGCCTGTTGGGGGGGGTCCCCAAGACAAGTCCCAGGCAGCCCCAAAATTAAGTCCTGGGCAGCAGCGGTGGAGGTGGGCCTCAGGTCGCAGCAGTGGTGGAGGCTGCGGGGAGTGGCCTCAGGCAAGTCCCAGGCTGCGGTGGTGGAGGCAGGCCTCTGGCGAGTCCCAGGCAGGCCCTCAGTTGGGGAGGGACTCCCAGGCAAGTCCCAGGCAGCGCTGGTGGAGGCAGGCCTCTGGCTGCAGCAGAAGTTGAGGCAGGCCTCTGGCGAGTCCCAGGCTGGCCCTTGGTCCCAGCAGTGGAGGTAGGCCTCAGGTCACACCAGTGGAGGAGGTTGTGGGAAGGGGCCTCAGGCGAGTCCCAGGCTGCGGTGATGGAGGCAGGCCCAGGCGGGGTCCCAGAGACCAGCAGTGGGAGTGGGCCCCAGGTCAGCTCAAACACAGGGCCCAGAACACACAGCTCTCACCTCCTTCCTCCACCTCCTCCTTGTTCTTCTCTCTTCTTTCTTCTTTCTTCTTCCTTCTTCCTCTTCCTTCTCCTTCTCCTTCTCCAGGCACAACACTGCCACTGGTCCAACTCTTAACAGGTGAAACACCCGAGTGGTCCAGTGACAAGCAGTGCCCTTCACATCAAAGGGCAATGCTGTGTGATCAAAACAGTGAAGGGGAGGGCAGGGACTAAATCAAATAGAGTTGGAGGGGGAAATTGATGCACTCCACTCCCTGCGGCGCCCATCTTTCCCTGAACAACTCCAGAGTGTTGATGGACACTGCGAGCTCCTTCTCCGGAGATACCCGGGCTCTCCTGGTTATATATTTTTTTTTTTCTTTTTTTTTTTTATATATTTTTTTTTTTAATTAACCCCACACTACCGCCTAACTGCGGTAGTGCTTATTTTTTTTTCCTAGCACCCATGGTGTGTGTGTGTGTGTGTGTGTGTGCAGCTGTGAGACACAGTGAGAGACATAAAGGGCACAAATCTTTATTTAATTTCCACCACCAGGAAAAGTAGGAAAACACCGAGTGGCCTGTGACGAGCAGTGCCCTTCACATCAAAGGGCAATGCTGTGTGATCAAAACAGTGAGGGGAGGGCAGGGACTAAATCAAAATAGAGTTGGAGGGGAAATGATGCACTCCACTCCCTGCGGCGCCCACCTCTCCCTGAACAACTCCAGGGTGTTGGTGGACACCGCGTGCTCCTTCTCCAAGGACACCCGGGCCCTAACGTAACCGCGGAAGAGGGGCAGGCAGTCGGCCCTAACGACCCCCTCCACGGCCGCTGCCTGGACCTGTTTATGGCCAGTTTGGCCAGGCCCAGGAGCAGACCCACGAGGAGGTCTTCAGACCTGCCCTCCCTCCTCCGCACCGGGTGCCGAAGATCAGGAGCGTGGGACTGAAGTGCAAACAAAAGCAGAGGAGGAGGTTTTTCAGAAAATCAAAAAGGGAGTGCAAACGCCCACACCCAATATACACATGGTCCACGGACTCCACAGCGCCACAGAACAAGCAGTTGGGCTGGGAGTCCGTGAACCACCGCAATCTGCGGTTGCAGGGGACTGCTGCGTGCAACACCCTCCACCCCAGATCCCCGAGAGAAAGGGGGGAGGACTCCTGCGTAGAGGGCCCTCCACTGGGGACCCCCACCGCCCGGTGGCAAATGGGCACGCCAGGGCGTGTCCGGGCGGTGGATGAGGGAGAAGAGGTGGACGGTGTGCAGCAGCAGTCTGTACAGGACCCGCTTTTTAACGTCCTTGAACGGGACAAACCTAAAATTACGGAGGCGGCTCAGGTTGTGGGGCACAGGCTCCCGCGGGAAGTACGGGACCTGGGGCCGATGTGAAATTCCGTCCGGGCAGGGGTGAGCGCGGACGGGATCCCACCGCACACCTGAGCGTCCTCCAACTGGTGCACTACGTCGGGTCCGAGCACCGCCGTTTTAAGGCGTCGGATGCCGGTGGCCACGTACCGGACGTCTACCGCTGCCCTGCTCGCTATGTCTTGCGGCAACGTCCAGCCCAGGCCCCCGGCACCCAGCACGTCCCCGACCCTGGTCACCCTCGCCGCCACGGCCCTCCCCTCCGACAGCCACTCGAACCCGCGAGCACGGAGGTGCGGATTCCTGAGCAACGGCTCCCTGACGACAGCCGCTACTCCTGCCGGAGGGTAGGCGCGACGCGATTCGACCATGTTCCAGACAGTGATCAGGTCCTGGTAAAAGACAGGCAGCACCTTGAGGGCGACCTCCAAACCGTCACGATCGACGAACAGGAGCTGCGTGTCGTAGTTGAGGTTACGCACCTGGCGGAAAAAATACGTCGCCAGGGCGCACCACCTAGGAGGAGGCTCGACGTAAAGGTATCGCTGCAAGTTCTGAAGGCGGAAGGTCGCGACCTGGGTGCGGACGCACACCAGCGACTGACCGCCCTCCTCAATGGGGAGACTCAGAACCTGCGCAGCGACCCAGTGCATCTTTTTGTCCCAGAGAAGTCGACCAACGTTCTCTGGATGTCAGCGACAAAGCCAGGAGGAGGGACCAAAGTGACCAGCCGGTACCACAGCATGGCGGCCACCAGCTGGTTTTTGACCAGCACTCGGCTCCTGTAAGATAGCACTCGGAGCAGTCCTGTCCAGCGGCCTAGGCGAGCCGAGACTTTGGCCTCCAGCTCCTGCCAGTTGGCCGGCCAGGATTCCTCGGTCGGGCTGAGGTAGACCCCCAGGTAGAGGAGATGGGTGGTACTCCAGCTGAACCCCCGAAACTCCTCCGGCAGGGAGTCCACCCGCCACGGACCCACCAGTAGCCCGGAACATTTGGCCCAGTTGATCCTGGCGGAAGACGCCGCCGAGTACACGGCCTGGCACTCGCGCATCCTCCCCAGGTCAGCCGGGTCGGTGAAAGTGAGGAGCACGTCGTCGGCGTAGGCCGAGAGGACCACCCCCGCGCCCGCGCCGCGCAGAACCAGCCCCGACAACCTCCTCCGCAAGAGGCGCAGGAAAGGCTCCACGCACAGGGAATACAGTTGGCCGGACAGGGGGCAGCCTTGACGCACTCCTCTCCCGAAGCGAAGGGGCGCCGTCAGGGACCCGTTAACTTTAACCAGACACTCTGCGGCGGCGTACAAAAGTCGGATCCGGGCGACGAACTGCGTCCCGAACCCGAACGCCCGCAGAGTCCCGAGCAGGTACTCGTGATCGACCCTGTCGAACGCCTTCTCCTGGTCGAGAGACAGGAAGGCGCTCGGCAGACCAGCCCGTCGACAGAAATGGATCAGGTCCCGGACCAGATGGACGTTGTCTTGTATCCTCCGGCCCGGGACCGTGTAGGACTGGTCCGGGTGAATCATGTGGGCCAGCACGGAAGCCAGGCGAGAAGACAACACCCTGGCAAAGATTTTGTAGTCCGTGCTGAGGAGGGAGACCGGACGCCAGTTCTTCAAAGAACGAAGGTCCCCCTTCTTTGGCAGCAGGACGATGACCGCCCTGCGCCAAGAAAGGGGCAGCTCTCCGGCATTTAGACACTCCCCCAGGACCCGTGCGTAGTCGCTCCCCAGGACGTCCCAGAACGCCCTGAAGAACTCCACAGTCAGCCCGTCCAGCCCCGGGGATTTGCCCCTCGAGAGCCGGTCGAGGGCGCCGGTCAGCTCCTCTAAGGTGACGGGAGCGTCGAGCCTTCCGGCGTCCTCCGGGCTGAGCTGCGGCAGGTCCTCCCACAGAACTCTGCGAGCGTCCTCGCTGGACGGATCCGGAGAGAACAGGGCCGTGTAATAGGATCGGACGTGGGCCCTGATACCCTCCGGATCCGAGACGAGGGACCCGTCGTCGGCCAGCAGCACAAGGAGCTGCTGACGGGTGCCACGCCTTTTTTCCAGCGAGTAGAAGAAGGGGGAGCCGCGGTCCAGGTCCTGGAGGAGCTGGAGCCGCGACCTCACGTACGCGCCCCGAGCCCCGACGAGCTGCAGGTCCCGGAGCGCGGCCTTCTTCTCTTCGTACACCCCGCGCAGGGCCGGGTCCGCGTCGGGCTGACCGAGGCGTGACTCCAGGTCGAGCATCTCCCTCTCCAACTCCCCGATCCTGGATTTCCGCCTCTTCGTCGACCCCCTCGCGTACTCCTGACAGAAGACGCGGACGTGAGCCTTGCCCACGTCCCACCATAGCCTCAGGGAGGGGAAGCTTCCCCGCTTCCTTCTCCAGCCGGCCCAGAAACGACGAAACGAGTCCCGGAACCGCTCGTCCTCCAGCAGCAGGTTGTTAAAGTGCCAGTACGCGGAGCCCAACCTGGCGCCGAACGGAAGGAGTTCCGCCCACACCAGGTGATGGTCCGTGCACGACACCTGCCGCGTGGAGGCCTTCGGAAAGCAGGAGGCGTACGCCCGCGAAACGTACAGGCGGTCGATTCTGGACGCTCCGACCCCAGGCCTCACGAAGGTGAAGGCGATGGAGTCAGGATGGAGATTCCGCCAGACGTCCACCAGGTCCAAGGACTTGACCAAGTCCCCCAACCTCCTCCCCGACGTCGAACTCGTGCGGGCACCGCCGTGGTCCCTGTCCTCGAGGACGCAGTTAAAATCTCCCCGAGGACGACGCACTGGTTCTCGTCGATGGAAGCGAGATGAGCGGACACTTCTTCGAAGAAGCTCGCTTGCCTCGGCCCGGCCAGGGGAGCGTAGACGTTCACCAAGTGAAGCACCGCGCCCCCCAGCCGAACCGTCAGGTGAAGCAAACGGCCTGGCACTGGCTCCCTGACCCCCAAGATCTCCGGCTGAAAATGCGGGGCCAACAAGATAGCCACCCGCCAGATCTGCGGGTGAGGTGACTCATGTAGACCCCCCCTCGCCACTCCAGGAGCCAGGTGGCTTCGTCTCCGGGGGTAGTGTGGGTTTCTTGCAGGAAGCACACCGCATACCTCCCGTCCCGAAGGGCCGAGAGGGTCTGGAATCTGCGCTGTGACTCCCTGCTGCCGTTGATGTTGAGGCTGGCTATAGTTGTCTCCATGTCGAAGTATAGTGCAACCACCACCAGTAAACAAAAACTATGTACATATTTACTGGGAGGACGAGAGAGAGGGGCACAGAAGTCCCTCGCCCTCACCAGGAGTGCTCCCAGGAAGTTCCTGACTCGCTTTCGCTCATTGACGTCAAGCCCGGGCGCCTGGCGCGCAGCGTGGGCCGACCAGTAGACTCTTTCGAAGGAGCTCCAGCGGTCGAGCGCCAGGTGGGCTCTATCCCGGCGACTCCGAGTTTCCTCGACAAATTCCCGGAGTTCCTCGGGGGATGAGGGGGAGATCGGTGGGGGGCACCTGGGACTCGAAAATGTCGCTGGAGACGGACTCCGCGTCGTCCCCGGTGTCCGCCACCGATCCAGAACCCTCCTCCGGGAGGTCGCCTTCGGTCACCGACCCCTCCCCCACCGAGAGGATGGGGGCTGGTCCGGCACCGCCAACTGGCCTCAAACCTCCAGTGACCCCACCCCCAGGGTCACCTTCCGTATCTTCCTCGGCGCACCCCTTCCCGGAACGCCCCGAGTTCGGGTCGCCGGGGGGCAGAGGCTCGGGGCCCCGCTCCTCTCCCGACACCGGGACGCCCGGCTCCTCGGGGAAAAGGTCCTCCCCCAGGGCCAAGGCCCCCGGAAAAAACAGTCTGGGAGGGAGGAGCGAGGATAACACCTTCCTCCCCTCCACCGCTCGACGACCCAGCAGTGAATAAAAGTCTGTCGCCTGCACCATGGCCCGTGTTGGTAATAAAATCCTCCCCAGGGGCTGGAGGAGTTATGGCGGTGGAAGGCCCAGCTGTCGCCCCTGGGGGTTTGGGCAGGTCGGGCCATGGTGCAGGACAGTGGGGGGACACCGTCGGCTCATCCCCTGGAGAGGGGCAGCGCCGCCGGCGCGATGATGGGATTTCTCCCCCCTCCAAGGGCCGGCGCCTCTTCCCCAGAGAGACAGGGGGGGATTTATGGGTCTTCCCCTCCCCGCCCGCCTTGGTGGTCGTGGGGCCCGAGGTCCCTCCCCCCCGCCTTTCCCGGAATATGATTGGCTGGGGGAATGCAGGGGGCGTGGCCAGGGTGGGGAGGGTCAGCCGTGTCACTTCCTGCCCCGCCCCTGGTATATCAGGTGATGGCGGGCGGGGCAGGGGCCCAGTTCCCTCTCCGGGGGCCCAGAGACACGGTCGCTGCAGGAAGTGGAGCAGCGATGGTTCCCCCCAGGTTAGTGCCAGGGGGTGGCTGGGTGGGGCGGGGCTCAGTTTCTGGAGGGGGGGTTGAAGCCCCAGGAGTTTCCTTAACGAGGTGGGGGTCGGTGTTGGGGTCGGGGTCAGTGGGGCCGGGATCAGGTACGTGTTGGGGGGTTCGGGGGTCAGGGTTCCCGCGCCGGGGCGACGCTGGCACGGCCGCTGGGGCATTGTCGTGCGGGGGCGGGGCAGGTCGTGGGTTACGTGGAGGGGACGGGGAAGGGGATGGGGATAGGGTGGTCTCCCCGTGGGCGGGCTTGACGCGTAGCGTCTTTCTGGGCACCTTCTGTCCGGTCGGACGCTCACCCCCCTCCCTGCCAGAGGCTGAGGTATTGGGAGCCTCCGGCTTAGCCCCCGGTGCCGGGGCTTGTGGTGTTGACTTGGGGGAGGGGGAATGGGGGCGGCGGCACCACCCGCAGCCGTTGGTGTGGGCTGGGCAGCTTTCTGGGTGGGGCAGTTTTTTCTACATGCCCCACCTCGCGGCACAGGTGGCACCGCACGCCGTCCGCCGTCCAGAAGGCGCGGTTTGCCGCGCCCTCGTGGAGGACAGTGAAGGAGCCCTCCGTGACCTCCTCCGGGCCAGGCAAATAAACACCTGGCGTCGGAAGGAGTACACGTGACGGAGGGTGGGGTCCTTAAGACCGAGCAGGAGCGGTTGAACACCTGACCGGATCTCCCCCAAGGTGTTGAGGTGGGGAAGAAGGAGCTCGCTGGCAATGAAGGGCGGGACGTTGGAGATCACGACTCTCTGGGCCGTGACCTCCAAAGGGTCGACTGGCAAATATGTCCCGCCCACAGTGAGCCCCCTCTCCACGGCCAGGTGGACCGCCTGCTCGGTCTTAAGAAGAAGACGGCCTTCCCGTACATGCGGGCCGCAGCGACGATGGCCAGTGGGCCGACCACACTAGCCATGGCCTTACTGCAGGCCTCGATGGTCATGTTGGGATGGGGATAGGCCTTGACCCCCAGGCGTTTGGTCAGGTGCCTGAGGGGGATGCGGTTGCGGCCGGGGTTGGGCCAGCCGAGCCCAAGGCAGCGGCTACCCCGGCGTAGGTCCGGCTGGGCCCTGCGACCTTCGGGCTCGCCATACTCCGTCGGCCCCGGCAGCAGCGGTGGAGGTGGGCCTCTGGCAGTAGTCGCGGTGGAGTCCTTGGGGAGGTGCCCGAGGCCAGTCACCCGAGGCGAGTCCTAGGCAGCGGTGGTGTAGGCAGGCCTCAGGCAAGTCCTCGGCAGGCCCTCGGTTGCAGTGTTGGGGGCAGGCCTGTTGGGGGGGGTCCCCAAGACAAGTCCCAGGCAGCCCCAAAATTAAGTCCTGGGCAGCAGCGGTGGAGGTGGGCCTCAGGTCGCAGCAGTGGTGGAGGCTGTGGGGAGTGGCCTCAGGCAAGTCCCAGGCTGCAGTGGTGGAGGCAGGCCTCTGGCGAGTCCAGGCAGGCCCTCAGTTGGGGAGGGACTCCCAGGCA